>NC_092722.1:198104563-198456011 GCF_047496885.1 Scyliorhinus torazame
GAAGTAAGGCTCACTGGTCTATAGTTACCAGGGTTGTCTCTACTCCCCTTCTTGAACAAGGGGACAACATTTGCTATACTCCAATCTTCTGGCACTATTCCTGGGGACAAAGATGACTTAAAGATCAAAGCCAAAGGCTCAGCAATCTCGTCTCTAGCTTCCCAGAGAATCCTAGGATAAATCCCATCCGGCCCAGGGGACATATCTATTTTCACACTTTCCAGAATTGCTAACACCTCCTCCTTATGAACCTCAAGCCCTTCTAGTCAAGTAGCCTGAATCTCAGTATTCTCTTCGACAACATTGTCTTTTTCCTGTCTGAATACTGACGAAAAATATTCATTTAGCACCTCTCCTATCTCCTAGGACTCCAAGCACAACTTCCCACTACTGTCCTTGACTGGCCCTACTCTTACCCGAGTCATTCTTTTATTCCTGATATACCGATAGAAAGCTTTAGGGTTATCCTTGATCCTACCTGCCAAAGACTTCTCATGTCCCCTCCTGGCTCTTCTTAGCTCTCTCTTTAGGTCCTTCCTTGCTAACTTTTAACTCTCGAGCGCCCTAACTGAACCTTCATGTCTCATCTTTACATAAGCCTCCTTCTTCCTCTTGACAAGTGGTCAACTGCTTTAGTAAACCACGGTTCCCTCGCTCGACCACTTCCTCCCCGACTGACAGGTACATACTTATCAAGGACACGCAGTAGCTGTTCCTTGAACAAGCTCCACATTTCCATTGTGCCCATCCCCTGCAGTTTTCCTCTCCAGCCGATGCATCCTAAGTCTTGCCTCATCGCATCATAATTGCCTTTTCCCCAGATATTGCTCTTGCCCTGCGGTATATACCTATCCCTTTCCATCACTAAAGTAAACGTAATCGAATTGTGGTCACTATCACCAAAGTGCTCACCTACCTCCAAATCTAACACCTGTCCTGGTTCATTACCCAGTACCAAATCCAATATTGCCTCGCCTCTCGTTGGCCTATCCACAGACTGTGTCAGGAAACCCTCCTGCACACTGTGAGACAGCAGTGTTAACCCGGGTCCCTGGCTCTGTGAGACAGCAGTGTTAACCCGGGTCCCTGACGCTGTGAGACAGCAGTGTTAACCCGGGTCCCTGGCACTGTGAGACAGCAGTGTTAACCCGGGTCTCTGGCACTGTGAGGCAGCAGTGTTAACCCGGGTCTCTGACACTGTGAGACAGCAGTGTTAACCCGGGTCTCTGGCACTGTGAGGCAGCAGTGTTAATCCGGGTCCCTGGCACTGTGAGATAGCAGTGTTAACCCGGGTCCCTGGCACTATGAGACAGCAGTGTTAGCCCGGGTCCCTGGTGCTGTGAGACAGTAGTGTTAACCCGGGTCCCTGGCACTGTGAGACAGCAGTGTTAACCCGGGTCTATGCCACTGTGAGGCAGCAGTGTTAATCCGGGTCCCTGGCACTGTGAGACAGTAGTGTTTACCCGGGTCCCTGGCTCTGTGAGACAGCAGTGTTAACCCGGGTCTCTGGCTCTGTGAGACAGCAGTGTTAACCCGGGTCCCTGGCACTATGAGACAGCAGTGTTAACCCGGGTCCCTGGTGCTGTGATACAGCAGTGTTAACCCGGGTCCCTGGCGTTGTGGGACAGCAGTGTTAACCCGGGTCCCTGGCACTGTGAGGTAGCAGTGTTAACACGGATCACTGGCACTGAGACAGCAGTGTTAACCCGCGTCCCTGGCACTGTGAGACAGCAGTGTTAACCCGGGTCCCTGGCGCCGTGAGACAGCAGTGTTAACCCGGGTCACTGGCACTGTGAGACAGCAGTGTTAACCCGGGTCACTGGCACTGTGAGACAGCAGTGTTAACCCGGGTCACTGGCACTGTGAGACAGCAGTATTAACCCGGGTCCCTGGCGCTGTGAGACAGCAGTGTTAACCCGGGTCCCTGGCACTGTGTTGCTGTGTTAACCCGGGTCCCTCGCACTGTGAGACAGCAGTGTTAACACGGGTCCCTGGCACTGTGAGACAGCAGTGTTCACCCGGGTCCCTGGCACTGTGAGACAGCAGTGTTAACCCGGGTCCCTGGCACTGTGAGACAGCAGTGTTAACCCGGGTCCTTGGCACTGTGAGACAGCAGTGTTAACCCGGGTCCCTGGCACTGTGAGACAGCAGTGTTAACACGGGTCCCGGGCACTGTGAGACAGCAGTGTTCACCCGGGTCCCTGGCACTGTGAGACAGCAGTGTTAACACGGGTCTCTGGTGCTGTGAGACAGCAGTGTTGACACGGGTCCCTGGCACTGTGAGACAGCTGTGTTAACCCGGGTCCCTGGCACTGTGAGACAGCAGTGTTAACCCGGGTCTCTGGTGCTGTGAGGCAGCAGTGTTAGCCCGGGTCCCTTGCACTGTGAGGTAGCAGTGTTAAACCGGGTCCCAGGCACTGTGAGGCAGCAGTGTTAACCCAGGTCACTGGCACTGTGAGACAGCAGTGTTAACCCGGGTCCCTGGCGCTATGAGGCAGCAGTGCTAAGCCGGGTCTCTTGCACTGTGAGACAGCAGTGTTAACCCGGGTCCCTGGCACTGTGAGACAACAGTGTTAACCCGGATCCCTGGCACTGTGAGACAGCAGTGTTAACCCGGGTCCCTGGCACTGTGAGACAGCAGTGTTAACCTGGGTCCCTGGCACTGTGAGACAGCAGTGTTAACCCGGGTCCCTGGCACTGTGAGACAGCAGTGTTAACCCGGGTCTCTGGCACTGTGAGACAGCAGTGTTAACCTGGGTCCCTGGCACTATGAGACAGCAGTGTTAGCCCGGGTCCCTGGTGCTGTGAGACAGCAGTGTTAACCCGGGTCCCTGGTGCTGTGAGACAGCAGTGTTAACCCGGGTCCCTGGCGCTGTGAGACAGCAGTGTTAACCCGGGTTCCTGGCACTGTCAGACAGCAGTGTTAACCCGGGTCCCTGGCACTGTGAGACAGCAGTGTTAACCCGGGTCCCTGGCACTGTGAGACAGCAGTGTTAACCCGGGTCTCTGACACTGTGAGACAGCAGTGTTAACCCGGGTCCCTGGCACTGAGACAGCAGTGTTAACCCGGGTCCCTGGGACTGTGAGACAGCAGTGTTAACCCGGGTCCCTGGCTCTGTGAGGCAGCAGTGTTAACCCATGTCCCTGGCACTGAGACAGCAGTGTTAACCCGGGTCCCTGGTGCTGTGAGACAGCAGTGTTAACCCGGGTTCCTGGCACTGTGAGACAGCAGTGTTAACCCGGGTCCCTGGCACTGTGAGTCAGCAGTGTTAACCCGGGTCCCTGGCACTGTGAGACAGCAGTGTTAACCCGGGTCTCTGGCACTGTGAGGCAGCAGTGTTAACCCGGGTCCCTGGCACCGTGAGACAGCAGCGTTAACCCGGGTCCCTGGCACTGTGAGACAGCAATTTTAACCCGGATCCCTGGCACTGTGAGACAGCAGTGTTAACCCGGGTCCCTGGTGCTGTGAGGCAGCAGTGTTAACCGGGTTCCCTGGCACTGTGAGACAGCAGTGTTAATCCGGATCCCAGGCGCTATGAGGCAGCAGTGCTAAGCTGGGTCTCTTGCACTGTGAGGCAGCAGTGTTAACCGGGGTCCCTGACACTGTGAGACAGCAGTGTTAACCGGGGTCCCAGGCACTGTGAGACAGCAGTGTTAACCCGGGTCCCTGGCACTGAGACAGCAGTGTTAACCCGGGTCCCTGGCACTGTGAGACAGCAGTGTTACCCGTGGGGCAGCATGGTAGCATGGTGGTTAGCACAATTGCTTCACAGCTCCAGGGTCCCAGGTTCAATTCCGGCTTGGGTCACTGTCTGTGTGGCGTCTGCACATCCTCCCCGTGTGTGCGTGGGTTTCCTCCGGGTGCTCCGGTTTCCTCCCACAGCCCAAAGATGTGCAGGTTAGGTGGATTGGCCATGATGAATTGCCCTTAGTGTCCACAATTGCCCTTAGTGTTGGGTGGGGTTACTGGATTATGGGGATAGGGTGGAGGTGTTGATTTTGGGTAGGGTGCTCTTTGCAAGAGCCGGTGCAGACTCGATGGTCCGAATGGCCTCCTTCTGCACTGTAAATTCTATGATAATCTCTGGAACTTTTCGGAGGCCTATAGAAAACCCCTAACAGGGTGACCTCTCCTTTCCTGTTTCTAACCTCAGCCCATACTACCTCAGTAGACGAGTCCTCAAAAAACGTCCTTTCTGCCACCGTAATACTGTCCTTGACTAACAATGCCACCCCTCCCCCTCTTTTACCACCTTCCCTGAGCTTACTGAAATATCTAAACCCCGGCACCTGCAACAACCATTCCTGTCCCTGCTCTATCCATGTCTCCGAAATGGCCACAACATCGAAGTCCCAGGTACCAACCCATGCCGCAGGTTCACCCACCTTATTCCGGATGCTCCTGGCATTGAAGAAGACTCACTTTAAACCACCTTCCTGCCTGCCAGTACACTCCTGCAACTTTAAAACCTTACTCATGACCTCACTACTCTCAACCTCCTGTATACTGGAGCTACAATTCAGGTTCCCAACCCCCTTGCTGAACTCATTTAAACCCTCCCGAAGAGCATTCGCAAATTTCCCCCCCCAGGATATTGGTACCCCTCTGGTCCAGGTGTAGACCATCCCGCTTGTAGAAGTCCCACCAACCCCAGAATGAGCCCCAATTATCCAGAAATCTGAAACCCTCCCTCCTGCACCATCCCTGTAGCCACGTATTCAACTCCTCTATCTCCCTATTCCTCGTCTCGCTAGCACGTGGCACGGGTAACAACCCAGACATAATAACTCTGTTTGTCCTAGATCTAAGTTTCACCCTAGCTCCCTGAATTCCTGCCTTACATCCCCATCCCTTTTCCTACCTATGTCGTTGGTACCTATGTGGACCACAACTTGGGACTGCTCCCCCTCCCCCTTAAGGATCCCGAAAACACGATCCGAGACATCGCGGGCCCTGGCACCTGGGAGGCAACACACCAACCGCGAGTCTCTCTCATTCCCACAGAATCTCCTATCTTTCTCCCTAACTATGGAGTCTCCAATGACTAATGCTCTACTCCTCTCCCCCCTTCCCTTCTGAGCAACAGGGACAGACTCTGTGCCAGAGACCTGTACCCCATGGCTTATCCTTGGTAAGTGTCCCCCCCCCCCCCCAACAATATCCAAAGCGGTATACTTGTTACTGAGGGGAACGACCACAGGGGATCCCTGTACTGACTGCTTCCTCCCAGCCCCTCTCACCATCACCCATCTATCTTTATTCTTCGGAGTAACTACATCCCTGAAGCTTCTATCTATGACCACCTCTGCCTCCCGAATGATCCGAAGTTCATCCAGCTCCAGCTCCAGTTCCCTAACGCGGTTTCTGAGGAGCTGGTCCCTTCCCACAGGGGAAATCAGCAGGGACACTGTCGGCGTCCCTCACCTCAAACATTCTGCAGGAGGAACATTGCACTACCTTCCCTGCCATCCCCTCTAGATAAAACAAGAAAAAGGAAGAGCTTACCTGATATTCACTCAACCCCTTAGGTTAGAGGAGGTGGAAGGGTGGGGGACACTACAAGTGTTGTGTCTCAGGTTTAGCAACCGCCCAACTTATATACAGGTACTAACAAATCTTCCCAGAAATCCCCACAGCCGACTTCCTGCAGCTGTAAAGGTAAGTTTTTAAAGTTACACTTACCTTCCCGACAAGCCCCTGGACACTGCTCCCACCGAAAATCTGAATCTATTGTCAAGCGGTTGCTGTGCAAGGCTGCAGACTCAGCCTCGGACTTCACCCTGGCGCTGTTGGAATACAGGGCAACCCCTCTGTCGACTGGTTTGTCTCCGGCGCAGCTGCTCATGAACTGCAACCTGAGGATGACTGTTCCAGCCATCCATGTTCCAGACCTTGACCACCTCACGGTGCTGCAGAATGTGCAGCGATCCAGGGACCAGCAGAAGATCATGCCAAGGATCTACCTGCGCTGGCTCCAGACGATGTTGTTCGCGTCCAGTTGCCTGAGGGAGGTTGGTCAGCCCCAGCTACTGTCGTCAGGCAGGCTGCCCCCAGATACTTAGTTGTCCAAATGGCTGATGGCTCCATTCTATGGCGCAATAGGAGGGCGCAACGAAAAGTTCTCTACCCACCGCCTGGCCGCACTTCACCGCATGTCATCATGCCTCCTTCGGACATCCCGCGACTCGAGGCCACCGACATGGCAGCAATCCCGCCTGTCCAAGTGCCGGCGTCCCCCCTCCACCTCTGAGGCGATCGACAAGAATTTGTCGCCCGCCACAAAGACTGAATCTATAGACTTAAATCTTGTAAATTTTGTTCAGTTTGCTCTGTATTTGCACGATAGACACCTTCCCATGTACACATGTTCATTCACTCACCACTTGTATATAATCATATCGCCACGTTGCAAAATTTACTTCAAAAAGGGGAGATGTCATAATATCCACTCATGTATATAATGAGATGCAGACAGGCAGTGATTGACACTGAACCAATGAACACACACGACGCATAACAACCAATCAACAGACAGGACACCACCACTATAAAGCTCACAGGGCATTAAGACTCTCCCTCTCTCGACAGGTGCCAGCGACCCGGGTTAACACTGCTGTCTCACAGACCCAGGGACCCCGGTTATCACTGCTGTCTCACAGTGCCAGGGACCCAGGTTAACACTGCTGTCTCACAGTGCCAGGGACCCGGATGAACACTGCTGTCTCACAGTGCCAGGGACCCGGGTTAACACTGCTGTCTCACAGTGCCAGGAACCCGGGTTAACACTGCTGTCTCACAGTGCCAGGGACCCGGGTTAACACTGCTGTCTCACAGTGCCAGGGACCTGGGTTAACACTGCTACCTCACAGTGCCAGGGACCCGGGTTAACACTGCTGTCTCACAGTGCCAGGGACCTGGGTTAACACTGCTACCTCACAGTGCCAGGGACCCGGGTTAACACTGCTGCCTCACAGTGCCAGGGACCTGGGTTAACACTGCTGTCTCACAGTGCCAGGGACCCGGGTTGACACTGCTGTCTCACAGTGCCAGGGGACTGGGTTAACACTGCTGCCTCACAGTGCCAGGGACCCGGGTTCACACTGCTGCCTCACAGTGCCAGGGACCCGGGTTAACACTGCTGTCTCACAGAGCCAGGGACCCGGGTTAACACTGCTGTCTCACAGTGCCAGGGACCCGGCTTAACACTGCTGTCTCACAGTGCCAGGGACGCGGGTTAACACTGCTGCTTCACAGTGCCAGGGACACGGGTTAACACTGCTGCCTCACAGTGCCAGGGACCCGGGTTAACACTGCTGCCTCACAGTGCCAGGGACCCGGCTTAACACTGCTGTCTCACAGAGCCAGGGACCCGGGTTAACACTGCTGTCTCACAGTGCCAGGGACCCGGGTTAACACTGCTGCCTCACAGTGCCAGGGACCCGGGTTAGCACTGCTGTCTCACAGTGCCAGGGACCCGGGTTAACACTGCTGTCTCACAGAGCCAGGGACCCGGGTTAACACTGCTGTCTCACAGTGCCAGGGACCCGGGTTAACACTACTGCCTCACAGTGCCAGGGACGCGGGTTAACACTGCTGTCTCACATTGCCAGGGACCCGGGTTAACACTGCTGTCTCACAGTGCCAGGGACCCGGGTTAGCACTGCTGCCTCACAGTGCCAGGGACCCGGGTTAACACTGCTCTCTCGCAGTGCCAGGAACCCGGGTTAACACTGCTGTCTCACAGTGCCAGGGACGCGGGTTAACACTGCTGTCTCACAGTGCCAGGGACGCGGGTTAACACTGCTGTCTCACAGCGCTGAGGACCCGGGATAGCACTGCTGCCTCACAGTGCCAGGGACGCGGGTTAACACTGCTGTCTCACAGAGCCAGGGACCCGGGTTAACACTGCTGCCTCACAGCGCCAGGGACCAGTATTAACACTGCTGTCTCACAGTGCCAGGTACCCGGGTTAACACTGCTGTCTCACAGAGCCAGGGACCCGGGTTAACACTGCTGTCTCACAGTGCCAGGGACCCGGGTTAACACTGCTGTCTCACAGTGCCAGGTACCCGGGTTAACACTGCTGTCTCACAGTGCCAGGGACCTGGGTTAACACTGCTGTCTCACAGTGCCAGGGACCCGAGTTAACACTGCTGTCTCACAGTGTCTGGGACCCGGGATAGCACTGCTGCCTCACAGTGCCAGGGACGCGGGTTAACACTGCTGTCTCACAGAGCCAGGGACCCGGGTTAACACTGCTGCCTCACAGCGCCAGGGACCCGTATTAACACTGCTGTCTCACAGTGCCAGGTACCCGGGTTAACACTGCTGTCTCACAGTGCCAGGGACCCGGGTTAACACTGCTGTCTCACAGTGCCAGGGACCCGGGTTAACACTGCTGTCTCACAGTGCCAGTGACCCGGGTTAACACTGCTGTCTCACAGTGCCAGGGACCAAGGTTAACACTGCTGTCTCACAGTGCCAGGGACGCGGGTTAACACTGCTGCTTCACAGTGCCAGGGACACGGGTTAACACTGCTGCCTCACAGTGCCAGGGACCCGGGTTAACACTGCTGTCTCACAGAGCCAGGGACCCGGGTTAACACTGCTGTCTCAAAGTCCCAGGGACCCGGGTTAACACTGCTGCCTCACAGTGCCAGGGACCCGGGTTAACACTGCTGTCTCACAGTGCCAGGGACCCGGGTTAACACTACTGCCTCACAGTGCCAGGGACGCGGGTTAACACTGCTGTCTCACATTGCCAGGGACCCGGGTTAACACTGCTGTCTCACAGTGCCAGGGACCCGGGTTAGCACTGCTGCCTCACAGTGCCAGGGACCCGGGTTAACACTGCTCTCTCGCAGTGCCAGGAACCCGGGTTAACACTGCTGTCTCACAGTGCCAGGGACGCGGGTTAACACTGCTGTCTCACAGCGCTGAGGACCCGGGATAGCACTGCTGCCTCACAGTGCCAGGGACGTGGGTTAACACTGCTGTCTCACAGAGCCAGGGACCCGGGTTAACACTGCTGCCTCACAGCGCCAGGGACCCGGGTTAACACTGCTGTCTCACAGTGCCAGGTACCCGGGTTAACACTGCTGTCTCACAGTGCCAGGGACCTGGGTTAACACTGCTGTCTCACAGTGCCAGGGACCCGGGTTAACACTGCTGTCTCACAGTGCCAGGGACCCGGGTTAACACTGCTGTCTCACAGTGCCAGTGACCCGGGTTAACACTGCTGTCTCACAGTGCCAGGGACCCGGGTTAACACTGCTGTCTGACAGTGCCAGGGACCCGGGTTAACACTGCTGCCTCACAGTGACTGGGACCCGGGTTAACACTGCTGTCTCACAGTGCCAGGGACCCGGGTTAGAACTGCTGTCTCACAGTGCCAGGGACCCGGGTTAGCACTGCTGTCTCAGTGCCAGGCACCCGGGTTAACACTGCTGCCTCACAGTGCCAGGGACCCGGGTTAACATTGCTGTCTCACAGTGCCAGGGACCCGGGTTAGCACTGCTGTCTCAGTGCCAGGGACCCGGGTTAGCACTGCTGTCTCACACTGCCAGGGACCCGGGTTAGCACTGCTGTCTCAGTGCCAGGGACCCGGGTTAACACTGCTGTCTCACAGTGCCAGGGACCAGGGTTAACACTGCTGTCTCACAGTGCCAAGGACCCGGGTTGAAACTGCTGCCTCACAGTGCCAGGGACCCGGGTTAACACTGCTGTCTCACAGTGCCAGGGACCCGGGTTAACACTGCTGCCTCACAGTGCCAGGTACCCGGGTTAACACTGCTGTCTCACAGTGCCAGGGACCTGGGTTAACACTGCTGTCTCACAGTGCCAGTGACCCGGGTTAACACTGCTGTCTCACAGTGCCAGGGACCCGGGTTAACACTGCTGTCTCACAGTGCCAGTGACCCGGGTTAACACTGCTGTCTCACAGTGCCAGGGACCCGGGTTAACACTGCTGTCTGACAGTGCCAGGGACCCGGGTTAACACTGCTGCCTCACACTGCCAGGGACCCGGGTTAACACTGCTGTCTCACAGTGCCAGGGACCCGGGTTAGAACTGCTGTCTCACAGTGCCAGGGACCCGGGTTAGCACTGCTGTCTCAGTGCCAGGCACCCGGGTTAACACTGCTGCCTCACAGTGCCAGGGACCCGGGTTAACATTGCTGTCTCACAGTGCCAGGGACCCGGGTTAGCACTGCTGTCTCAGTGCCAGGGACCCGGGTTAGCACTGCTGTCTCACACTGCCAGGGACCCGGGTTAGCACTGCTGTTTCAGTGCCAGGGACCCGGGTTAACACTGCTGTCTCACAGTGCCAGGGACCCGGATGAACACTGCTGTCTCACAGTGCCAGGGACCCGGGTTAACACTGCTGTCTCACAGTGCCAGGAACCCGGGTTAACACTGCTGTCTCACAGTGCCAGGGACCCGGGTTAACACTGCTGTCTCACAGTGCCAGGGACCTGGGTTAACACTGCTACCTCACAGTGCTAGGGACCCGGGTTAACACTGCTGTCTCACAGTGCCAGGGACCTGGGTTAACACTGCTACCTCACAGTGCCAGGGACCCGGGTTAACACTGCTGCCTCACAGTGCCAGGGACCTGGGTTAACACTGCTGTCTCACAGTGCCAGGGACCCGGGTTGACACTGCTGTCTCACAGTGCCAGGGGACTGGGTTAACATTGCTGCCTCACAGTGCCAGGGACCCGGGTTCACACTGCTGCCTCACAGTGCCAGGGACCCGGGTTAACACTGCTGTCTCACAGAGCCAGGGACCCGGGTTAACACTGCTGTCTCACAGTGCCAGGGACCCGGCTTAACACTGCTGTCTCACAGTGCCAGGGACGCGGGTTAACACTGCTGCTTCACAGTGCCAGGGACACGGGTTAACACTGCTGCCTCACAGTGCCAGGGACCCGGGTTAACACTGCTGCCTCACAGTGCCAGGGACCCGGCTTAACACTGCTGTCTCACAGAGCCAGGGACCCGGGTTAACACTGCTGTCTCACAGTGCCAGGGACCCGGGTTAACACTGCTGCCTCACAGTGCCAGGGACCCGGGTTAGCACTGCTGTCTCACAGTGCCAGGGACCCGGGTTAACACTGCTGTCTCACATTGCCAGGGACCCGGGTTAACACTGCTGTCTCACAGTGCCAGGGACCCGGGTTAACACTACTGCCTCACAGTGCCAGGGACGCGGGTTAACACTGCTGTCTCACATTGCCAGGGACCCGGGTTAACACTGCTGTCTCACAGTGCCAGGGACCCGGGTTAGCACTGCTGCCTCACAGTGCCAGGGACCCGGGTTAACACTGCTCTCTCGCAGTGCCAGGAACCCGGGTTAACACTGCTGTCTCACAGTGCCAGGGACGCGGGTTAACACTGCTGTCTCACAGTGCCAGGGACGCGGGTTAACACTGCTGTCTCACAGCGCTGAGGACCCGGGATAGCACTGCTGCCTCACAGTGCCAGGGACGCGGGTTAACACTGCTGTCTCACAGTGCCAGGGACCCGGGTTAACACTGCTGCCTCACAGCGCCAGGGACCAGTATTAACACTGCTGTCTCACAGTGCCAGGTACCCGGGTTAACACTGCTGTCTCACAGAGCCAGGGACCCGGGTTAACACTGCTGTCTCACAGTGCCAGGGACCCGGGTTAACACTGCTGTCTCACAGTGCCAGGTACCCGGGTTAACACTGCTGTCTCACAGTGCCAGGGACCTGGGTTAACACTGCTGTCTCACAGTGCCAGGGACCCGAGTTAACACTGCTGTCTCACAGTGTCTGGGACCCGGGATAGCACTGCTGCCTCACAGTGCCAGGGACGCGGGTTAACACTGCTGTCTCACAGAGCCAGGGACCCGGGTTAACACTGCTGCCTCACAGCGCCAGGGACCCGTATTAACACTGCTGTCTCACAGTGCCAGGTACCCGGGTTAACACTGCTGTCTCACAGTGCCAGGGACCCGGGTTAACACTGCTGTCTCACAGTGCCAGGGACCCGGGTTAACACTGCTGTCTCACAGTGCCAGTGACCCGGGTTAACACTGCTGTCTCACAGTGCCAGGGACCAAGGTTAACACTGCTGTCTCACAGTGCCAGGGACGCGGGTTAACACTGCTGCTTCACAGTGCCAGGGACACGGGTTAACACTGCTGCCTCACAGTGCCAGGGACCCGGGTTAACACTGCTGTCTCACAGAGCCAGGGACCCGGGTTAACACTGCTGTCTCAAAGTTCCAGGGACCCGGGTTAACACTGCTGCCTCACAGTGCCAGGGACCCGGGTTAACACTGCTGTCTCACAGTGCCAGGGACCCGGGTTAACACTACTGCCTCACAGTGCCAGGGACGCGGGTTAACACTGCTGTCTCACATTGCCAGGGACCCGGGTTAACACTGCTGTCTCACAGTGCCAGGGACCCGGGTTAGCACTGCTGCCTCACAGTGCCAGGGACCCGGGTTAACACTGCTCTCTCGCAGTGCCAGGAACCCGGGTTAACACTGCTGTCTCACAGTGCCAGGGACGCGGGTTAACACTGCTGTCTCACAGCGCTGAGGACCCGGGATAGCACTGCTGCCTCACAGTGCCAGGGACGTGGGTTAACACTGCTGTCTCACAGAGCCAGGGACCCGGGTTAACACTGCTGCCTCACAGCGCCAGGGACCCGGGTTAACACTGCTGTCTCACAGTGCCAGGTACCCGGGTTAACACTGCTGTCTCACAGTGCCAGGGACCTGGGTTAACACTGCTGTCTCACAGTGCCAGGGACCCGGGTTAACACTGCTGTCTCACAGTGCCAGGGACCCGGGTTAACACTGCTGTCTCACAGTGCCAGTGACCCGGGTTAACACTGCTGTCTCACAGTGCCAGGGACCCGGGTTAACACTGCTGTCTGACAGTGCCAGGGACCCGGGTTAACACTGCTGCCTCACAGTGACTGGGACCCGGGTTAACACTGCTGTCTCACAGTGCCAGGGACCCGGGTTAGAACTGCTGTCTCACAGTGCCAGGGACCCGGGTTAGCACTGCTGTCTCAGTGCCAGGCACCCGGGTTAACACTGCTGCCTCACAGTGCCAGGGACCCGGGTTAACATTGCTGTCTCACAGTGCCAGGGACCCGGGTTAGCACTGCTGTCTCAGTGCCAGGGACCCGGGTTAGCACTGCTGTCTCACACTGCCAGGGACCCGGGTTAGCACTGCTGTCTCAGTGCCAGGGACCCGGGTTAACACTGCTGTCTCACAGTGCCAGGGACCAGGGTTAACACTGCTGTCTCACAGTGCCAAGGACCCGGGTTGAAACTGCTGCCTCACAGTGCCAGGGACCCGGGTTAACACTGCTGTCTCACAGTGCCAGGGACCCGGGTTAACACTGCTGCCTCACAGTGCCAGGTACCCGGGTTAACACTGCTGTCTCACAGTGCCAGGGACCTGGGTTAACACTGCTGTCTCACAGTGCCAGTGACCCGGGTTAACACTGCTGTCTCACAGTGCCAGGGACCCGGGTTAACACTGCTGTCTCACAGTGCCAGTGACCCGGGTTAACACTGCTGTCTCACAGTGCCAGGGACCCGGGTTAACACTGCTGTCTGACAGTGCCAGGGACCCGGGTTAACACTGCTGCCTCACAGTGACTGGGACCCGGGTTAACACTGCTGTCTCACAGTGCCAGGGACCCGGGTTAGAACTGCTGTCTCACAGTGCCAGGGACCCGGGTTAGCACTGCTGTCTCAGTGCCAGGCACCCGGGTTAACACTGCTGCCTCACAGTGCCAGGGACCCGGGTTAACATTGCTGTCTCACAGTGCCAGGGACCCGGGTTAGCACTGCTGTCTCAGTGCCAGGGACCCGGGTTAGCACTGCTGTCTCACACTGCCAGGGACCCGGGTTAGCACTGCTGTCTCAGTGCCAGGGACCCGGGTTAACACTGCTGTCTCACAGTGCCAGGGACCAGGGTTAACACTGCTGTCTCACAGTGCCAAGGACCCGGGTTGAAACTGCTGCCTCACAGTGCCAGGGACCCGGGTTAACACTGCTGTCTCACAGTGCCAGGGACCCGGGTTAACACTGCTGCCTCACAGTGCCAGGGACCCGGGTTAACACTGCTGTCTCACGGCGCCAGGGACCCGGGTTAACACTGCTGTCTCACAGAGCCAGGGACCCGGGCTAACACTGCTCTCTCACAGTGCCAGGGACCCGGGCTAACACTGCTGTCACACAGTGCCAGGGACCCGAGTTAACACAGCTGCCTCACAGTGCCAGGGACCCGGGTTAACACTGCTGTCTCACAGTGCCAGGGACCCGGGTTAACACTGCTGCCTCACAGTACCAGGGACCCGGGTTAGCACTGCTGTCTCACAGTGCCAGGAACCCGGTTTAACACAGAAACACAGTGCCAGGGACCCGGGTTAACACTGCTGTCTCACAGTGCCAGGGACCCGGGTTAACACTGCTGCCTCATAGTGCCAGGGACCCGGGTTAGCACTGCTGTCTCACAGTGCCAGGAACCCGGGTTAACACAGCAACACAGTGCCAGGGACCCAGGTTAACACTGCTGTCTCACAGTGCCAGGGACCCGGGTTAGCACTGCTCTCTCACAGTGCCAGGGACCCGGGATAACACTGCTGTCTCACAGAGCCAGGGACCCGGGTTAACACTGCTGTCTCACAGTGCCAGGGACCCGGGTTAACACTACTGCCTCACAGTGCCAGGGACCCGGGTTAACACTGCTGTCTCACAGTGCCAGGGACCCGGGTTAACACTGCTGCCTCACAGTGCCAGGGACCCGGGTTAACACTGCTCTCTCGCAGTGCCAGGAACCCGGGTTAACACTGCTGTCTCACAGTGCCAGGGGCGCGGGTTAACACTGCTGTCTCATAGTGCCAGGGACCCGGGTTAACACTGCTGTCTCAGTGCCAGGGACCCGGGTTAGCACTGCTGTCTCACAGTGCCAGGGACCTAAGTTAGCACTGCTGACTCAGTGCCAGGGACCCAGGTTAACACTGCTGTCTCACAGTGCCAGGGACCCGGGTTAACACTGCTGTCTCACAGTGCCAGAGACCCGGGTTAACACTGCTGTCTCACAGTGGCAGGGACCCGGGTTCACACGGCTGTCTCAGTGCCAGGGACCCGGGTTAGCACTGCTGTCTCACAGTCCCAGGGACCCGGGTTAGCACTGCTGTCTCACAGTCCCAGGGACCCGGGTAAACACTGCTGTCTCACAGTGCCAGGGACGCGGGTTAACACTGCTGTCTCACAGTCCCAGGGACCCCGGTTAACACTGCTGTCTCAGTGCCAGGGACCCGGGTTAGCACTGCTGTCTCACAGTGCCAGGGACCCGGGTGAACACTGCTGTCTCACAGTGCCAGGGACCTGGGTTAACACTGCTGCCTCACAGTGCCAGGGACCCGGGTTAACACTGCTGTCTCACAGTCCCAGGGACCCCGGTTAACACTGCTGTCTCACAGAGCCAGGGACCCGGGTTAACACTGCTGTCTCACAGTGCCAGGGACCCGGGTTAACACTGCTGTCTCACAGTGCCAGGGACCCAGGTTAACACTGCTGTCTCACAGTGCCAGGGACCCGGGTTAACACTGCTGTCTCACAGTGCCAGGGACCCGGGTTAACACTGCTGTCTCACAGTGCCAGGGACCCGGGTTAACACTGCTGCCTCACAGTGCCAGGGACCCAGGTTAACACTGCTGTCTCACAGTGCCAGGGACCCGGGTTAACACTGCTGCCTCACAGAGCCAGGGACCCGGGTTAACACTGCTGTCTCACAGTGCCAGGTACCCGGGTTAACACTGCTGTCTCATAGTGCCAGGGACCCGGGTTAACACTGCTGTCTCACAGTGCCAGAGACGCCGCACGCTGTATTGACGACTTGAGGACGTTTCTCTCGATGCTCCCCCACCGACCGACCGAGTTGCTGACTGCGTGGGTCTCTCTTGCTATTTGTTGTCGGGAACCCGGCGTGACGGCTGCGGACTCAGTCCTGTGCCGCCACAGTCGTGGGGGAGCCGATCCGCGGGCAATCGGGCCTTTGGCAGGGGCTGGAGGCACTGCTGGCAGCTGGTTCGTGGTCACAAGCCGTCCAAAGTGGGGGGCACTATTTGGTAGTCTGGGTGGCACGCGGCCGACATCAGGTTGCAAGGAGCGGCCACGCACCCGGCAATTCTCCGGTAGTGTCGGCAGCTAATGCCAGGTGCTATCCGCTGGCGGCATGCTCGCCCCCTGATGTACCATCAATGACTACGAGACGAATGGTGAACTATTTCCTGCAGAATGTTTGAGGTGAGGGACGCCGACAGTGTCCCTGTTGATTTCACCTGTGGGAAGTGCACCCATCTCCAGCTCCTCAGAAACTGCGTTAGGGAACTGGAGCTGGAGCTGGATGAACTTCGGATCATTCGGGAGGCAGAGGTGGTCATAGATAGAAGCTTCAGGGATGTAGTTACTCCGAAGAATAAAGATAGATGTGTGACGGTGAGAGGGGCTGGGAGGAAGCAGTCAGTACAGGGATCCCCTGTGGTCGTTCCCCTCAGTAACAAGTATACCGCTTTGGATACTGTTGGGGGGGGCGGGGGGGGGGGGGACTTACCAGGGGTAAGCCATGGGGTACAGGTTTCTGGTACAGAGTCTGTCCCTGTTGCTCAGAAGGGAAGGGGGGAGAGGAGTAGAGCATTAGTCATTGGAGACGCCATAGTTAGGGGGATAGATAGGAGATTCTGTGGGAACGAGAGAGACTCGCGGTTGGTGTGTTGTCTCCCAGGTGCCAGGGTGCGTGATGTCTCGGATCGTGTTTTCGGGATCCTTAAGGGGGAGGGGGAGCAGTCCCAAGTTGTGGTCCACATAGGTACCAACAACATAGGTAGGAAAAGGGATGGGAATGTAAGGCAGGAATTCAGGGAGCGAGGGTGGAAACTTAGATCTAGGACAAACAGAGTTATTATCTCTGGGTTGTTACCCATGCCACGTGCTAGCGAGATGAGGAATAGGGAGATAGAGGAGTTGAAATGTGGCTACAGGAATGGTGCAGGAGGGTGGGTTTCAGATACCTGGATAATTGGGGCTCATTCTGGGGTCGGCGGGACCTCTACAAACGGGATTGTCTACACCTGGACCAGAGGGGTACCAATATCTTGGGGGGGAAATTTGTTAATGCTCTTCGGGAGGATTTAAACTAGTTCAGCAGGGGCTTGGGAACCTGAATTGTAGCTCCAGTATACAGGAGGTTGAGAGTAGTGAGGCCATGAGTAAGGTTTTAAAGTTGCAGGAGTGTACCGGCAGGCAGGAAGGTGGTTTAAAGTGTGTCTTCCTCAATGCCAGGAGCATCCGGAATAAGGTGGGTGAACTTGAGGCATGGGTTGGTACCTGGGACTTCGATGTTGTGGCCATTTCGGAGACATGGATAGAGCAGGGACAGGAATGGTTGTTGCAGGTGCCGGGGTTTAGATATTTCAGTAAGCTCAGGGAAGGTGGTAAAAGAGGGGGAGGGGTGGCATTGTTAGTCAAGGACAGTATTACGGTGGCAGAAAGGACGTTTGATGAGGACTCGTACTGAGGTAGTATGGGCTGAGGTTAGAAACTGGAAAGGAGAGGTCACCCTGTTAGGGCTTTTCTATAGGCCTCCGAAATGTTCCAGAGATGTAGAGGAAAGGATTGCAAAGATGATTCTGGATAGGAGCGAAAGTAACAGGGTAGTTGTTATGGGGGACTTTAACTTCCCAAATATTGACTGGAAACGCTATAGTTCGAGTACTTTAGATGGGTCCGTTTTTGTCCAATGTGTGCAGGAGGGTTTCCTGACACAGTATGTAGATAGGCCAACGAGAGGCGAGGCTACATTGGATTTGGTACTGGGTAATGAACCAGGACAGGTGTTAGATTTGGAGGTAGGTGAGCACTTTGGTGATAGTGACCATAATTCGGTTACGTTTACTTTAGCGATGGAAAGGGATAGGTATATACCGCAGGGCAAGAGTTATATCTGGGGGAAAGGCAATTATGATGCGATGAGGCAAGACTTAGGATGCATCGGATGGAGAGGAAAACTGCAGGGGATGGGCACAATGGAAATGTGGAGCTTGTTCAAGGAACAGCTACTGCGTGTCCTTGATAAGTATGTACCTGTCTGGCCGGGAGGAAGTGGTCGGGCGAGGGTACCGTGGTTTACTAAAGTAGTTGAATCACTTGTCAAGTGGAAGAAGGAGGCTTATGTAAAGATGAGACATGAAGGTTCAGTTAGGGCGCTCGAGAGTTACAAGTTAGCTAGGAAGGACTTAAAGAGAGAGCTAAGAAGAGCCAGGAGGGGACATCAGAAGCCTTTGGCAGGTAGGATCAAGGATAACCCTAAAGCTTTCTATAGGAATGTCAGGAATAAAAGAATGACGAGGGTAAGAGTAGGGCCAGTCAAGGACAGTAGTAGGAAGTTGTGCGTGGAGTCCGAGGAGATAGGAGAGGTGCTAAATGAATATTTTCCGTCAGTATTCACACAGGAAAAAGACAATGTTGTCGAGGAGAATACTGAGATTCAGGCTACTAGACTAGAAGAGCTTGAGGTTCATTAGGAGGAGGTGTTAGCAATTCTGGAAAGTATGAAAATAGTAAGTCCCCTGGGCCGGATGGGATTTATCCTAGGATTCTCTGGGAAGCTAGGGAGGAGATTGCTGAGCCTTTGGCTTTGATCTTTAAGTCATCTTTATCTACAGAATAGCGCCAGAAGACTGGAGGATAGCAAATGTTGTCCCCTTGTTCAAGAAGGGGAGTAGAGACAACCCCGGAAACTATAGACCAGTGAGCCCTACTTCTGTCTTGGAAAGGTTTATAAGAGATAGGGTGTATAATCATCTGGAAAGGAATAATTTGATTAGAGATAGTCAACACGGTTTTCTGAAGGGTAGGTCGTGCCTCACAAACCTTATTGAGTTCTTTGAGAAGGTGACCAAACAGGTGGACGAGGGTAAAGCAGTTGATATGGTGTATATGGATTTCAGTAAAGCGTTTGATAAGGTTCCCCATGGTAGGCTATTGCAGAAAATACGGAGGCATGGGATTCAGGGTGATTTAGCAGTTTGGATCAGAAATTGGCTAGCTGGAAGAAGACAAAGGGTGGTGGTTGATGGGAAATGTTCAGACTGGAGTCCAGTTACTAGTGGTGTACCACAAGGATCTGTTTTGAGGACTCTGCTGTTTGTCATTTTTATAAATGACCAGGAGGAGGGCGTAGAAGGATGGGTGAGTAAATTTGCAGATTACACTAAAGTCGGTGGAGTTGGGGACAGTGCAGAAGGATGTTGCAAGTTACAGAGGGACATAGATAAGCTGCAGAGCTGGGCTAAGAGGTGGCAAATGGAGTTTAATGCAGAAAAGTGTGAAGGAATAACAGGAAGACAGAGTACTGGGCTAATGGTAAGATTCGTGGTAGTGTGGATGAGCAGAGAGATCTCGGTGTCCATGTACATAGATCCCTGAAAGTTGCTACCCAGGTTGATAGGGTTGTTAAGAAGGCGTACGGTGTGTTAGCTTTTATTGGTAGAGGGTGTCATAATATACACCAGTATATCATGGTGCAGATACGCACACACTGATGGACACACAATCAACACACACAGCACCGCAGCCAATCACCAGTTAGAGCACAGGCACTATAAAGACAAGGGGCATCAGAGTTCCCGCTCATTTGAGCTGCAGCCTCCTAGTAGGACAGAGCTCACAGCCTGCAGCACAGATCTTCACCATGTGCTGAGTGCATAGACTGGTTAGGACAAGGCATAGGTCTTTAGTTCAATCTAATATCACGTTAACCCACAGTGAAAGCATGTTAAACAGTTTCTGACTTAATAAAATAGTGTTGCACTATTTTAAGTGTTGGTGGCCTGTATGTGTTCCACGGATCTAGAGCGCCCAACACATCATTTAAAAAAAAATTTTTTTTTTTTAATGCAACACATCAGAGGGATTGAGTTTCGGAGCCATGAGGTCATGTTGCAGCTGTACAAAACTCTGGTGCGGTCGCATTTGGAGTATTGCGTGCAATTCTAGTCGCCGCATTATAGGAAGGATGTGGAAGCATTGGAAAGGGTGCAAGGGTGCAGAGGAGATTTACCAGAATGTTGCCTGGTATGGAGGGAAGATCTTATGAGGAAAGGCTGAGGGACTTGAGGCTGTTTTCGTTAGAGAGAAGAAGGTTGAGAGGTGACTTAATTGAGGCATACAAGATGATCAGAGGATTGGACAGGTTGGACAGTGAGAGCCTTTTTCCTCGGATGGTGATGTCTAGCATGAGGGGACATAGCTTTAAATTGAGAGGAGATAGATATAAGACAGATGTCAGAGGTAGGTTCTTTACTCAGAGAGTAGTAAGGGCGTGGAATGCCCTGCCTGCAACAGTAGTGGACTCGCCAACACTAAGGTTATTCAAATGGTCATTGGATCGACATATGGACGATAAGGGAATAGTGTAGCTGGGCCTTAGGGTGGTTTCACAGGTCGGCGCAACATCGAGGGCCGAAGAGCCTGTACTGCGCTGTAATGTTCTATTGTGGCTTTATTGTACTAGATGTTAAGCCTCCTGCAGCTGGACCCGAGAATGGGGGCAGTGCAGGAGAGCGTACACCTTTATACAGAGCCTGCTGGGTGGCGCCAACAGACCGGGATTTACTGTAATGACCGGAGTACAATGGCAGTGTACCGTAATACATGTAATGTATGATCAGTGGTTTACACCCCCCCTCCCCCCCCCCCCCCCCCCCCCCCCGCACCCACCCAACAACAAACAGAGAACCGGTGGCTGTTTTGCGCCAATTTTCCGGTCGTAAAACGCCACTATTTCCGCACTGGCGTCACATAGCCTGGAAATCGGAGAATGCAGCCCCTGATTCCCAAAGGAATCCCATACTTTCAGTAGAAATTGAACTGCTGAGGTCTTTACTGGGATAGTGTGCATCACGTTGCAGGCCAGTCTGCACACTGCCCAAATACCTTCCTCCTCAGTCCAGTGCCAGTCTGCACACTGCCCAAATACCTTCCTCCTCAGCCCAGTGCCAGTCTGCACACTGCCCAAATACCTTCCCCTCAGTCCAGTGCCAGTCTGCACACTGCCCAAATACCTTCCTCCTCAGTCCAGTGCCAGTCTGCACACTGCCCAAATACCTTCCTCCTCAGTCCAGTGCCAGTCTGCACACTGCCCAAATACCTTCCTCCTCAGTCCAGTGCCAGTCTGCACACTGCCCAAATACATGCCTCCTCAGTCCAGTGCCAGTCTGCACACTGCCCAAATACCTTCCTCCTCAGTCCAGTGCCAGTCTGCACACTGCCCAAATACCTTCCTCCTCAGTCCAGTGCCAGTCTGCACACTGCCCAAATACCTTCCTCCTCAGTCCAGTGCCAGTCTGCACACTGCCCAAATACCTTCCTCCTCAGTCCAGTGCCAGTCTGCACACTGCCCAAATACCTGCCTCCTCAGTCCAGTGCCAGTCTGCACACTGCCCAAATACCTTCCTCCTCAGTCCAGTGCCAGTCTGCACACTGCCCAAATACCTTCCTCCTCAGTCCAGTGCCAGTCTGCACACTGCCCAAATACCTTCCTCCTCAGTCCAGTGCCAGTCTGCACACTGCCCAAATACCTTCCTCCTCAGTCCAGTGCCAGTCTGCACACTGCCCAAATACCTGCCTCCTCAGTCCAGTGCCAGTCTGCACACTGCCCAAATACCTTCCTCCTCAGTCCAGTGCCAGTCTGCACACTGCCCAAATACCTTCCTCCTCAGTCCAGTGCCAGTCTGCACACTGCCCAAATACCTTCCTCCTCAGTCCAGTGCCAGTCTGCACACTGCCCAAATACCTTCCTCCTCAGCCCAGTCTCACCCTCTGCATTTCCTGCAGGTTTGATTCATACTTGAAAGGGCCTCAATCCTAACAAAAGCAGCCGGGGTTTGTAATCTTTGCACAAGAGAGTAACAGGCAACGCCCTAGTAACAAGTCTCTGAAAGTTAGTTTTGTGCCGATGGTGCAGTGAACAAACTGGCCGAGACAGCCAGTGCAGTATTCCTTAATCAAAGAAAAAACAGTCGCCCAGTTTGTTTATCGTAGGATTGGAGACCTTTCTGTTATTTGTTGGTGAATTAAGCCAGATTCCAAGTATAGCAGACACAGTCCTCAATTACCGGGTGCGGAGTGTCACTTCTGCCCTGCGTATGTCACAGTGGGGCTTAAATCACTAAAAGTGACTTGTTGCCTTCTCTCCCTGCTGCCGTTTTCAAGTAGGGATTAGAACTGGTGGCCAATGTCCCCTATAACAACTGATATTTATTTAGTGCCTTTAACATCTGAAACATCCATTCCACTTCACAGGAGCAGAGAAAAATGAACACTAATCACAGAGGAGACAGTGGGAGAGAAGCTTCATCAAAGCAGTTAGTTTTAAGGAGCGTCTTATACCAGAAACGAGAACGACAGGGGCTTTTGGGAGATATTGCAGAGCTTCCAGGGCTCTGACACACAAGGCACCGCCATCAGCATTAAAACAAAAATCGTGGGATGCTCCACAATCCCTCCAGAGGCCCTACTCCCAGTGATGCGCTATCAATAATGACGCGACGAGAGTAGAGAGTAATCGAGGCTTTATTACACAGAGATGTGCAGCCTCCCGCAGCTGCTGCCGAAATGGCAGCAGCTCGGTGAGCACACACATTTATACTCTGCCTACTGGGCGGAGCCAGCAGGCAGGGATCTACCCCCGTACCTGTAGTATAGGGGCCTTACCGTAATACCCTCGTATGCAGTATATACAATATAATACAACAGTGGTGACCACCACATTCACCCCCTGTCAAAAATGAGTCCAGAGGGGGTGGTGGAAAACTATTTACATACAGGTTGTCATTAAAATTTCAGAGACGGTTACAAATTTAGGCGGTCGGGCGCCTTGATCCGTCGTTGCGAGCGCCGCAGTGCTGGTGGCGAGTCAGGCGTCGGCTCGGTCGTCGGTGACTCCGGGAGCGTGTCGTCATCCTCTTCATCCCCGGGTGGGAGCAAGGGGAGGACGGATTGTCCTGGAGCGGGGCTGTGGTGGGGTGCGCTGGGGGACGGGAGGGTGGCGCCGGGGGAGAGGGGAGGGTGTGTGGGGATCCAGCTGGTGCCAGGTCCCTGAGGGAGACTGTGTCTTGGCGGCCATTGGGTACGCTATGTAGGCGTACTGCGGGTTCGCATGGAGTAGTTGTACCCTCTCAACCAACGGGTCCGCCTTGTGCAGCCGCACGTGCTTGCGGAGGAGAACGGGTCCTGGAGCTTCCAGCCACGTTGGGAGTGAAACCCCGGAGGTGGACTTCCTGGGGAAGGCAAAGAGACGTTCATGGGGGGTTTTGTTAGTCACCGTGCACAGGAGCGACCGAGTGGAGTGAAGGGCGTCGGGGAGGACCTCCTGCCAGCGGGAGGCCGGGAGATTTCTGGACCGTAGGGCCAGCTGGACGGCCTTCCAGACCGTCCCATTCTCCCGTTCCACCTGCCCGTTTCCCCGGGGGTTGTAGCCGGTCGTCCTGCTCGAGGCAATGCCCCTGTTGAGCAGGAACTGGCACAGCTCCTCGCTCATAAATGAGGATCCCCGGTCGCTGTGGACGTGGGCGGGGAAACCAAACAGAGCGAAGATGGTGTTGAGGGCTTTGATGACGGTGGCAGACGTCATATCGGGGCATGGGACGGCGAAGGGGAATCGGGAATACTCGTCGACCACATTGAGAAAATACGTGTTGCGGTCGGTGGAGGGGAGGGGCCCTTTGAAGTCCACGCTGAAGCGTTCAAAGGGGTGGGAGGCCTTCACCAGGCGCGCACGGTCTGGCCGGTAGAAGTGCGGTTTGCACTCTGCGCAGACCTGGCCGTCTCTGGTGACAGTCCTGACTTCCTCGATAGAGTAGGGCAGATTGCGGGCCTTAATGAAGTGATAAAAGCGGGTGATCCCTGGGTGACAAAGATGGTCGTGCAGGGTCCGGAGTCGGGCCACCTGTGCGCTGGCACATGTATCTCGGTTCAGGGTATCGGGGAGCTCGTTGAGCTTACCGGGGCGATACAAAATCTCGTAATTAAAGGTGGAAAGCTCGATCCTCCACCGCAAGATCTTATCATTTTTTACCTTACCCCGCTGCGTGTTGTTAAATGAAGGCAACCGACCGTTGGTCAGTGTGGAGAGTGAATCTCCTGCCGGCCAGGTAATGCCTCCAATGTCGCACAGCTTCAACGATGGCTTGGGCCTCCTTTTTGACGGAGGGGTGCCGAATTTTGGAGGCATGAAGGGTGCGGGAAAAGAATGCCACGGGCCTGCCTGCCTGGTTGAGGGTGGCGGCCAGAGCGACGTCTGATGCATCGTTCTCGACGTGGAAGGGGAACGTCTCGTCGACCGTGTGCATCGCGGCTTTGGCGATGTCGGCCTTGATCTGGTTGAAGGCCTGGTGAGCCTCGGCCGTCAGTGGGAAACCGGTGGAGTGGATGAGTGGGCGAGCCTTGTCCACATAGTTAGGGACCCACTGGGCGTAGTACGAAAAGAACCCCAGGCATCGTTTGAGGGCCTTGGGGCAGTGGGGAAGGGGGAGTTCCATGAGGGGGCGCATGCGATCGGGGTCGGGCCCTAGAACTCCGTTCTGGACCACATAGCCGAGGATGGCTAATCGGTTAGTGCTGAACACACACTTCTCCTTGTTGTAGGTTAGGTTGAGGAGTGTGGCGGTGTGGAGGAATTTGGAAAGGTTAGCGTTGTGGTCCTGCTGGTCGTGGCCGCAGATGGTGACGTTACCCAGGTATGGGAAAGTGGCCCGCAGTCTGTACCGGTCAACCATTCGCTCCGTCTCCTGTTGGAAGACCGAGACCCCGTTAGTGACGCCGAAGTGAACCCTATGGAAATGGTAAAGGTGGCCGTCTGCTTCAAACGCGGTGTACGGGCGGTCCGCCTTGCGAATGGGGAGCCGGTGGTAGGCAGATTTCAGGTCCACTGTCGAGAAGACCCAGTACTGTGCAATCTGATTGACCATATCAGATATGCGTGGGAGGGGGTACGTGTCGAGCTGCGTGTACCGATTGATGGTCTGACTGTAGTCAATGACCATCCTCTTTTTCTCCCCGGTTTTCACCACTACCACTTGGGCTCTCCAGGGGCTGTTGCTGTCCTCGATGATACCTTCCCGCAGCAGCCGCTGGACCTCAGACCTGATGAAGGTCCTGTCCTGGGCGCTGTACCGTCTGCTCCTGGTGGCGACGGGTTTGGAATCCGGGGTGAGGTTTGCAAACAGAGAAGGCGGGTCGACCTTAAGGGCCGTGAGACCGCAAACAGTAAGGGGTGGTAGGGGCCCGCCAAATTTCAGGGTCAGGCTCTGGAGGTTGCACTGGAAGTCCAGGCCGAGCAGCAAGGCAGCGCAGAGGTCGGGGAGGACGTAGAGCCGGAAGCCGCTGAACTCTACGCCTGGATGGTGAGGGTGGCGATGCAGTACCCCCGGATCGCCACGGAGTGGGATCCAGAGGCCAGGGAGATTTTCTGGTTAATGGGGTGTACAGCGAGGGAGCAGCGCCTTACCGTATCGGGGTGGATGAAGCTCTCAGTGCTCCCGGAGTCCAGAAGGCAGGATATATCATGCCCGTCGACCTTCACCTTTGTCGACGCGGTCGCGAGGATGTGCGATCGGGACTGGTCAATCGTGACGGAGGCGAGACGCGGCTGGTCGGCGGCGGTTGCAGGCGATGAGTGGCCCAATGAGGTGCCCGATGGGCAAGGGTCCTGAGGCAGACAAGATGGCGGCGCCTTCGGGCCGCACGTGTCCTGGGGCAGGCAAGGTGGCGGCGCCCCCTGTCCGCACGTGTTGTGAGGGGAGCAAGATGGCGGCGCCCGCTGGCCACACTTTTGGGGGGGCAGGGACAATAGCGGCGATTGAGCGGGCCTGGCACACTGCAGCGAAATGTCCTTTCTTGCCACAGGCCTCGCAGAGCGCGCTCCGCGCCGGGCAGCGCTGCCGGGGGTGTTTTGGCTGTCCGCAGAAGTAGCACTTGGGTCCCCCGGCGCCGCGCGGAGCAGGCGTGGAGTTGGCTGGGGGCGGTCGCTGACGGGGTCCACGATGGGGTGGCCTCTGGTGGGGTCCACAATGCCCAGGAGGGGTGGGCCGTGCGGTCGGGGGCATAAGCTTGTACATTGCGTGAGGCGACTGTGAGTGAGAGCGCTAGTTTCTTGGTCGCCGCGAGGTCAAGTGTAGCCCCTTCTAAGAGGCGCTAGCGGTTGTAGGCCAACCCTATGCCCGTAATGAACGCGTCTGTCTTAGCAGGTTAGAATGTTCAGCAGCCGAAATGACCTGGCTGTCACAGTCTCTCACCAGGGCGAGTAGGGCACGCCAGAAATCTTCCACAGACTCACCGGGAAGTTGGTGCCGCGTGGACAGGAGGTGCCTGGCGTAGATCTTGTTGGTCTGCTGAGCGTAATTCTCCTTCAGTAGCGCCATGGCCTCTGCATAGGTCGGCGCGTCCTGGATGAGGGGAAAGACATCGGCGCTCAGCCGCGTGTACAGAATCTGGGGCTTCTGTGCTTCTGGGATTGGGCCTGTCGCAGATCCGATGTATGCTTCAAAGCAAGCTAGCCAATGTGCGAAGTCCTTTTTGGCGTTGTCTGCTTGAGGATGCAGCTGCAGGCGATCTGGCTTGATGCGGAGATCCATCTCTGTAAAATCTCTGTGTAATAAATTGATGCACTATCAATTACGACGAGACGAGAGTAGAGAGTAATCGAGGCTTTATTACACAGAGATGTGTGGCCTCCTACAGCTGCTGCCGAAATGGCTGCAGTTCGGAGAGCACACACATTTATACTCCACCTACTGGGCGGAGCCAGCAGGCAGGGATCTACCCCCGTACCTGTAGTACAGGGGCCTTACCGTAATACCCCCGTATGCAGTGCAGTATATACAGTATAATACAACAGTGGTGACTACCACACCCAGCAACTGCACTAACCGGGGTTGAAGCAACCAGATATAGGATAAAGGAATCACTCGACTGGCCCTCCATAGAGGGAAGTACCCAGATATGCAGCATGCGACACACTAAAGCTGAATCAAACCAGAGAACCTCTGCACCTACAGGAGGCCTTGGGCCTTCGGTGATCATTCACTCTGGCTGACATTTTCAAACGGAATGGTAAACAGCATCTGGTCCTCGTTGACTCATATTCTGGGTGGTTTGAACTCAGCTACCTGCCGGACATGAGGAGTTGCACCGTCTAATCACAAACGGCATCTCTCAGAGGATAACAAGGGACTCAATGGTTATGGGATCAGGCAGGCAAGTGGGGTTAAGGTCTCAACAGATCAGCCATTGTCTACTTAACCAGCGGCACAGGCTCAAGGGGCCGAGTGGCTTATTCCTGCTCCTGTTTCTTATATATTATGTTCTTATGTAACTCTTTAAGCTGAGGGTGCAATGTGGATCTGCTGCTGCTAGCAAAGCCTGCATAATAATGTGGGAGGTTTGAATTGGCAGCAATTAACCGGAGGTTTATGCCGAGAGGTGGCGTCACACATTTGATGAAGATGTAAATGATCTTCCTTCAGGGGTTCAGTCATCAATATCCCACCCAGTACTTAGGTGCCGCACCCAGTATCAATCCACCGTACAGGATACAGAACCGTATCATACAAATCAGACTTGGGCCCAACATTCTGTAATTTACCCACGCACAAAGGCCATTGTTGGAGATTTAAACCTTTCTTATGTTTTTTTCTCACCAGCTCCTTCTGACTCTCACCAGAGACAACTCGATGACCAAGATAGCAAGAGGCAACAATGGAGAAGACGGGACAATTGAGTTTTCAAATAAAGTTTATGGTGTGTGAACATTAGTAAAGAATGTGCTGACACTCTTATATGGACACTCAATCACTTATTGCATGAGCAGTCTCAACTTGCCTAAATCCAGAGAGTTTAGGCTCATGATAGGAGGGGCCAAAGTTAGGAATCCCATCTTTGTGCAAGAATTTTCCTGGATCAGTTGAAATCCCTCAGCGAACCATTGTAATAATCTCCCCACTGCTTGCCCCGTCACAATCCATTGGCAAGGCAGCGAGTTCCATTCTCTCTGAGAGCCCCTGTGCGCTGCTGGGCTCATTGCTTTTGTAACAAAGTCAGCTTTTCTATTTACTCAGGAAATGAGACGGTTACAGTCAGTAAGGAGATTAAGTCTCCTGCACAGACAGCTCAGCAGAACGTCCGTCCACACTCAAAATGTAACTCACATTCCGGCAGAGTCAGCACCAAATGAACTCTCATTAATAACGAGCAAAACATTCCAATCTCCACACTCACACCCCAACCCCACCCACAACACATACAGATTTCAAATCCTGAGTGATAAAATCACTTCCTGCCTCCACATTTATTAATCTCAGAGTATCTGTTTCTTGCCTCTCCAGCGTTTTATACACCGCTGGCTGGCAGAGCAAACCCTGGCTGGAGGTGACCTGCTTTGGAAAGGACATCTGGCTGGAAGTGAATGTTGGAGGTTCTACAGTGGTCGACACAAAGACCTAGGCTTGGGTGCACAGGGCATAGTTTCAAAATTTAGAAATGACATAATATTTGGACATTTTGAGAATGGTGTGGATAGTAAGAGATTTTTTAAAGGACACGGGCAGGTTTGTGAATAGAGCAGGTACTTGACAGGTGAATTTTAGTGCAGAGAAGAATGAAGTGATGCATTTTGGAAGGAAGAATGAGGAGAAGTAATCTAAACTAAATGGTACAATTCATAAGGGACAGGGGACATGGGAGTTTTGTGCACAAATCAGCGAAGGTGGCAGGGAAGGTTAAAACAGTGATTGAAAAGGCATAAAAAACATTCTTGTAAACCTCTCCTGCACTCTCTCCAACGTGTTCACATCCTTCCTATAGTGTAGCCCAGAACTGTGCACAATATTCCAGCTGAGGTCTAACTAGTGTCTTGTATAAGTTCACCTCCTTACTCTTGTCCTCCACACCCCAATAATAAAGCCCAGGATACTCTCTGCTTTATTAACTGCTCTCTCCACCTGTCCTGCCCCCTGCAATGATCTGTGTACATAAACACCCGGGTCCCTCTGCTCCTGCACCCCCTTAAGAATTTTACTCCTTATTGTCTCTCCATGTTCTTCCTACCAAAATGCATCACCTCCCACTTCTCCACATTAAACTGCGTCTGCCCCCTATCTGCCCCCTCCACCAACTTGTCTTTTTGAAGTTCTACACTGTCAGTTTACAATACTTCCAAGTTTTGCATCATCACCAAACTTTGAAATTGCCTCCTGCACACCAAGATCTAGTTCATTAATATGGATCAGGAAAAGCAAAGGTTCCAATACCAACCCCTGGGGGTGCCACTGGAAACTTTCCTCCAACCTGAATAGTATCCATTGACTATTCCTCTTCGCCAATTATTCAGCCAATTCTGTATCCACTTTGCTATTGTCCATTTTTATTCTATGAACAAAGAACAAAGAAATGTACAGCACAGGAACAGGCCCTTCGGCCCTCCAAGCCCGTGCCGACCATACTGCCCGACTAAACTACAATCTTCTACACTTCCTGGGTCCATATCCTTCTATTCCCATCCTATTCATATTTTTGTCAAGATGCCCCTTAAATGTCCCTATCGTCCCTGCTTCCACTACCTCCTCCGGTAGCGAGTTCCAGGTACCCACTACCCTCTGCGTAAAAAACTTGCCTCGTACATCTACTCTAAACCTTGCCCCTCTCACCTTAAACCTATGCCCCCTAGTAATTGACCCCTCTACCCTGGGGAAAAGCCTCTGACTATCCACTCTGTCTATGCCCCTCATAATTTTGTATACCTCTATCAGGTCGCCCCTCAACCTCCTTCGTTCCAGTGAGAACAAACCGAGTTTATTCAATCGCTCCTCATAGCTTATGCCCTCCATACCAGGCAACATTCTGGTAAATCTCTTCTGCACTCTCTCTAAAGCCTCCACATCCTTCTGGTAGTGTGGCGACAAGAATTGAACACTATACTCCAAGTGTGGCCTAACTAAGGTTCTATACAGCTGCAACATGACTTGCCAATTCTTATACTCAACGCCCCGGCCAATGAAGGCAAGCATGCCGTATGCCTTCTTGACTACCTTCTCCACCTGTGTTGCCCCTTTCAATGACCTGTGGACCTGTACTCCTAGATCTCTTTGACTTTCAATACTCTTGAGGGTTCTACCATTCACTGTATATTCCCTACCTGCATTAGACCTTCCAAAATGCATTACCTCACATTTGTCCGGATTAAACTCCATCTGCCATCTCTCCGCCCAAGTCTCCAGACAATCTAAATCCTGCTGTATCCTCAGACAGTCCTCATCGCAATCCGCAATTCCACCAACCTTTGTGTCATCTGCAAACTTACTAATCAGACCAGTTACATTTTCCTCCAAATCATTTATATATACTACAAAGAGCAAAGGTCCCAGCACTGATCCCTGTGGAACACCACTGGTCACAGCCCTCCAATTAGAAAAGCATCCCTCCATTGCTACCCTCTGCCTTCTATGGCCTAGCCAGTTCTGTATCCACCTTGCCAGTTCACCCCTGATCCCGTGTGACTTCACCTTTTGTACTAGTCTACCATGAGGGACCTTGTCAAAGGCCTTACTGAAGTCCATATAGACAACATCTACTGCCCTACCTGCATCAATCATCTTAGTGACCTCCTCGAAAAACTCTATCAAGTTAGTGAGACACGACCTCCCCTTCACAAAACCGTGCTGCCTCTCACTAATACGTCCATTTGCTTCCAAATGGGAGTAGATCCTGTCTCGAAGAATTCTCTCCAGTAATTTCCCTACCACTGAAGTAAGGCTCACCGGCCTGTAGTTCCCGGGATTATCCTTGCTACCCTTCTTAAACAGAGGAACAACATTGGCTATTCTCAGTCCTCCGGGACATCCCCTGAAGACAGCGAGGATCCAAAGATTTCTGTCAAGGCCTCAGCAATTTCCTCTCCAGCCTCCTTCAGTATTCTGGGGTAGATCCCATCAGGCCCTGGGGACTTATCTACCTTAATATTTTTTAAGACACCCAACACCTCGTCTTTTTGGATCACAATGTGACCCAGGCTATCTACACCCCCTTCTCCAGACTCAACATCTACCAATTCCTTCTCTTTGGTGAATACTGATGCAAAGTATCCATTTAGTACCTCGCCCATTTCCTCTGGCTCCACACATAGATTCCCTTGCCTATCCTTCAGTGGGCCAACCCTTTCCCTGGCTACCCTCTTGCTTTTTATGTACGTGTAAAAAGCCTTGGGATTTTCCTTAACCCTATTTGCTAATGACTTTTCGTGACCCCTTCTAGCCCTCCTGACTCCTTGCTTAAGTTCCTTCCTACTTTCCTTATATGCCACACAGGCTTCGTCTGTTCCCAGCCTCTTAGCCCTGACAAATGCCTCCTTTTTCTTTTTGACGAGGCCTACAATATCACTCGTCATCCAAGGTTCCCGAAAATTGCTGTATTTATCTTTCTTCCTCACAGGAACATGCCGGTCCTGTATTCCTTTCAACTGACACTTGAAAGCCTCCCACATGTCAGATGTTGATTTGCCCTCAAACATCCGCCCCCAATCTATGTTCTTCAGTTCCCGCCTAATATTGTTATAATTAGCCTTCCCCCAATTTAGCACATTCATCCTCGGACCACTCTTATCCTTGTCCACCAGTACTTTAAAACTTACTGAATTGTGGTCACTGTTACAGAAATGCTCCCCTACTGAAACATCTACCACCTGGCCGGGCTCATTCCCCAATACCAGGTCCAGTACCGCCCCTTCCCTAGTTGGACTGTTTACATATTGTTTTAAGAAGCCCTCCTGGATGCTCCTTACAAACTCCGCCCCGTCTAAGCCCCTGGCACTAAGTGAGTCCCAGTCAATATTGGGGAAGTTGAAGTCTCCCATCACCACAACCCTGTTGTTTTTACTCTTTTCCAAAATCTGTCTACCTATCTGCTCCTCTATCTCCCGCTGGCTGTTGGGAGGCCTGTAGTAAACCCCCAACATTGTGACTGCACCCTGAGCGCTAACTTTTCTCATCAGTCTGTTGTGTGGCACTGTATTGAATGCCTTTCGAATGCCCATGTACACCACTCATCAGAGTCAGCATGGATTTATGAAGGGAGAATCATGCTTGACAAATCTGTTGGAATTCTTTGAAGATGTAACCAGTCGTCAAGGGAGAGCCAGTCGATGTGGTATATTTGGACTTTCAGAAGGTGTTTGACAAAGTCCCGCATAAGAGATTATTGTGCAAAGTTAAAGCGCATGGGATTGGGGGAAGTGTATTGAGGTGGATAGAAAACTGGTTGGCAGAGAGGAAACAAAGAGTAGGGATTAATGGGTCCTTTTCAAATTGGGAGGCAGTAACCAGTGGGGTACCACAGGGATCGGTGCTGGGACCCCAGCTATTCACAATATATATTAATGATTTGGATGAGGGAACAAAATGTAACATCTCAAAGTTTGCAGATGATCTCAAATTAGGTGGGAGGGTGAATTGTGACGAGGATGCAGGGATCCTACAGCAAGATCTGGATAGGTTGGGCGAGTGGGCAAATCAATGGCAGATGCAGTATAATTTGGATATAGTGTGAGGTTATTCATTTTGGAAGCAAAAACAGGAAGGCAGATTACTACCTGAATGGTTGTAAATTGGGAGAGGGGAGTGTGCAGCGGGACCTGGGTGTCCTTGTGCACCAGTCACTGACGGTAAGCTGCAGGTGCAGCAGGCGGTAAAGAAGGCTAATGGTATGTTGGCCTTCATTGCGAGAGGATTCGAGTATAGAAGCAGGGATGTGTTGCTGCAATTGTACAGGGCCTTGGTGAGGCCACACCTGGAATATTGTGGGCCGTTTTGGTCTCCTTCTCTGAGGAAGGATGTTCTTGCTCTCGAGGGAGAGCAGCGAAGGTTTACCAGACTGATTCCTGGGATGACGGGACTGTCATATGAGGAGAGATTGACTCGGTTGGGATTGTTCTCGCTGGAATTCAGAAGAATGAGGGGGGATCTCACAGAGACTATCAAATTCTAACAGGACTAGGCAGGGAAGATGTTCCCAATGATGGGTGTGTCCAGAACCAGGGGTCACAGTCTGAGGATTCAGGGTAAACCATTTCGGACAGAGATAAGGAGACATTTCTTCACACAAAGAGTGGTGAGCCTGTGGAATTCATTACCACAGGAAGTAGTTGATGCTAAAACTGAATATATTCAAGAGGCGGCTGGATATAGCACTTGGGGAGAATGGGATCAAAGGCTATGGGGAGAAAGCAGGATTAGGCTATTGAGTTGGATGATCAGCCATGATGGTGATGAATGGCGGAGCAGGCTCGAAGGGCCAAAAGGCCTCCTCCTGCTCCTATCCTCTGTATTAATGTATGTAACAGCGTTATCCTCAACAACCCTCTCTGTTACTTCTTAAAACATCTCCAGAAAGTTAATTAAACATGCTTTCCACTGCCTGTGGGACAGGACATATCCAGGTAAAGGCAGTGTCTGGGACATTGTCTGTGAGGTATGATTCTGTGACTATGTCAGGCTGTTGTTTGACTAGTCTGTGAGAAGCTCTCCCAATGTTGGCACGAGCCCCCAGATGTTAGTGAGGAGGACGTTGTAGGGTCGGCAGAGCTGGGTTTGCTGTTGTTGTTTCCGGTGCCTGGGTCGATGCGGGTGGTCCGTCCGGTTTCATTCCTTTTTGTTTCCTTTGTTGAATATAACTGAGTGATTTGCTCGGTCGTTTCAGAGGGCATTCCAGGGGCAACCACATGTGGGTCAGGGGTCACATGTAGACTGCTTGCCAATGGGATTTCCCACTGAAGCCATTCCGTGCCACAGGTAAACCCACGGGCAAGGATGTGCTACCAGCGGCAACAGAGAATGCCAATAGCTGGAGAATTTAGCCCAGGTAAGGGCGGAGATTCCTTCCCGAAAGGGCATGAGTCAGTCAGGTGGGTTTTTACGGCAATCGACAACCGTTATCATCAGACTTTTAATTCCAGATGTTTTATTGAGTTTGTAAATTCCACTATACTTATAATAATAATAATCTTTATTATTGTCACAAGTAGGCTGACATTAACACTGCAATGAGGTTACTGTGAAAATCCCCTAGTCGCCACATTCCGGCGCCTGTTCAGGTACACAGAGGGAGAATTCAGAATGTCCAAATTACCTAACAGCACATCTTTCGGGACTTGTGGGAGGAAACCGGAGCACCCGGAGGAAACCCACGCAGACACGAGGAGAACAGTTCCTCAAACGTTGTCATGAATAAACCCCACCCCACCCCCCCTCCCCCCCCCCCCCCCACCCCCCACCCCCATGTCTCGAACCCTCCGCCGTCCCCCTGAACTCAAATGTGATCTTTTCCAGCCGAAGAAAGTCCCACAGGTCCCCCAGCCAGACCCCCCCCCCCCCCTTTCAATCCAGCAACATCCTTTGGGCAATTCGAGAGGCGAAGGCCACCACATCAGCCCCCTTTCCCTACAGCAGCTCCCGCATTTCCCATACCCCAAAGATCTGATCTCCACCCCCACAATCATAGATACGTCCCAAACACCGCTCCCAGTATCGCTCCAGCTTCATCCAACCCCAGAACATGTGCGCATGATTGGCCAGCCCTTGCCCACACTTCTCACACTCACCCTGGATGAATCCACTCCGATTAGCCCGGGGATATGTACCCTATGCACCACAAGCTCATCCTCGCGCAAGAGGAGTTGAATTCACCCTCCGTATCGCCTCGCTCCACAGTCCCCAGCCTATTCCCCCACCCCTCCTCCCATTTGCTCTTGATCTCGTGGTGCCACAAACCTGGTTGTGACTGCACTCCTTTGAGGAATTCTGAGCGGGACCCCCGGGGCCTCCTGCACTGCCTGTCTAATTCTTGGACTGCCTGGTGGTCACCCATTCCCTCTCTGCCTCCAGTTCCTTAAGCTGCAGTGTGAGCACCTCTCTGAACGTACTGTCCACGTAGCTCTCAGCCTCCCCGATGCGCCACAGTCACTCCAGCCACCGCTCGAGCTCAGAAACCCGGGGGCAGGATCCTCCGTTTCGCTGGCAGCGCACTCACACCCACGGATTTCCCGACAGCGTGGGGGTGCCCACAATGGGAAACCCCATTGGCCGACTGCTGGGACGGAGGATCCCGCTGCTGGTGGGGGCGCGGCGTGCCAGAAAACGGGATGTGGTGGGACGGAGAATCCGCCCTGGAGCTAAGGTTTCTGCAGGTGGCAGAACTTTCTACAGATTTGGTCATCTGGGCCACCGGCAGTGTCCATAACCTCCACATATTACAGGACACACATTCCACATTGAGCTGCCCTGCCATGTCTTAACTTTACTTCTCTTGCGTTAACTTTATTCTATTTTGGATTACCTTACAATGTAGGCCCCAAGCTTGCCTTATTCCAGTTACAAGTTTTTCACACACTACCCCTCACACCGAGCACTTACTGGCCAATCAACTTACTAGTTTCCTCTGACATTGTGGTAGCTTTGTCCCCCAGTGCGGCCTCACAGCAGCTGAAATGGTCAGTAGTGTGTACCTCAGCTCCTTACCATCTCCCGGAGCTCCATGCCGACTCCCAGCAAAGTTACACTTTCAATCGACATCTCCTCTTGTACTTAGAAATGAGAAAGCAGTAAAGCTGAAAAAGCCAGTTAGCTCCAACACAGACACACTCTCTCCTCTTTCATCCACTCTCTCCTCTAATTTAATCCTTTCCCACAGCCTGTGTCCGTTGGCTAGGGTCAGTGGGCCACACTGCCTGGGGTCAGTGGGCCACACTGCCTGGGGTCAGCGGGCCACACTGCCTGGGGTCAGTGGGCCACACTGCCTGGGGTCAGTGGGCCACACTGCCTGGGGTCAGTGGGTCACACTGCCTGGGGTCAGTGGGTCACACTGCCTGGGGTCAGTGGGTCACACTGCCTGGGTTCAGTGGGTCACACTGCCTTGGGTCAGTGGGTCACACTGCCTGGGGCCAGTGGCTAAACCTGTTTATGGTCAGTGTGCCATATTCAGTGGGTCAGTCTGTCTGTGGTCACTGGGTCAGACTGTCTGTGGTCAGTGGGCCAGACTGTCTGTGGTCAGTGGGTCAGTCTGTCTGTGGTCAGTGGGTCAGTCTGTCTGTGGTCACTGGGTCAGTCTGTCTGTGGTCAGTGGGTCAGACTGTCTGTGGTCACTGGGTCAGACTGTCTGTGGTCACTGGGTCAGACTGTCTGTGGTCAGTGGGTCAGTCTGTCTGTGGTCACTGGGTCAGACTGTCTGTGGTCACTGAGTAAGACTGTCTGTGGTCACTGGGTCAGACTGTCTGTGGTCACTGGGTCAGACTGTCTGTGGTCACTGGGTCAGTCTGTCTGTGGTCAGTGGGTCAGTCTGTCTGTGGTCACTGGGTCAGTCTGTCTGTGGTCACTGGGTCAGACTGTCTGTGGTCACTGGGTCAGACTGTCTGTGGTCACTGGGTCAGACTGTCGGTGGTCACTGGGTCAGACTGTCTGTGGTCACTGGGTCAGTCTGTCTGTGGTCACTGGGTCAGACTGTCGGTGGTCACTGGGTCAGTCTGTCTGTGGTCACTGGGTCAGACTGTCTGTGGTCACTGGGTCAGTCTGTCTGTGGTCAGTGGGTCAGTCTGTCTGTGGTCACTGGGTCAGACTGTCGGTGGTCACTGGGTCAGTCTGTCTGTGGTCACTGGGTCAGACTGTCTGTGGTCACTGGGTCAGTCTGTCTGTGGTCAGTGGGTCAGACTGTCTGTGGTCACAGGGTCAGACTGTCTGTGGTCACTGGGTCAGACTGTCTGTGGTCACTGGGTCAGTCTGTCTGTGGTCACTGGCTCAGACTGTCTTTGGTCACTGGGTCAGACTGTCTGTGGTCACTGGGTCAGACTGTCTGTGGTCAGTGGGTCAGTCTGTGGTCACTGGGTCAGACTGTCTGTGGTCACTGGGTCAGTCTGTCTGTAGCCACTGGGTCAGTCTGTCTGTGGTCACTGGGTCAGACTGTCTGTGGTCACTGGGTCAGACTGTCTGTGGTCACTGGGTCAGTCTGTCTGTGGTCACTGGGTCAGTCTGTCTGTGGTCAGTGGGTCAGTCTGTCTGTGGTCAGTGGGTCAGCCTGTCTGTGGTCACTGGGTCAGTCTGTCTGTGATCAGTGGGTCAGTCTGTCTGTGGTCTCTGGGTCAGTCTGTCTGTGGTCACTGGGTCAGACTGTCTGTGGTCAGTGGGTCAGACTGTCTGTGGTCACTGGGTCAGTCTGTCTGTGGTCACTGGGTCAGACTGTCTGTGGTCACTGGGTCAGACTGTCTGTGGTCACTGAGTCAGTCTGTCTGTGGTCACTGGGTCAGACTGTCTGTGGTCACTGGGTCAGTCTGTGTGTGGTCACTGGGTCAGTCTGTCTGTGGTCACTGGGTCAGACTGTCTGTGGTCACTGGGTCAGTCTGTGTGTGGTCACTGGGTCAGTCTGTCTGTGGTCACTGGGTCAGACTGTCTGTGGTCACTGGGTCAGTCTGTGTGTGGTCACTGGGTCAGTCTGTCTGTGGTCACTGGGTCAGACTGTCTGTGGTCACTGGGTCAGTCTGTGTGTGGTCACTGGGTCAGTCTGTCTGTGGTCACTGGGTCAGACTGTCTGTGGTCACTGGGTCAGTCTGTGTGTGGTCACTGGGTCAGTCTGTCTGTGGTCACTGGGTCAGACTGTCTGTGGTCACTGGGTCAGTCTGTGTGTGGTCACTGGGTCAGTCTGTGTGTGGTCACTGGGTCAGTCTGTCTGTGGTCACTGGGTCAGACTGTCTGTGGTCACTGGGTCAGTCTGTGTGTGGTCACTGGGTCAGTCTGTCTGTGGTCACTGTGTCAGTCTGTCTGTGGTCACTGGGTCAGACTGTCTGTGGCCACTGGGTCAGTCTGTGTGTGGTCAGTGGGTCAGACTGTCTGTGGTCACTGGGTCAGTCTGTCTGTGGTCACTGGGTCAGTCTGTCTGTGGTCACTGTGTCAGTCTGTCTGTGGTCACTGGGTCAGACTGTGTGTGGTCACTGGGTCAGACTGTCTGTGGTCACTGGGTCAGACTGTCTGTGGTCACTGGGTCAGACTGTCTGTGGTCACTGGGTCAGTCTGTCTGTGGCCACTGGGTCAGTCTGTGTGTGGTCACTGGGTCAGTCTGTCTTTGGTCACTGGGTCAGACTGTCTGTGGTCACTGGGTCAGACTGTCTGTGGTCAGTGGGTCAGACTGTCTGTGGTCACTGGGTCAGTCTGTCTGTGGTCAGTGGGTCAGTCTGTCTGTGGTCAGTGGGTCAGACTGTCTGTGGTCACTGGGTCAGTCTGTCTGTAGTCACTGGGTCAGACTGTCTGTGGTCACTGGGTCAGTCTGTCTGTGGTCACTAGGTCAGTCTGTCTGTGGTCACTGGGTCAGACTGTCTGTGGTCACTGGGTCAGTCTGTCTGTGGTCACTTGGTCAGTCTGTCTGTGGTCACTGGGTCAGTCTGTCTGTGGTCACTTGGTCAGTCTGTCTGTGGTCAGTGGGTCAGTCTGTCTGTGGTCACTGGGTCAGTCTGTCTGTGGTCACTGGACCAGTCTGTCTGTGGTCACTGGGTCAGACTGTCTGTGGTCACTGGGTCAGTCTGTCTGTGGTCAGTGGGTCAGACTGTCTGTGGTCACTGGGTCAGTCTGTCTGTGGTCACTGGGTCAGACTGTCTGTGGTCAGTGGGTCAGTCTGTCTGTGGTCACTGGGTCAGACTGTCTGTGGTCAGTGGGTCAGACTGTCTGTGGTCACTGGGTCAGTCTGTCTGTGGTCACTGGGTCAGACTGTCTGTGGTCAGTGGGTCAGTCTGTCTGTGGTCACTGGGTCAGACTGTCTGTGGTCAGTGGGTCAGACTGTCTGTGGTCACTGGGTCAGACTGTCTGTGGTCAGTGGGTCAGTCTGTCTGTGGTCACTGGGTCAGTCTGTCTGTAGTCACTGGGTCAGACTGTCTGTGGTCAGTGGGTCAGTCTGTCTGTGGTCAGTGGGTCAGTCTGTCTGTGGTCACTGGGTCAGACTGTCTGTGGTCACTGGGTCAGTCTGTCTGTGGTCAGTGGGTCAGTCTGTCTGTGGTCACTGGGTCAGACTGTCTGTGGTCACTGGGTCAGACTGTCGGTGGTCACTGGGTCAGACTGTCTATGGTCACTGGGTCAGACTGTCGGTGGTCACTGGGTCAGTCTGTCTGTGGTCACTGGGTCAGTCTGTCTGTGGTCACTGAGTCAGTCTGTGTGTGGTCAGTGGGTAAGTCTGTCTGTGGTCAGTGGGTCAGACTGTCTGTGGTCACTGGGTCAGACTGTCTGTGGTCAGTGGGTCAGTCTGTCTGTGGTCACCGGGTCAGTCTGTCTATGGTCACTGGGTCAGTCTGTCTGTGGTCACTGGGTCAGACTGTCTGTGGTCACTGGGTCAGACTGTCTGTGGTCAGTGGGTCAGTCTGTCTGTGGTCAGTGGGTCAGTCTGTCTGTGGTCACCGGGTCAGTCTGTCTATGGTCACTGGGTCAGTCTGTCTGTGGTCACTGGGTCAGACTGTCTGTGGTCAGTGGGTCAGTCTGTCTGTGGTCACCGGGTCAGTCTGTCTGTGGTCACTGGGTCAGACTGTCTGTGGTCAGTGGGTCAGTCTGTCTGTGGTCACTGGGTCAGTCTGTCTATGGTCACTGGGTCAGTCTGTCTGTGGTCACTGGGTCAGACTGTCTGTGGTCACTGGGTCAGACTGTCTGCGGTCACTGGGTCAGTCTGTCTGCGGTCACTGGGTCAGACTGTCTGTGGTCACTGGGTCAGACTGTCTGCGGTCACTGGGTCAGTCTGTCTGCGGTCACTGGGTCAGACTGTCTGTGGTCACTGGGTCAGACTGTCTGTGGTCACTGGGTCAGACTGTCTGCGGTCACTGGGTCAGTCTGTCTGTGGTCACTGGGTCAGTCTGTCTGCGGTCACTGGGTCAGACTGTCTGTGGTCACTGGGTCAGACTGTCTGTGGTCACTGGGTCAGACTGTCTGTGGCCACTGGGTCAGTCTGTCGGTGGTCACTGGGTCAGTCTGTCTGTGGTCACTGGGTCAGTCTGTCTGTGGTCACTGGGTCAGTCTGTCTGTGGTCACTGGGTCAGACTGTCTGTGGTCACTGGGTCAGTCTGTCTGTGGTCAGTGGGTCAGTCTGTGTGTGGTCACTGGGTCAGTCTGTCTGTGGTCACTGGGTCAGACTGTCTGTGGTCACTGGGTCAGTCTGTCTGTGGTCAGTGGGTCAGTCTGTGTGTGGTCACTGAGTCAGACTGTGTGTGGTCACTGGGTCAGTCTGTCTGTGGTCACTGGGTCAGACTGTCTGTGGTCACTGGGTCAGTCTGTCTGTGGTCAGTGGGTCAGTCTGTGTGTGGTCACTGGGTCAGACTGTCTGTGGTCACTGGGTCAGACTGTCTGTGGTCACTGGGTCAGTCTGTGTGTGGTCAGTGGGTCAGTCTGTCTGTGGTCACTGGGTCAGTCTGTCTGTGGTCACTTAGTCAGTCTGTCTGTGATCAGTGGGTCAGACTGTCTGTGGTCACTGGGTCAGTCTGTCTGTGGTCACTGGGTCAGACTGTCTGTGGTCACTGGGTCAGTCTGTCTGTGATCAGTGGGTCAGTCTGTCTGTGGTCAGTGGGTCAGACTGTCTGCGGTCACTGGGTCAGACTGTCTGTGATCAGTGGGTCAGTCTGTCTGTGGTCAGTGGGTCAGACTGCCTGTGGTCACTGGGCCAGACTCACTGTGGTCAGTGGGTCAGACTGTCTGTGGTCAGTGGGTCAGTCTGTCTGTGGTCACTGGGTCAGACTGTCTGTGGTCACTGGGTCAGACTGTCTGTGGTCACTGGGTCAGACTGTCTGTGGTCAGTGAGTCAGTCTGTCTGTGGTCACTGGGTCAGACTGTCTGTGGTCACTGGGTCAGACTGTCTGTGGTCAGTGGGTCAGTCTGTCTGTGGTCACTGGGTCAGACTGTCTGTGGTCACTGGGTCAGACTGTCTGTGGTCAGTGGGTCAGTCTGTCTGTGGTCACTGGGTCAGACTGTCTGTGGTCAGTGGGTCAGTCTGTCTGTGGTCACTGGGTCAGACTGTCTGTGGTCACTGGGTCAGACTGTCTGTGGTCACTGGGTCAGTCTGTCTGTGGTCACTGGGTCAGACTGTCTGTGGTCACTGGGTCAGTCTGTCTGTGGTCACTGGGTCAGTCTGTCTGTGGTCACTGGGTCAGACTGTCTGTGGTCACTGGGTCAGACTGTCTGTGGTCACTGGGTCAGACTGTCTGTGGTCACTGGGTCAGACTGTCTGTGGTCACTGGGTCAGACTGTCTGTGGTCACTGGGTCAGTCTGTCTGTGGTCACTGGGTCAGACTATCTGTGGTCAGTGGGTCAGACTGTCTGCGGTCACTGGGTCAGACTGTCTGTGATCAGTGGGTCAGTCTGTCTGTGGTCAGTGGGTCAGACTGCCTGTGGTCACTGGGCCAGACTCACTGTGGTCAGTGGGTCAGACTGTCTGTGGTCAGTGGGTCAGTCTGTCTGTGGTCACTGGGTCAGACTGTCTGTGGTCACTGGGTCAGACTGTCTGTGGTCACTGGGTCAGACTGTCTGTGGTCAGTGAGTCAGTCTGTCTGTGGTCACTGGGTCAGACTGTCTGTGGTCACTGGGTCAGACTGTCTGTGGTCAGTGGGTCAGTCTGTCTGTGGTCACTGGGTCAGACTGTCTGTGGTCACTGGGTCAGACTGTCTGTGGTCAGTGGGTCAGTCTGTCTGTGGTCACTGGGTCAGACTGTCTGTGGTCAGTGGGTCAGTCTGTCTGTGGTCACTGGGTCAGACTGTCTGTGGTCACTGGGTCAGACTGTCTGTGGTCACTGGGTCAGTCTGTCTGTGGTCACTGGGTCAGACTGTCTGTGGTCACTGGGTCAGTCTGTCTGTGGTCACTGGGTCAGTCTGTCTGTGGTCACTGGGTCAGACTGTCTGTGGTCACTGGGTCAGACTGTCTGTGGTCACTGGGTCAGACTGTCTGTGGTCACTGGGTCAGACTGTCTGTGGTCACTGGGTCAGTCTGTCTGTGGTCACTGAGTCAGACTGTCTGTGGTCAGTGGGTCAGACTGTCTGTGGTCACTGGGTCAGACTGTCTGTGGTCACTGGGTCAGACTGTCTGTGGTCACTGGGTCAGACTGTCTGTGGTCACTGGGTCAGTCTGTGTGTGGTCACTGGGTCAGACTGTCTGTGGTCACTGGGTCAGTCTGTCTGTGGTCAGTGGGTCAGTCTGTCTGTGGTCACTGGGTCAGACTGTCTGTGGTCACTGGGTCAGACTGTCTATGGTCACTGGGTAAGTCTGTCTGTGGTCAGTGGGTCAGTCTGTCTGTGGTCACTGGGTCAGACTGTCTGTGGTCACTGGGTCAGACTGTCTGTGGTCACTGGGTCAGACTGTCTGTGGTCACTGGGTCAGACTGTCTGTGGTCACTGGCTCAGACTGTCTTTGGTCACTGGGTCAGTCTGTGTGTGGTCAGTTGATAGGAGCTTTGTGGGGGTTGAACCCCTGCAGTCTCACAGCTCAGTTATTAGCCATGGTGCACAATGGACTGCAGACAGCTCTCTCTGTTAAATATAGCAGCACGGTAGCATTGTGGATCGCACAATTGCCTCACAGCTCCAGGGTCCCAGGTTCGACTCCGGCTTGGGTCACTGTCTGTGCGGAGTCTGCACATCCTCCCCGTGTCTGCGTGGGTTTCCTCCGGGTGCTCCGGTTTCCTCCCACAGTCCAAAGATGTGCAGGTTAGGTGGATTGGCCATGATAAATTGCCCTTAGTGTCCAAAATTGCCCTTAGTGGGGTTACTGGGTTATGGGGATAGGGTGGAGGTGTTGACCTTGGGTGGGGTGCTCTTTCCAGGAGCCGGTGCAGACTCGATGGGCCGAATGGCCTCCTTCTGCACTGTAAATTCTATGATAATCTATGATATACCTTAAGGGGCATCACTCCACACGCGTGAGGCAGGCCTCCATGAACCAGCACAGTCTCATAGTTACTTCACCCTTTCCTCTCCACCGATCTCTCCATCTCACCAGAAACCTCCTCATAATCCGTCCCTTCCACCCTAATACTTCCCTGTTTTTCCTCTTCTTCTTCGAGCTGATGTGAGTTTAGCTGCTGTGTGTGAAGTATTTGAGATATTTTGCTCAATGTGGGAACGCCGATCCCTCGAGACAAAAGGTACAAGTGAGTCTCGAGATTCAATCGAATTGCCTTTCTCCTCCCACAGAATGGAGATCGGCTCACTCCAAGGTGATTTCTAAAGAACGGGACAAGGAGGGCCCGTCTGGAGGTTCAGGCCGGAACTAGTTGGGTTCAGTGCCAGCACAATGTGAGGTACAGTGAGGGTAAGTCACCATGCAGCGTGGTCAGGGTTGAGTGTGTGTTCGCTGCATCAAATGCTGGACCCTCCCCAGGAGAGGTTCAGGGTGTCGGGGAGGCTTTGCAGGGTGAGTTATCCATTTCCTCTCTGCTACTCGTCCGTCTATTTCCTTTAAGTGTGAAAGAGGGTAAAAAAAAAGGAATTATGGTGTGAGCGGAAGTGAACTTGGTGCTGGGGGATTGGGGGGTCGATGGGCCCCGGGGCAGTCTCCTGCTCGGTAGGGATTCCGTGTTTACAGGACATTAGAGACATCACCTCAGGGTGATCAAGGCAAAGAAACATGATAAGGAAATTCTAGTTTTATAACAGAGATAGAGAATATAAAACCCAACAGGTTAAGATGAATGGATGTAAAACCTCAGTAAGATCTCCGTTAGAGGACTCTGTGCCACATTGGGTCCACATTGTCGAATGGACGTTGGGCCGAGAGAGAGAGAGAGAGAGAGAAAGAGAGAGAGAAAGAGAGCACAGAACAGATTCATTGGAATAGTGCGGGTATGAGGAAATAGAAATACAAAGAAAGACTTGAAGAATTGTTCATTAGAACAGAGCAGGTGGTCGGTGATATTATAGAAATGGTTAAAAGTGAAGTCAAACAGAGGCACCAAATCAGAATGGGATACTTGGATAGCGCTGTGACAGAGCCGGTACAGGTGTGATGAGAGGGTTGTGCCTCCGAGTGCTGTATAATTCTATAATAAAGCTGCTTTAGCTTCAATTAGTGCAGAGTGGAATGTAACAAGGTAACTCCTGCTGCGCTGGGCCACAGGGGACAGATAATGGAGAGGATGGTGTGGTCCACAGTGCCAAAGGCAGACAATTCTGGGAGACTCATCACTGTCATCGAGGACATCGGTTGTGAGTTGGTTGGGGCCATTCAACACTGTCAGAGGGCTGGAAAGAGGGAAGGGAATAATGGAGACAGGGAGAGAGTGAGAGGGAAAAGAATTGCTAATGAGCTCATAACAATGAAGATTGAGGGCCGACCCTGACCACTGTGTTTGTGTCTTTTGGGATGTGTTAATATGTGGGGTGACGGTGGCAAAGTGGCATTGTCTCTGGACTAGTAACCCAGAGACCCAGGGTAACGACCAGGGAACCGGGGTTCGATTCCACCACGCCAGGTGATGGAATTTAAATTCAATAAAACATCTGGTGAATTTGATGAATCAGTGCTCCTCTATGAAGCCATTGTCGATTGTTGTAAAAACCCATCTGGTTCATTAATGCCCTTTAGGAAATCTGCTGTCCTTACCTGGTCTGGCCTACAGAGCATGGGCAAGGAAACCTCCTGTTGATTGCCACACACCGGCCACCATCAGCTGATGAATCAGTTACTCCTCCATGTTGAACACCACTCGGAGGAAGCACTGAGGGTGGCAAGGGTGCAGAATATGCTGTGGGTGGGGGGGACTTCAATGTCCATCACCAAGAGGGGCTCAGTAGCACGCACAGACCGAGCTGGCCAGGTCCTAAAGGACAGAGCTGCTAAACTGGGACTGCAGCAGGTGGTGAGGGAACCAACAAGAGGGAACCTGCCTGGTGCAGATGGGTCTGTCCGTGACAGTATCGGTAGACGAGACCACCGCACAGTCCTCGTAGAGACAAAGTCCCGTCACATTGAGAGTACCCTCCTGTATTGTGTGGCACTACCACCGTGCTAAATGGAATAGATTCAGAACAGGTCCAGCAACCCCAGACTGGGCATCCATGAGGCTGAGGGCCATCAGCAGCAGCAGAATTGTATGCCAGGAGCAACACCAGGCATACCGAAAAATGAGGGGCTGGATTTTCCAGTCGCTGACGCCGAAATCGCATTCGGCGATCAGCTGGAGAATCCGAGTTCCCGCCGCCGCTTTCGCTATGCCCCGCCCCCTCCAAAGCGGCGTATCGATGGCCTCTGGACATTGCCTGAGGCCCGCTTCTCGATGCTCCGCCCCCGACCGACCGATACGGCGTGGGTCACGTGTGGTCTCTTCCGTCAGGAACTCGGTGTGGCAGCTGTGGACTCAGTCCAGCACCACCACAGTCGGGGACGGGCCAGTCCACGGGCAGGGGGGACTTGATCAGGGGCTGGGGGCTCTGTGGGGGCATGGTCCCTGGCACGCGAGCCGGCCAAAGGGGGGCTATTTTGCGAGCTGTGGCTCGAGCAGCCGGCTGCCGCTGTGAGCATGCGCGGCCACGGACCCGGCAATTCTCTGGGCCGTATCGGCAGCGAGAGCCGAGTGCTCTCTGTCACGATACACAAACATGCAACCAATGAACACTCAGAATAGGACACAACCAATGGGCAGTCAAGACACTCAGAGGTGGCATCACCACAAGGGGGCAAAACATAAACACTATAAAAGGGATGAGGCCTCTTTCCACAGACAGACCTCTAGAGAGTTAGACAGGGTTGATCAGCAGCGTCACACCCCAGCACGTGGCTTTGAGCAAGCTGGGACAGTTAGACTGAGTTACTACAGTTAGATTAGCAGAGAGTTGAACTAATTTGAGAACCGTGTTAATAGTTCAATAAACACGTTGAACTTATTTCAGAGTCCGGAGCATCCTTTAGTTAAGACTGCATCAAGTAGCAGCCTGTGTTATCCGAAGCAGCATAACACAACATGATACCAGGAGTGACTGTTCAATCTATTTAGTTCAACTCAGCAAGAACTGTGACAACCAGCTACTGCATACAGGCACAATGGACAAGATTCAGGCTCCTCATCAGCTCAGGACCACCGGCAATCTTAGTGCCAACTGGCGATCATTCAAGCAGAAATTTCAACTGTACGTGGAAGCATCCGACCTCAATGGCGCGACCGATGCTCGGAAGATAGCTCTTCTACTCACCACTGCGGGTGACCATGCGATAGAGATCTTCAACTCCTTTCACTTTTCCGAAGGGCAGGACAAAACGAAATACCAAACCATCCTGGACAAATTCGACAGCCACTGCGAGGTGGACACTAACGAAATCTTCGAGCGCCACATCTTCAAGCAGAGGATGCAAGGTAAAGCCGAATCCTTCACCTCCTATCTAACTAACCTTAGACTGCTAGCGCAATCCTGCAACTTCGGTGATATCACTGACTCCATGATCAGAGACCAAATTGTTTTTGGAGTCCACTCTGATTCTCTGCGAGAGCAATTGTTGAAAATCAAGCACATGACCCTGCCAGTGGCGATTGAAACGTGCACTGTGCATGAGCACGCCAAAAATCGCTATTCACTGTACAAAACGGCAGAAAGTGAAAAACAAGCCTCCCACGAGGTGGAGAGTGTTCAGGCCATCTCCCGGATGCAGCGCCTCCACATTGACGAAAGCGGCTATTTCGCGCACTCTTCCCGGGGCCCGACGCATGTGCAATGCGATCGGGAACACAAAGCGGCCAAAAACCACTCTGCGCAGGTGCAGAAGTCCGAGAACCGCACCGCGCATGCGCAACGACGCACTGAGCGTCATAACGCCGACATCATGACGTGTGCAAACTGCGGCACCGCCCATTTTTTAAAAAACTGCCCTGCAAGAGGCAAACGCTGTTTGAACTGTGGGAAATCAAACCACTATGCAGCCCTGTGCAGATCTGCACCACCAGTGTGGAGCCAGCGCTCCCAATTCCGACAGCGGCGCATCAGAAGTGTGCAACACCGAATGCATGACTCTGATCCAGGCAGTGCGACAGATCCAGATGATGACTACCTGGACAACATTTACCGAGTGGCCATTATTACAAAGTGCGAATACGCACACCGGACACATCGCGAGTCCAATCAATCCTGGCCGTGGATTCCGAGGACAAATGGCATGCAGTGATGAAGGTCAACCACTGCCCCATCCAGTTCAAACTGGGCACAGGTGCCTCCGCCAACCTGATTTCTCAGGTGGACTTCAAGAGAATCAAGAAGCCCCCACAATCCTTCCAGCTGCCTGAAAACCCCTGGACTACAACGAAAACGCAATCAAGGCACTGGGGTCCTGAAGGTGTCCAGCCGACACACACACGCAAGCTTACCCTTCGAGATTGTTAAACCAGACAGGGCGTCCCTGCTAGGTGTGCACGCCTGCAAGTAACTGAACCTCATTCAAAGGGTCTACACCACACGCCGTCCCATTCGGATCTTCAGGCCGGCATCGACGCCATCCTAACCCATTACCCAGATGCATTTAGCGGGATGGGCACGCTGCCGTACAAGTACAAGATTCTACTGCCGCCTGATGCCAAGCCAGTGGTCCACGCACCACGACGTGACCTTGCCCCACTGAGAGAGCGCCTGAAGGCAGAGCTCACAAGTCTACAACAAAAAGGCATCATCTCCAAGATCACTGAACCAACCGAGTGGGTCAGCTCGATGGTGTGCGTAAGGAAGCCTTTGGGGGACCTATGCATCTGCATTGACGCCAAGGATCTAAACAAAAACATTATGCGGGAACATTACCCCATCTGGAAGAGGGAAGAAATCACGGGTGAGATGGCACCCGCACGCTTCTTCACAAAATTGGACGCATCCCAAGGATTTTGGCAAATCCAACTTGAAGAATCCAGCAGAAGGCTCTGCACCTTCAACATGCCTTTTGGCAGATTCTGCTACAACCGAATGCCATTTGGCATCATCTCGGCATCAGAGATTTTCCATCGCATCATGGAACAGATGATGGAGGGAATAGAAGGGGGTCGTGTCTACGTTGACGATATCATAATCTGGTCCACAACCCCAGAGGAACATGTGTCGTGACTCAAGAAAGTATTCCGATGCATACGAACATGGCCTCAAGCTAAACAGGTCCAAGTGCTGTTTTGGGATGTCCACGCTGAAGTTCCTGGGCGATCAGATTTCGCAACACGGTGTGCGCCCGGACACAGACAAAATTAAAGCCATCGAGGCAATGAAAGTCCCCGAAGACAAAAAGGCAGTACTGCGCTTCCTGGGAATGGTCAATTTCCTTGGCAAGTTCCTCCCGAATTTGGCCACACACACCACGGCCCTACGCAACCTGGTGAAAAAATCAACCGCCTTTGAGTGGAAGGCGGAGCACCGAACGGAGTGGCTGGAGCTGAAAGCCAAGCTCACCACTGCCCCCGTCCTTGCATTCGTTGACCCAGACCGAGAGACCAAGATATCCACAGATGCGAGTCAGGGTGGCATTGGGGCGGTGTTGCCGACACGTCATCCTGGGTACCAGTAGCATACGCGTCACGGGCAATGACACCCACTGAGACCAGATATGCGCAGATTGAGAAGGAGTGTTTAGGTCTTCTCACCGCCATCCTCAAATTTCATGATTATGTCTTCGGCTTGCCAACATTTACTGTTGAGACGGATCATAGGCCTCTGGTCCACATCATCCAAAAGGACCTGAACGACATGATGCCTCGTTTGCAGAGAATTCTGCTCAAACTCCGGAGGTATGATTTCAATTTGGTGTACACACCTGGCAAGGAGCTCATCATCGGCGGTGCATTGTCCCGCTCCGTCAACTCACCCAGTGAACCACTGGAGATCATCCAGAACATTGAATTGCAGGGACAACTGTGTGCAAGCACTCTCCCGGCAACAGATGAGAAGATTGTTCTCATCCGAGAAGAGATGGCCAAAGACCCCCTGTTGCAGCGAGTCATCCACAACCTCAGCAATGGCTGGCAAAAGGGCAATGCCCTCAATTCTACAACGTCAAGGGCGACCTGACGCTGATCGACGGCATCCTGCTCAAGCTGGACAGGATAGTCGTCCCGCCACATCTCCAGAGCACGGTGCTGCGGCAGATTCATGAGGGACACCTGGGTGTAGAAAAGTGCAGACGCAGGGCCCGGCAAGCTGTCTACTGGCCTGGCATCATCCAGGACATCACAGACATGGTCCTGAACTGCGAAACCTGTCAGAGGTTCCAACCAGCGCAGAGCAAGGAGACGCTCCAACCACATGACCTAGAGACCTCTCCGTGGTCCAAGGTTGGCATTGACCTATTCTACGCGAATGGTCGCGACAATATCTTAATCGTCGATTACTTTTCGAACTATCCTGAGGTGCTGAAGCTGCCAGACCTCGCGGACCGTCATCAAAGCGGGTAAAGAGACGTTCTCACGGCATGGCATCCCGAACATCGTCATGAGCGACAATGGCCCGTGCTTCCACAGTCGGGAATCGTCCACGTTTGCCAAGAGCTACAATTTCAGGCATGTCACCTCCAGTCCGCACTATCCGCAGTCCAATGACAAAGTGGAAAAAGGGGTGCACATCGTTAAGCAGCTCGTCCACAAGGCCTCGGACTCTGCTTCCAGCATACACCTTGCACTACTTGTGTACCGGGCGACTCCCTTGTCCACTGGCATGTCGCCAGCTCAACTGCTGATGAACAGGGACCTGCGGACGACGCTTCCAGTCATACACCCGTCCAACCTGGATCACCTCCCGGTGCTGCAGAAGATGCAGCAGCTTCGCGACAGCCAGAAGCAGGGCTGTGACGCACATGCCACCGATCTGGACGTGCTATCCCAGGCAGACACGGTCAGGATCAAGATACCGGATGGTGGGTGGTCTGCTCCGGCTGTCGTTGTTCGACAGGCCGCGCCCAGATCCTATGTCATACGTATGGCTGATGGCTCCATTGTGCGAAGGAATCGAAGGGCACTGCGATAAGTTGCTTGCCCACAACCACTTTCCCCTCCATTTCCACATGTCGAATTGCCACCTCCAGACACCTCGAACCACGAGGCCACCAGTCGTGCCTCCCACTCGCCTGTCAAGACACCGTCATCCCCTCCACCACCTCTCCGGCGGTTGACGAGGATCAGACTCAAGCCTCAGAGACTGGACTTATGAGCATTTGTTTTGTTTGTTCTGTTCTGTATTACTCAGTCAGTCACATTAGACAGACACATTCACATTATATACATCTACAAAGAAAAAGGGGAGCTGTCATGATATGCAAACATGCATCCAATGAACACTCAGAATAGGACACAACCAATGGGCAGTCAGGACACTCAGAGGTGGCATCACCACAAGGGGGCATGACATAAACACTATAAAAGGGATGAGGCGCTCACACCCTGCCTCTTTCCACAGACAGACATCTAGAGAGTTAGACAGGGTTGATCAGCAACATCCCACCCCAGCACGTGGCTTAGAGCAAGCTGCTACAGTTAGACTGAGTTACTGCAGTTAGATTAGCAGAGAGTCGAACTCATTTGAGAACTGTGTTAACAGTTCAATAAACACGTTGAACTCACTTCAAAGTCTGGAGCATCCTTTAGTTAAGACTGCATCAGGTAGCAGCCCGTGTTGTCCGAAGCAGCATAACACAACACTCTACACTGCCAGCAATCTAGCCGCCAGCTACACGGAGGATCGGTGGACATTTTACATAATTTTTCTGTTGTAAAACGCCACCGTTCCCACGCCGGCAGGAGGACATAGCCTCAAAATCGGAGAATCCAGCCCGAGGTGTCGGCCTGGTGAAGCTACAACACAGGTATACTTGTGTGGCAAACAACTTAAGCAGCAAGTAATAAACAGAGCTCAGCGATTCCACAACAAACGTATCAGATCTAAGCGCTGCAGCCCTGCCATGTCCAGCCGTGAGTGGTGGGGGACAATTAAACAACTCGCTGGAGGAGGAGACTCCACAAATATCCTCATCCTCAATGATGGAGGAGCCCAGCACATCTGTGCAAGAGACAAGGCTGAGGCATTCGCAGCAATGATCCTAATGCTGCTTTGACAAAGGGTCATCTGGACTCGAAACGTTTGCTCTTTTCTCTCCCTACAGACGCTGCCGGACCCGCTGAGATTTTCCAGCATTTCCTCTTTGGGTTCAGATTCCAGCATCTGCAGGGATTTGCTTTTATCAAACTCTGAGATGATAGATTTGTTATTGCTTGCTGAGGAGAGGGGGGGGGGAATTGGGAATTAGGGTGAGTGGGGAGGAATATATTGATTTCTTTCAGGCAGGGAATAGAGTAACACCTCCTCCTGGAGAAACACAGATCTGGAAATCAGCCAGGTGAGGTTGTTTGTAAAGTTGCAGCTTCAGGGCAAGGTTTATTCATCTGCGCGAGACTTCCCGTCACTCCCAACCTGCCGAGGCTGCACCTCAAACAGAAGGACAATCAGGCACAAATCAGATTTGAGCTATTAAGGTAAAGGAGAGAGAGGGAGGCATTCCGCTTCAATCAGTCCGCAGTCACACCTACTCGCACGCAGGAGGTGAAAAAGGCAGAAAGCTGTGTGACCAGCAGTTCACACACACACCTCCGACTGAGCCCAGAGTGCAGGTAGGAACTGTATCATGAAATAATTACAAAAACTTCATCAACTTTCTCATTGAGTCCACAGAGTGGGCCCCACCTGAGCAGCTCAGAACATAGTAAACATTGCCACTCAGATATTTCCCTGACGTTTAAAGTATTTCTTATGTATTTATTTATGAATCAGTCAAAAAGCCTGCGTTTAGAACTCCGATTTAGTGCACTGGATTTCACGTTGTAGTTGAAAAGTTTGTTTTTAAAGTTTACTTTACAGATCTTTAATTTTTTTGGCTCTGGTGAGGTGATCTAATGGATTCGGCGGAGGGTCTGAGTTTGGCGGAGGGTCTGTGATTGGCGGAGGGTCTGTGATTGGTGGAGGGTCTGTGATTGGTGGAGGGTCTGAGTTTGGTGGAGGGTCTGAGTTTGGCGGAGGGTCTGAGTTTGGTGGAGGGTCTGAGATTGGCGGAGGGTCTGAGTTTGGTGGAGGGTCTGTGATTGGTGGAGGGTCTGTGATTGGTGGAGGGTCTGTGATTGACGGAGGGTCTGAGTTTGGTGGAGGGTCTGTGATTGGTGGAGGGTCTGAGTTTGGCGGAGGGTCTGAGTTTGGCGGAAGGTCTGAGTTTGGCGGAGGGTCTGAGTTTGGCGGAGGGTCTGTGATTGGCGGAGGGTCTGAGTTTGGCGGAGGGTCTGTGATTGGCGGAGGGTCTGTGATTGGCGGAGGGACTGAGTTTGGCGGAGGGTCTGTGATTGGCGGAGGGTCTGTGATTGGCGGAGGGACTGAGTTTGGCGGAGGGTCTGTGATTGGCGGAGGGTCTGTGATTGGTGGAGGGTCTGAGTTTGGCGGAGGGTCTGAGATTGGCGGAGGGTCTGTGATTGGTGGAGGGTCTGAGTTTGGCGGAGGGTCTGAGTTTGGCGGAGGGTCTGTGATTGGCGGAGGGTCTGTGATTGGTGGAGGGTCTGTGATTGGCGGAGGGTCTGAGTTTGGTGGAGGGTCTGTGATTGGAGGAGGGACTGTGATTGGCGGAGGGACTGTGATTGGAGGAGGGGAGGTGATTGGAGGAGGGGAGGCTATGTAGTGAGTTATTATGATCTGGAATCTGCTATCTGAAAGGATGATTCACTCATTTACAAAATGGAATATTTGAAATGGAAAAATCTGAGAGTGAAATCGGGGACAGGCAGTGGGGCGAATTGGATAATTCTCGTTCAAGTGAGAATAGATGTGATGGGCCGAATGGGCTTTCCCTCTGCTGGATGATTCAGATTCCCCTTTGCATTGAGTTGGTTCAGCACAGACCTGAGATCGGCTGCATGATGTTCCTGGTCTGGATATGTCAGGAAGCACTGGTCACTGGATTCAGGAAATCAGTCTTTAATATCTCACATTTCCCTCAATCTTTACCCTGTCTGGAGGGTGCCCTCGGGATGAGTCCAGTCCCGATTATCCTGAACTCGCTCACTGCTCTCTCTCGCTCTTTTAATTAGCAGAGTTATTTTAAACTCCTTGCTCCATTTCATCTTATTTTCCGACTGGCCAGACACTTTGAGCAATGGGAAATGTTACTGTTAACTTTCGGAATAGCGGCAGATCCAGGTGACAACATCGGAATGCTGGGTGTACAAGAGGGAAATGGAGCAGTTTATACAGTCATGTGACTGGGTATTTACTTTAAATCCCACAATATCAGTGCAGGAACAAACCCACCGTACTGTCATACCCTGCATCAGGAATCAACGCAGGGGAGATGGACTGTGAGGAGTGGTCACATCCTTAGTCAATTGTATCAACTAGCTGGGATGAGAGAGAGAGAAACAGAAAATGCTGGAAAAACTGCGCAGATCTGGAAGCATCTGTGAAGAGGGAAAATAGAGATAACCTTTCAACTCCATACAACTCTTCTACAGACCTCTGAAGAAAAGACACAGACTCGAAACGTTAACTTTATTTTCTCTCTCCACAGACACTGCCAGACCCACGGAGACTTTCCAGCATTTTCTGTTTTTGTTTCAGATTCCAGCATCTGCAGTATTTTGCTTGTAGATAGGGCAGGGACAGGTCTGGGAGAGATGGTGGCCTCAATACTGACCACCCGAGAGGAGATGGTGGCCTCAATACTGACCACCCGAGAGAGATGGTGGCCTCAATACTGACCACCCGAGAGAGATGGTGGCCTCAATACTGACCATCTGAGAGACAGATAGTGGACTCAAAACTGACCATCGTTTTTGAAGAGGTAACAGAGAGGGTTCATAGAATCATAGAATTTACAGTGCACAAGGAGGCCATTCGGCCCATCGAGTCTGCACCGGCTCTTGGAAAGAGTACCCTACCCAAGCCCACACCTCCACCCTATCCCCATAACCCAGTAATCCCACCCAACACAAAGGGCAATTTTGGACACTAAGGGCAATTTTGGATACTAAGGGCAATTTATCATGGCCAATCCACCTAACCTGCACATCTTTGGACTGTGGGAGGAAACCGGAGCACCCGGAGGAAACCCACGCACACACGGGGAGGATGTGCAGACTCCGCACAGACAGTGACCCAAGCCGGGAATCGAACCTGGGACCCTGGAGCTGTGAAGCAATTGGGCTAACCACTGTGCTACCGTGCTGCCCCAATGATGAGGATAATCACAGTCACAGAATCGGTACAGCGCAGAAGGAGGCCATTTGATCCATCGGGCCTGCACTACCTTCCCAAATGAGCAACTCACCTACTACCATTCCCCGCCTTCACCTCGGAATCCTGCACATTCTGCCTTCGCAGGAAACAGTCAAATCCCCTTTGGAATGCCTCGATTGAAACCGGCTGCAGCACACTCTGCGGCAGCGCGTCCAGAATCTAACCACCTACCCAGTTACTGCACAAAATCTTTGTCCCCACATCCCAGTTGCTTCTTTTGGTAATCACTTTAAATCTGTGCCCTCTCCTTCTCCATCATTTCATGAGTGGGACCAGTTTTTCTCTGTCTACTCTGGCCAGCCCCTTCATCGTTTTGAATAGCTCTTCTCTTTAATTACATTTTTAAAAATAAATTGAGAGTGCCCAATTCTTTTTTACCCAATTAAGGGGCAGTTTAGCTTGGCCAGTCCGCCACCCTGCAGATCTTTGTGTTGTGGGGGACTGGCCAAGCTAAACTGCCCCTTAATTGGGTAAAAAAGAATTTCTCCACGCAGACACGGGGAGAATGTGCAAAGTTGACGGGAGGCAGTGGTGTAGTGGTATTGTCACTGGACCTGTAATCCAGAGACCCAGGGTACTGCTCTGGGGACCCAGGTTCAAATCCCCGCCAGGGCAGATGGTGAAATTTGAATTCAATAAAACTCTGGAATTAAAAGTCTAATGATGACCATGAAACCATTGTCGATTGTCGTAAAAACCCATCTGGTTCACTCGTGTCCTTTAGAGAAGGAAATCTGCCGTCCTTACCTGGTCTGGCCTACATGTGACTCCAGACCCACAGCAATGTGGTTGACTCTTAACTCCCCCCCCCCTCAAAGGCAATTAGGGATGGGCAATAAAAGCTGGCCCAGATTCCGACACCCACGTCCCACAAACAAATTTGAAAAAATTCCACGCGGACAGTGACCCGGGGTCGAACCCGGGTCCTCGGCGACTAGGTGGCAATGCCAATCACTGCACCACGCTGCCGCTAATACAATATCTTCTCAATCTTCAGTTCTCGAAGGAAAACTATCCCAAACTTTTCCAATCTATCTCGGGAATCTTTCTGCATTCCCTCAATGTTAGTTTCAGCATTATTTGAACTTAAATTCTAATCGTGTTCATTGGAGATTTCGGCAACAGGAGACAGTGCGGTGAAGCAACTCCGAAAATCTTTAATACGTTGTCGATGAGTTGGGCATTTTGAAAAACTTGAGGATAGACAAGTCCCCCGGGCCTGACGGGATATATCCAAGGATTCTATGGGAAGCAAGAGATGAAATTGCAGAGCCGTTGGCAATGATCTTTTCGTCCTCACTGTCAACAGGGGTGGTACCAGGGGATTGGAGAGTGGCGAATGTCGTGCCCCTGTTCAAAAAAGGGAATAGGGATAACCCTGGGAATTACAGGCCAGTTAGTCTTACTTCGGTGGTAGGCAAAGTAATGGAAAGGGTACTGAAGGATAGGATTTCTGAGCATCTGGAAAGACACTGCTTGATTAGGGATAGTCAGCATGGTTTGTGAGGGGTAGGTCTTGCCTTACAAGTCTTATTGAATTCTTTGAGGAGGTGACCAAGCATGTAGATGAAGGTAAAGCAGTGGATGTAGTGTACATGGATTTTAGTAAGGCATTTGGTAAGGTTCCCCGTGGTACGCTTATGCAGACAGTAAGGAGGCATGGGATAGTGGGAAATTTGGCCAGTTGGATAACGAACTGGCTAACCGATAGAAGTCAGAGAGTGGTGGTGGATGGCAAATATTCTGCCTGGATCCCAGTTACCAGTGGCGTACCACAGGGATCAGTTCTGGGTCCTCGGCTGTTTGTGATTTTCATTAATGACTTGGATGAGGGAGTTGAAGGATGGGTCAGTAAATCTGCAGATGATACGAAGATTGGTGGAGTTGTGGATAGTAAGGAGGGCTGTTGTCGGCTGCAAAGAGACATAGATAGGATGCAGAGCTGGGCTGAGAAGTGGCAGGTGGAGTTTAACCCTGAAAAGTGTGAGGTTGTCCATTTTGGAAGGACAAATATGAATGCGGAATACAGGGTTAACGGTAGAGTTCTTGACAATGTGGAGGAGCAGAGAGATCTTGGGGTCTATGTTCATACATCTTTGAAAGTTGCCACTCAAGTGGATAGAGCTGTGAAGAAGGCCTATGGTGTGCTAGCGTTCATTAACAGAGGGATTGAATTTAAGAGCCGAGAGGTGATGATGCAGCTGTACAAAACTTTGGTAAGGCCACATTTGGAGTACTGTGTACAGTTCTGGTCGCCTCATGTTAAGAAGGATGTGGAAGCTTTGGAAAGGGTGCAAAGGAGATTTACCAGGATGTTGCCTGGAATGGAGAGTAGGTCTTACGAGGAAAGGTTGAGGGTGCTCGGCCCTTTCTCATTAGAACGGAGAAGGATGAGGGGCGACTTGATAGAGGTTTATAAGATGATCAGGGGAATAGATAGAGTAGACAGTCAGAGACTTTTTCCCCGGGTGGAACAAACCATTACAAGGGGACATAAATTTAAGGTGAAAGGTGGAAGATATAGGAGGGATATCAGAGGTAGGTTCTTTACCCAGAGAGTAGTGGGGGCATGGAATGCACTGCCTATGGAAGTAGTTGAGTCGGAAACATTAGGGACCTTCAAGCAGCTATTGGATAGGTACATGGATTACGGGAAAATGATATAGTGTAGATTTATTTGTTCTCAAGGGCAGCACGGTAGCATTGTGGATAGCACAATTGCTTCACAGCTCCAGGGTCCCAGGTTCGATTCCGGCTTGGGTCATTGTCTGTGCGGAGTCTGCACATCCTCCCCGTGTGTGCGTGGGTTTCCTCCGGGTGCTCCGGTTTCTAATACGTACCAAACTCAGGTCTTGACCAGTGCATTCTGGCTCCTGCGACCTGGTTCAGCTTTGGCGTTTACCCTGAAATCTGCTCCTTCTCCTTAACATCTGTTTCCCTGTGAGCAGCAGGCACTCACCATACAACTTTCTTTGTGAAGTCTGCTTCATTCGAAGCCGCAACCCATGGTGCAATCAATGATTTTTTGGGGGCAGCACGGTAGCATTGTGGCTTCATAGCGCCAGGGTCCCAGGTTTGATTCCTGGTCACTGTCTGCACGTTCTCCCCGTGTGTGCGTGGGTTTCCTCCGGGTGCTCCGGTTTCTTCCCACAGTCCAAAGATGTGCTGTTAGGTGGATTGGCCATGGTAAATTGCCCTTAGTGTCCAAAAAGGTTAGGAGGGGTAATTGGGTTACGGGGATAGGGTGGAAGTGAGGGCTCAAGTGGGTCGGTGCAGACTCGATGGGCCGAATGGCCTCCTTCTGCACTGTATGTTCTATGTATTATGTACTATATTGCACTCTAATTGGCCAAATTAGTTGAGGCTAATTTGAATTGCTTTAAGGGGTGCGTGATCAATTTGTGATTGGTCTGGGGGGCATGATCATTTTCTAATTTCTCAAGGATGATGGTCATCATTGATTTCATTTCCTATTGTCTCATGGTCTCAGTAATTGGTATCACATCAGACCCCTTTCCATGGGTGCGATTTACTGGCCACGTCCCGTTGGAATCGGAGCTGGTATGTCCCGGGACAGGCCTCTCCCAGGATTCTTGAAGGTCACTATGTCTCGCCGGCCCCCTAAACTCACTTAACTCTGCTCACCAGATTGAACCAGCTCCCGAGGAGACCCCAGCCGGGCACCGATTAGTGCTGACCCCCACAAACGGGGACCAGGCAGAGCAGCACTCGGGTACGTCTCCCAGGTGATTGGAGGCCCTGGGGTGGCTGGTATCTGGACAGGGTGGTGCCCTGGCACTGCTGATGCCACCGGGTACTGTGGCAGTGCCAGCTTGGCAGTGCCACCTGGACATCATGGCAGTACCACCTGGGTGCCAGACTAGCACTGCCATGGTGCTCAGGTGGCACTGCCAGACTGGAAGTGCCCAGTTGGCATTTTGCCTGCACCAGGATTGGGCCCGATGGTGCCTTGCCCATATGAGGTGGGCTCGAGGACCCCCCACAACTGAGCTGGGGGGGGGGGGGTCTGGAGGCCTCGTCAGAGGGTCGAGAGTTTGGAGGCCATTAAAAATACTGCCCCGATCTCTTCCTGTACTGAGGTGCCTTGGCGAGGTGTTCCCCATCGGAGCCCGGAAAAAGACCAGAGTGCTAAAGTGCCAGGAACGGCCCTCTAATCCCACACACAACGGACCCTTTTTTCTGGGCTAGATGCCGTTCTATGTTTTGTACAGGTCATTTGAAAGTTTCTTTTACTTCTCTCTGTGCCTGCTCGGAATTAGTTGCTTTATTTTTAAACAAAGGATAGAATGCTAAAGTTTCTTATAACCTTAAATCTAATCGAGAAGTTTACAAAGTGGGCTATTTTGTGTTATTTATAGAATATAAGTGCAATAGCTCAGTGGTTAGCACTGTTGCCTCACAGCGCCAGGGTCCCAGGTTTGATTCCCGGCTTGGGTCACTGTCTGTGCGGAGTCAGCACGTTCGGCGTCAAAACCAGCGTGGGTGACGCCGGCGTCAACGGGTCTCCAGGCCCAGTAATCCTCCTGTTATTCGGGGGCTAGAACGCAGCCGGAGTGCTGTGCGCTGCTCTGGTGCCGAAAGCTGGCCCTGCACGGGCGGCGCGGGTCCGTGCATGGGCACGACGGCCGTCTCCGCGTCGGCACGGAGCAACATGTCGGCGACCGAACAGAGGGCCTGCGCGGAAGAGGTAGGCCCCCTCCAGATCGCGACTGCCCGCCGATCGGACGCCCCCGATCGTGGGCCTGCACCCCGTGGAGGCCTCCCCAGGTGTCTGATACCCCCGCCCCTCACCAGACGTACACATCGGCCGCGGGTCCAGGCTCTCGCCGGGCGGTACCAGGTTTGAACCACGCCGCCGGGACTCGGCGGGAGTCCGGCCTGTCGCCCGTGTAGAATCACCGCGGGGGCCTATTTCAGCGGCCCCCGACCACCGGGAAATCGGCTGCCCGGCGTCGGAGTGGTGTGGCGGGATTCTTGCGTCCCCCCACGCCCAGCGATTCTCCGACCCGGCGCGGGCTCGGAGAATCCCCGACAGGAGCATTTTGCTGAGACAACTGCTTTGCTAGAGTATGTTTCTGTTGCACGTATTGGTATTAAAGATATTGAATTGTTTTGCAAAACGTAAGTTACAGCAATTAGACAGAGTCTATATAAAATACATATCAAATCGAGATTTGAATTGATTGATGTACTAAACAACATGCGGATATTAAAATTTAAAATAATTATAGAGTTACAAAAGCCAATTGTAGAACTTAATTCTAAACTTACAAAATCAAAGGTGATTATATACTGCAAAACAAAAGTGTCTTTTAAACATCGCAAGTTAAACTGGACCAATTTAATGCACAAGGCTGAATGTTTTAATACTTGTTTTTCTTTGCACAATAGGACTTTGAATTAGGGAACAGAGTTGATAATTATATTGAAAGGGAGGTGGGTGGGTCCATACCAGTATTCGTATTGCATCACTGACAGGATGATGCAAAGACCATGTCAGGCAATGTGCTAGTACCGCAGAATTCAGGATAAAACTATATTGGGTTGACATATTTGGATTATTTAACACATGCCACAGCTAAACTACAAACTAATTGTAAATAATTATCAAAATTAAACTTTCCTACACATGCCTTCACATCCTTCCTGAAGGGTGACACCAAGAACTGGACACAATATTCCAGTTGAGGTCTCAATCTAAATTCAGCATAACCTCCTTGCTCTTGTACTTTCTGTCCCTACGAATAAGTCTCAGAATACTATCTGCTTCATTAAGAGTTCTCTAAACCTGTGCTGCCACAAGATTACTGCACATATTCGCCCAGGTCCCTCTGTTCCTGCACCCCCGTTCTGTTGTACTCTTTTTTTAGTATTGGCTGGGTGGCACAGTAGCACAGTGGTTAGCACTGTTGCTTCACAGCTCCAGGGTCCCAGGTTCGATTCCCGGCTTGGGTCACTGTCTGTGCGGAGTCTGCACGTCCTCCCCGTGTCTGCGTGGGTTTCCCCCGGGTGCTCCGGTTTCCTCCCACAGTCCCGAAAGACGTGCTGTTAGGTGAATTGGACATTCTGAATTCGCCCTCCGTGTACCCGAACAGGCGCCGGAATGTGTACCCGAACAGGATAAGATGAATTGAAGATTATCTAGCTAACAGAAAACAGTGAGTTGGCATAAGCGGGTCTGTTTCTGGTTGGCAGGATGTGACGATTGGTGTGCCACAGGGATCAGTGCTGGGGCCTCAAACCTTTTACAATTCAGAGAAATGACGTGGCTGAAGGGACTGAAGGTATTTTTGCTGACGGCACAAAGATATGTAGGAAAGTAAATTGTGAAGAGGACATAAGGAGGCTGCAAAGGGGCATCGGCAGGTTCAGTGACTGGGCAGAAATCTGGCAAATGGGAGGATGTGGACAAATGTGAAGTTGTCCATTTTGGCAGGAAGAATAAAAGAGAAGCTTATTATCTAAATGGTGAGAGATTGCAGAGCTCGGAGATGCAGAGGGATCTGGGTGGCCCTGTGCATAGAGTAGAGTTTTACAGCCCAGGAAGAGGCCCTTCAGCCCATCGGGTTGGTGCTGTCAGGCACCTTTCCTAATCCCATTTCCCAGCACTTGGCCCATAGCCTAGTATGCTGGGGCGTTTCAATCGCTCATCTAAATGCTTCTTAAATGTTGTGAGGGTTTCCGCCTCCACCACCCTCCCAGGCAGCGAGTTCCAGACTCCCACCACCCTCTAGTTCCCGCCTGTTCGGGTCACAGAGGGAGAATTCAGAATGTCCAATTCACCTAACAGCACGTCTTTCGGGACTTGTGGGAGGAAACCGGAGCACCCGGAGGAAACCCACGCAGACACGGGGAGAACGTGCAGACTCCGCACAGACAGTGACCCAAGCCGGGAATCGAACCCGGGACCCTGGCGCTGTGAAGCAACAGTGCTAACCACTGTGCGACCGTGCCGCAACTCTGGTTACCCTCTTGTCCTTAATATACATTTGAATCACAAAAGGCGAGTATACAGGTCTAGCAAGTAAAGGAACGGTCATAGAATATCAGTGTTTATTGTGAGGGGAATTGATTTGGGAGGTTATGCTTCAGCTGTACGGGGCCTCAGGGAGACCCCGTGTGGAGTGTTGTGCACAGAATTGATCTCCTTACTTCAGCAAAGATGTAAATACATTCAAAGCAGTTCAGGAAAGGTTTACTAGCCTAATACCAGGAATCGGCAGATTGTTTTATGAGGAAAGTTTGGAGAGGTTTGGTTTGTATGGACTAAAGTTTCAAAGAGAAAGAGGCGACTTGATTGGAACCTTTAGGATCCTGAGGGGGGTTGACAGGGTGAATCTGGAGAGGATGTTTCCTCTTGTCGGAGAATCGAGGGATGACTTATTTAAGACAGGGATGAGGAGAATTGTTTCCTCTCAGAGGGGGGGTGAGTCTCTGCAATTCTCTTCCTCTAAAGGCAGTGGAAGCAGAGTCTTTGAATATTTGTGCGTCAGAGCTGGATACATTCTTGTCATCAAGGGAGTGAAAGGTTATCGGTGGTGGGCAGGAATGTGGGGTTACAGTCAGATGGGCGGCATGGTAGCACAGTGGTTAGCACCGATGCTTCACAGCTCCAGGGTCCCAGGTTCGATTCCCCGCTGGGTCACTGTCTGTGTGGAGTCTGCACATCCTCCCCGTGTGTGCGTGGGTTTCCTCCGGGTGCTCCGGTTTCCCCCCACAGTCCAAAGATGTGCAGGTTAGGTGGATTGGCCCTGATAAATTGCCCTTAGTGTCCCAGGGATTGCTGGGTTGCAGGGATAGGGTGGAGGTGTGGCCTTAGGTGGGGTGCTTGTTCCAAGGGCCGGTGCAGTCTAGATGGGCCAAATGGCCTTCTTCTGCACTGTAAATTCTATGATTCTAAGAATGAAGGAGCAGGTTCGAGGGGCCGAGTGGCCAAGGGGCCTACTCCTGCTCCTAATTCGTATATTTATACGTAAGCTCTTTCTTTCCTCAGCTTGCTGAGCTTCAGAGTCTGACCTGTTGATGAGCTTGGCATTAATGAAGAAGTGTGTCCTGGCCAACATTCCTCCCACAACTATTGTGCGTAAAACGTTGAGCCACGTTTGGAGGTGGCCAGAATTCTCCAGTGGTTGGGATTCTCTTTTCCTGCTGGTAGCGTACCCCCGCCTGGGGCTTTCTCAGCGGGGCGGGGCGGGGCAGGGGGGGCTTAAATGGGGAATCCCATTGATAAGGGGCGGGGACAGAGAACCCTTCGGCAGCAAACGGCACGTGGCCGAGAAACACGCGGCTCGGGGTACGGAGAATCCCACCAATGTTTAGGGGCTGGTTTAGCACAGTGGGCTAAACAGCTGGCTTGTAATGCAGAACAGGGCCAGCAGCACGGGTTCAATTCCTGTACCGGACTCCCTGAACAGGTGTCGGAATGTGGCGACTAGCGGCTTTTCACAGTAACTTCATTGAAGCCTACTCGTGACAATTAGCGATTATTATTATTATTATTATTAAATGTTTGGCTGTCTCCTCACCTGCCAGTTTTTAATCTCTTTTCTCTCTTTCTCCACAGCTGCGTGTGCAATGAATGGTGTGGGAAATTATCAGCAGTTGAATCACAAAGATTACATGGATAGCGGTGAGCAGACTGCGCTTTCAGATCTCGGCCCACGGATAAAACCTTATCCGAAGCCAATTCCTGGAAAAACCGAAAGGGAGAATGAATAGACGAAGCAGAGAATAGACCCCCACCCCCGACTCTGCGAGAGATCACCCCCCCACGCTCGACTCTGCGAGAGATCACCCCCCCCACGCTCGACTCTGCGAGAGATCACCCCCCCCACCCCCGACTCTGCGAGAGATCACCCCCCCCCACCCCCGACTCTGCGAGAGATCACCCCCCCCACCCCCGACTCTGCGAGAGATCACCCCCCTGTACCCCCCCACGCTCGACTCTGCGAGAGATCACCCCCCCACGCCCGACTCTGCGAGAGATCACCCCCCTGTACCCCCCCCACGCCCGACTCTGCGAGAGATCACCCCCCCCACGCCCGACTCTGCGAGATATCACCCCCCCAACGCCCGACTCTGCGAGAGATCACCCCCCCACCCCCGACTCTGCGAGAGATCACCCCCCCCACGCCCGACTCTGCGAGAGATCACCCCCCCACGCCTGACTCTGCGAGAGATCACCCCCCCCACGCCCGACTCTGCGAGAGATCACCCCCCCACGCGCGACTCTGCGAGAGATCACCCCCCCACGCGCGACTCTGCGAGAGATCACCCCCCCACGCCCGACACTGCGAGAGATCACCCCCCGCACGCCCGACTCTGCGAGAGATCACCCCCCCACGCGCGACTCTGCGAGAGATCACCCCCCCACGCGCGACTCTGCGAGAGATCACCCCCCACGCCCGACTCTGAGAGAGATCACCCCCCGCACGCCCGACTCTGCGAGAGATCACCCCCGCACGCCCGACTCTGAGAGAGATCACCCCCCCACCCCGGCCCGACTCTGCGAGAGATCACCCCCCCCACGCCCGACTCTGCGAGAGATCACCCCCCCCACGCCCGACTCTGCGAGAGATCACCCCCCCCACACCCGACTCTGCGAGATGTCACCACCCCCCACGCCCGACTCTGCGAGAGATCACCCCCCTGTACCCCCCGACACCCGACTCTGCGAGAGATCTCCCCTTGCCCCCCTCCCACGCCCGACTCTGTGAGAGATCACGCCCTTGGCCCCCCTCCCAAGCCCGACTCTGCGAGAGATCACCCCCCTGTACCCCCCACGCCCGACTCTGCGAGAGATCACCCCCCCACACCCGACTCTGCGAGAGATCACCCCCCCATGCCCGACTCTGCGAGAGATCACCCCCCTGTCCCCCCCACGCTCGACCCTGCGAGAGATCACCCATCTGCACCCCCCTCCATGCCTGACTCTGCGAGAGATCAGCTCCCTGCACCCCCCCACCCACGCGTGACTCTGCAAGAGATCACCCCCTGCGCCCCCCCCCCCCACGCCCGACTCTGCGAGAGATCACCCCCCCACGCGTGACTCTGCGAGAGATCACCCCCTGCACCCCCCCCACGCCCGACTCTGCGAGAGATCACCCCCCCACGCCCGGCTCTGTGAGAGATCACCCCCCCACGCCCGACTCTGCGAGAGATCACCCCCCCCACGCCCGACTCTGCGAGAGATCACCCCCCTGTACCCCCCCACGCCCAACTCTGCGAGAGATCACCCCCCTGCTCCCCTCCCACGCCCGACTCTGCGAGAGATCACCCCACTGCCCCCCCACCCACGCCCGACTCTGCGAGAGATCACCCCCCTGCACCCCCTCCCACGCCCGACTCTGCGAGAGGTCACCCCCCTGTACCCCCTCCCACGCCCGACTCTGCAAGAGATCACCTCCCTGTACCCCCTCCCACGCCCGACTCTGTGAGAGATCACCCCCCTGTACCCCCCCACGCCCGACTCTGCGAGAGATCACCCCCCTGTACCCCCCCCACGCCCGACTCTGCGAGAGATCACCCCCCTGTACCCCCCCACGCCCGACTCTGCGAGGGATCACCCCGCCCACGCCCGACTCTGCGAGAGATCACCCCCCCACGCCCGACTCTGCGAGAGATCACCCCCCTGTACCCCCCCCACGCCCGACTCTGCGAGAGATCACCCCCCCCACGCCCGACTCTGCGAGAGATCACCCCCCACGCCCGACTCTGCGAGAGATCACACCCCCACGCCCGACTCTGCGAGATATCACCCCCCCAACGCCCGACTCTGCGAGAGATCACCCCCCCACCCCCGACTCTGCGAGAGATCACCCCCCCCACGCCCGACTCTGCGAGAGATCACCCCCCCACGCCTGACTCTGCGAGAGATCACCCCCCCCACGCCCGACTCTGCGAGAGATCACCCCCCCACGCGCGACTCTGCGAGAGATCACCCCCCCACGCGCGACTCTGCGAGAGATCACCCCCCCACGCCCGACACTGCGAGAGATCACCCCCCACGCCCGACTCTGAGAGAGATCACCCCCCGCACGCCCGACTCTGCGAGAGATCACCCCCGCACGCCCGACTCTGAGAGAGATCACCCCCCCCCCCCGGCCCGACTCTGCGAGAGATCACCCCCCCCACGCCCGACTCTGCGAGAGATCACCCCCCCCACGCCCGACTCTGCGAGAGATCACCCCCCCCACACCCGACTCTGCGAGATGTCACCACCCCCCACGCCCGACTCTGCGAGAGATCACCCCCCTGTACCCCCCGACGCCCGACTCTGCGAGAGATCTCCCCCTGCCCCCCTCCCACGCCCGACTCTGTGAGAGATCACGCCCTTGGCCCCCCTCCCAAGCCCGACTCTGCGAGAGATCACCCCCCTGTACCCCCCACGCCCGACTCTGCGAGAGATCACCCCCCCACACCCGACTCTGCGTGAGATCACCCCCCCATGCCCGACTCTGCGAGAGATCACCCCCCTGTCCCCCCCACGCTCGACCCTGCGAGAGATCACCCATCTGCACCCCCCTCCATGCCTGACTCTGCGAGAGATCAGCTCCCTGCACCCCCCCACCCACGCGTGACTCTGCAAGAGATCACCCCCTGCGCCCCCCCCCCACGCCCGACTCTGCGAGAGATCACCCCCCCACGCGTGACTCTGCGAGAGATCACCCCCTGCACCCCCCCCACGCCCGACTCTGCGAGAGATCACCCCCCCACGCCCGGCTCTGTGAGAGATCACCCCCCCACGCCCGACTCTGCGAGAGATCACCCCCCCCACGCCCGACTCTGCGAGAGATCACCCCCCTGTACCCCCCCACGCCCAACTCTGCGAGAGATCACCCCCCTGCTCCCCTCCCACGCCCGACTCTGCGAGAGATCACCCCACTGCCCCCCCACCCACGCCCGACTCTGCGAGAGATCACCCCCCTGCACCCCCTCCCACGCCCGACTCTGCGAGAGGTCACCCCCCTGTACCCCCTCCCACGCCCGACTCTGCAAGAGATCACCTCCCTGTACCCCCTCCCACGCCCGACTCTGTGAGAGATCACCCCCCTGTACCCCCCCACGCCCGACTCTGCGAGAGATCACCCCCCTGTACCCCCCCCACGCCCGACTCTGCGAGAGATCACCCCCCTGTACCCCCCCACGCCCGACTCTGCGAGGGATCACCCCGCCCACGCCCGACTCTGCAAGAGATCACCCCCCCCACGCCCGACTCTGCGAGAGATCACCCCCCTGTACCCCCCCCCACGCCCGACTCTGCGAGAGATCACCCCCCTGCCCCCCTCCCACGCCCGACTCTGCGAGAGATCACCCCCTGCCCCCCCCTCCCACGCCCGACTCTGCGAGAGATCACCCCCATGTACCCCCCACGCCCGACTCTGCGAGAGATCACCCCCCCCACGCCCGACTCTGCGAGAGATCACCCCCCCATGCCCGACTCTGCGAGAGATCACCCCCCTGCACCCCCCCCACGCTCGACCCTGTGAGAGATCACCCATCTGCACCCCCTCCATGCCTGACTCTGCGAGAGATCACCCCCCTGCACCCCACCACACGCCCGACTCTGCGAGAGATCGCCCCCCTGCACCCCCCCCACCCACGCGTGACTCAGCAAGACATCACCCCCTGCACCCCCCCCACGCTCGACTCTGCGAGAGATCACACCCCCCACGCCCGACTCTGCGAGAGATCACACCCCCACGCCCGACTCTGCGAGAGATCACCCCCCATGCCCGACTCTGCGAGAGATCACCCCCCCCATGCCCGACTCGGCGAGAGGTCACCCCCCATGCCCGACTCTGCGAGAGATCACCCCCCCCCCACGCCCGACTCTGCGAGAGATCACCCCCCCACGCCCGACTCTGCGAGAGATCACTCCCCCCATGCCCAACTCTGCGAGAGATCACCCCCACCACATCCGTCGTCTCTGCGAGAGATCACCCCCCCTCCACGCCCGACTCTGCGAGAGATCACCCCCCCATGCCCGACTCTGCGAGAGATCGCCCCCCTGTACCCCCCCCACGCCCAACTCTGCGAGAGATCACCCCCCTGCCCCCCTCCCACGCCCGCCTCTGCGAGAGATCACCCCCCTGCCCCCCTACCCATGCCCGACTCTGCGTGAGATCACCCCCCTGCACACCCCCACGCCCGACTCTGCGAGAGATCACCCCCCCACGACCGACTGCGAGAGATCACCCCCCCCACGCCCGACTCTGCGAGAGATCACCCCCCCCACGCCCGACTCTGCGAGAGATCACCACCCTGTACCCCCTCCCACGCCCAACTCTGCGAGAGATCACCCCCCTGTACCCCCTCCCACGCCCGACTCTGCGAGAGATCACGCCCCTGTACCCCCTCCCACGCCCGACTCTGCGAGAGATCACCCCCCTGTACCCCCTCCCACGCCCGACTCTGCGAGAGATCACCCCCCCATGCCCGACTCTGCGAGAGATCACCCCCCTGTAGCCCCCCACGCCCGATTCTGCGAGAGATCATCCCCCTGTACCCCCCCCACGCCCGACTCTGCGAGGGATCACCCCCCACGCCCGACTCTGCGAGAGATCACCCCCCCACGCCCGACTCTGCGAGAGATCACCCTCCCCACGCCCGACTCTGCGAGAGATCACCCCCCCACGCCCGACTCTGCGAGAGATCACCCCCCTGCACCCCCTCCCACGCCCGACTCTGCGAGAGATCACCCCCCTGCCCCCCCCCCACGCCCGACTCTGCGAGAGATCACCCCCCTGTACCCCCCCAGCCCGACTCTGCGAGAGATCACCCCCCCCACGCCCGACTCTGCGAGAGATCACCCCCCACGCCTGACTCTGTGAGAGATCACCCCGCTAGCCCCCCCCACGCTCGACCATGCGAGAGATCACCCCCCCTCTACCCCCCCACGCCCGACTCTGCGAGAGATCACCCCCCTGCACCCCCCACGCCCGACTCTGCGAGAGATCACCCCCCTGTAACCCCCCACGCCCGACTCTGCGAGAGATCACCCACCTGCCCCCCCCCACGTCCGACTCTGTGAGAGATCACCCCCCTGTACCCCCCCACGCCCGACTCTGCGAGAGATCACCCCCCTTGTCCCCCCCCCACGCCCGACTCTGCAAGAGATCACCCCCCTGTAACCCCCCACGCCCGACTCTGCGAGAGATCACCCCTCTGTCCCCCCCCACGCCAAACTCTGCGAGAGATCACCCCCCTGCACACCCCCTAACCACGCCTGACTCTGCGAGAGATCACCCCCCCACGCCCGACTCTGCGAGAGATCACCCCCCCACGCCCGACTCTGCGAGAGACCACCCCCCTGCAGCCCCCCCACGCCCGACTCTGCGAGAGTTCAACCCCCTGTACCCCCCCCACGCCCGACTCTGCGAGACATCACCCCCCTGCCCCCCTCCCACGCCCGACTCTGCGAGAGATCACCGCCCTGTACCCCCCCCACGCCCGACTCTGCGAGACATCACCCCCCTGTACCCCCCCCACGCCCGACTCTGCGAGAGATCACCCCCCCCCCACGCCCGACTCTGCGAGAGATCACCCCCCTTCCCCCCCTCACGCCCGACTCTGCGAGAGATCACCCCCCTGCCCCTCTCCCACGCCCGACTCTGCGAGAGATCACTCCCCCCCCACGCCCGACTCTGCGAGACATCACCCCCCTGCACCCCCCCCACGCCCGGCTCTGCGAGAGATCACCGCCCTGTACCCCCCCACGCGCGACTCTGCGAGAGATCACCCCCCCCACGCCCGACTCTGCGAGAGATCACCCCCCTGCCCCCCCTCCCACGCCCAACTCTGCGAGAGATCACCCCCCCTGCCCCCCCCCCCCCACGCCCGACTCTGCGAGAGATCACCGCCCTGTACCCCCCCACGCCCGACTCTGCGAGAGATCACCCCCACCCACGCTCGACTCTGCGAGAGATCACACCCCCACGCCCGACTCTGCGAGAGATCACCCCCCCCATGCCCGACTCGGCGAGAGATCACCCCCCCCATGCCCGACTCTGCGAGAGATCACCCCCCCACGCCCGACTCTGCGAGAGATCACTCCCCCCATGCCCAACTCTGCGAGAGATCACCCCCACCACATCCGTCTCTGCGAGAGATCACCCCCCCTCCACGCCCGACTCTGCGAGAGATCACCCCCCCATGCCCGACTCTGCGAGAGATCGCCCCCCTGTACCCCCCCCCACGCCCAACTCTGCGAGAGATCACCCCTCTGCCCCCCTCCCACGCCCGCCTCTGCGAGAGATCACCCCCCTGCCCCCCTACCCATGCCCGACTCTGCGTGAGATCACCCCCCTGCACACCCCCACGCCCGACTCTGCGAGAGATCACCCCCCCACGACCGACTGCGAGAGATCACCCCCCCCACGCCCGACTCTGCGAGAGATCACCCCCCCCACGCCCGACTCTGCGAGAGATCACCACCCTGTACCCCCTCCCACGCCCAACTCTGCGAGAGATCACCCCCCTGTACCCCCTCCCACGCCCGACTCTGCGAGAGATCACGCCCCTGTACCCCCTCCCACGCCCGACTCTGCGAGAGATCACCCCCCCATGCCCGACTCTGCGAGAGATCACCCCCCTGTACCCCCCCACGCCCGATTCTGCGAGAGATCATCCCCCTGTACCCCCCCCCACGCCCGACTCTGCGAGGGATCACCCCCCACGCCCGACTCTGCGAGAGATCACCCCCCCACGCCCGACTCTGCGAGAGATCACCCTCCCCACGCCCGACTCTGCGAGAGATCACACCCCCACGCCCGACTCTGCGAGAGATCACCCCCCTGCACCCCCTCCCACGCCCGACTCTGCGAGAGATCACCCCCCTGCCCCCCCCCCCACGCCCGACTCTGCGAGAGATCACCCCCCTGTACCCCCCCAGCCCGACTCTGCGAGAGATCACCCCCCCCACGCCCGACTCTGCGAGGGATCACCCCCCACGCCTGACTCTGTGAGAGATCACCCCGCTAGCCCCCCCACGCTCGACCATGCGAGAGATCACCCCCCCTCTACCCCCCCACGCCCGACTCTGCGAGAGATCACCCCCCTGCACCCCCCCACGCCCGACTCTGCGAGAGATCACCCCCCTGTAACCCCCCACGCCCGACTCTGCGAGAGATCACCCCCCCTGCCCCCCCCCACGTCCGACTCTGTGAGAGATCACCCCCCTGTACACCCCCACGCCCGACTCTGCGAGAGATCACCCCCCTTGTCCCCCTCTGCAAGAGATCACCCCCCTGCCCCCCCCCCACGTCCGACTCTGCGAGAGATCACCCCCCTGCCCCCCCCCACGCCCGACTCTGCGAGAGATCACCCCTCTGTCCCCCCCACGCCAAACTCTGCGAGAGATCACCCCCCTGCACACCCCCCACCCACGCCTGACTCTGCGAGAGATCACCCCCCCACGCCCGACTCTGCGAGAGATCACCCCCCCACGCCCGACTCTGCGAGAGACCACCCCCCTGCAGCCCCCCCACGCCCGACTCTGCGAGAGATCAACCCCCTGTACCCCCCCCACGCCCGACTCTGCGAGACATCACCCCCCTGCCCCCCTCCCACGCCCGACTCTGCGAGAGATCACCGCCCTGTACCCCCCCACGCCCGACTCTGCGAGAGATCACCCCCCCCCACGCCCGACTCTGCGAGAGATCACCCCCCTTCCCCCCCTCACGCCCGACTCTGCGAGAGATCACCCCCCTGCCCCCCTCCCACGCCCGACTCTGCGAGAGATCACTCCCCCCCCACGCCCGACTCTGCGAGACATCACCCCCCTGCACCCCCCCACGCCCGGCTCTGCGAGAGATCACCGCCCTGTACCCCCCCACGCGCGACTCTGCGAGAGATCACCCCCCCCACGCCCGACTCTGCGAGAGATCACCCCCCTGCCCCCCCTCCCACGCCCAACTCTGCGAGAGATCACCCCCCCTGCCCCCCCCCCCCCCACGCCCGACTCTGCGAGAGACCACCCCCCTGCAGCCCCCCCACGCCCGACTCTGCGAGAGATCAACCCCCTGTACCCCCCCCACGCCCGACTCTGCGAGACATCACCCCCCTGCCCCCCTCCCACGCCCGACTCTGCGAGAGATCACCGCCCTGTACCCCCCCACGCCCGACTCTGCGAGAGATCACCCCCCCCCACGCCCGACTCTGCGAGAGATCACCCCCCTGCCCCCCCTCCCACGCCCAACTCTGCGAGAGATCACCCCCCTGCCCCACTGTGCACCGTTCCGTCTGGCTCCCATTGTTGGGAACCAGTGCTGAGCGGCTGAGTCCGAGGTAGCTGAGGCGAAGGGATTGAATTCCAAAGCCTGGGGTGCCTCGGGAATCTGTACGTTAGAGTGAGGCTCACTGTCTCGCTCTGACATACGGATTTGCTAAAACGTGATCCCACCCATTGTGGGCGGAATTCACATGAGGCGTTGCCAGCTGGCTCGATCCCGGGAACCGGGTAACCCGGCTCGCTATGGCCACCCTGCCCAAGGCGAGCTGGCCGGAGGGTTGCATGTGTGAGTGTCTGATGTGGAAACGTTGCTCTGATCTGGGGCTAACTCTGGTGTCTCCAATCCCCTAACAGGTGTCTTTGAAACAGAGAATAGCCGAAAGAGGAGGATGGATGGAGGAGGGTACTCGGGCGGTGGTAAGGGCACATTTCCTGTGGCTGACGGGGGCAATAAGGGGAATGGTGGGGTCTTTAGGGAATGGTGGGCCTGCCCAATGGGAGTCTGGGACAATGAGTGGACTCTGTGAGGGTCAATAGAAGGAGAGAGCGCAGGGAGAGAGCGCAGTGTGAGAGCGCAGCGAGGAAGCGCAGTGTGAGAGCGCAGCGAGGGAGCGCAGGGAGAGAGCGCAGTGTGAGAGCGCAGCGAGGGAGCGCAGGGAGAGAGCGCAGTGTGAGAGCGCAGCGAAGGAGCGCAGGGAGAGAGCGCAGTGTGAGAGCGCAGCAAGGGAGCACAGCGAGGGAGCGCAGCGTAGGAGTGCAGCGAGTGAGCGCAGCGAGGGAGTGCAGCGAGAAAGCGCAGCGAGGGAGCGCAGCGAGGGAGCGCAGTGAGAGAGCGCAGTGTGAGAGCGCAATGAGTGAGCGCAGTGAGAGAGCGCAGCGAGAGAGCGCAGCGAGGGAGCGCAGCGGGGGAGCGCAGTGAGGGAGCGCAGTGAGGGGTCGCAGCGAGGGAGCAGCGTGGGAGCGCAGCGTGGTAGCGCATCATGGGAGCGCAGCGAGGGAGTGCAGCGAGGGAGCGCAGCGAGGGAGTGCAGCGAGAGAGCGCAGTGAGGGAGCGCAGCGAGAGAGCGCAGTGTGACAGCGCAGCGAGAGAGCGCAGTGAGGGAGCGCAGTGAGGGAGCGCAGCGAGGGAGCGCAGCGAGAGAGCACAGTGTGAGAGCGCAGAGAGGGAGCGCAGCGAGGGAGCGCAGTGAGGGAGCGCAGTGAGAGAGCGCAGTGAGAGAGCGCAGTAAGGGAGCACAGTGAGAGAGCGCAGTGAGAGAGCGCAGTGAGAGAGCGCAGTGAGAGAGCGCAGTGAGGGAGCGCAGTGAGAGAGCGCTGCGCGGGAGCGCAGCGGGGGAGCACAGTGGGGGAGCGCAGCGAGGGAGCGCAGCGAGGGAGCGCAGCGAGGGAGCGCAGCGAGGGAGTGCAGCGAGGGAGCGCAGCGAGGGAGCGCAGTGAGAGAGCGCAGTGAGAGAGCGCAGTGAGGGAGCGCAGTGAGAGAGCGCAGCGTGGGAGCGCAGCGGGGGAGCGCAGCGAGGGAGCGCAGCGAGGGAGCGCAGTGAGGGAGTGCAGTGAGGGAGCGCAGCGTGGGAGCGCAGCGAGGGAGCGCAGCGAGGGAGCGCAGTGAGGGAGTGCAGTGAGAGAGCGCAGTGAGGGAGCGCAGTGAGGGAGCGCAGCGTGGGAGCGCAGTGAGGGAGCGCAGTGAGGGAGCGCAGTGAGGGAGAGCAGTGAGATAGCGCAGTGAGAGAGCGCAGCGTGGGAGCGCAGCGAGGGAACGCAGTGAGGGAGCGCAGTGAGGGAGCGCAGTGAGAGAGCGCAGCGTGGGAGCGCAGCGTGGGAGTGCAGTGAGGGAGCGAAGTGAAGGAACGCAGTGAGGGAGCGCAGTGAGGGAGCGCAGTGAGAGAGCGCAGCGTGGGAGCGCAGCGAGGGAGCGCAGCGAGGGAGCGCAGTGAGGGAACGCAGCGAGGGAGCGCAGCGAGGGAGCGCAGTGAGGGAACGCAGCGAGGGAACGGAGTGAGGGAGCGCAGTGAGGGAGCGCAGCGTGGGAGCGCAGTGAAGGAGCGCAGTGAGGGAGCGCAGTGAGGGAGCGCAGTGAGAGAGCGCAGTGAGAGAGCGCAGCGTGGGAGCGCAGTGAGAGAGCGCAGCGAGGGAGCGCAGCGAGGGAGCGCAGTGAGGGAGCGCAGTGAGGGGTCGCAGCGAGGGAGCAGCGTGGGAGCGCAGCGTGGTAGCGCATCATGGGAGCGCAGCGAGGGAGCGCAGCGAGAGAGCGCAGCGAGAGAGCGCAGCGAGGGAGCGCAGCGAGGGAGCGCAGTGAGGGAGCGCAGTGAGGGGTCGCAGCGAGGGAGCAGCGTGGGAGCGCAGCGTGGTAGCGCATCATGGGAGCGCAGCGAGGGAGTGCAGCGAGGGAGCGCAGCGAGGGAGTGCAGCGAGAGAGCGCAGTGAGGGAGCGCAGCGAGAGAGCGCAGTGTGACAGCGCAGCGAGAGAGCGCAGTGAGGGAGCGCAGTGAGGGAGCGCAGCGAGGGAGCGCAGCGAGAGAGCACAGTGTGAGAGCGCAGAGAGGGAGCGCAGCGAGGGAGCGCAGTGAGAGAGCGCAGTGAGAGAGCGCAGTAAGGGAGCACAGTGAGAGAGCGCAGTGAGAGAGCGCAGTGAGAGAGCGCAGTGAGAGAGCACAGTGAGGGAGCGCAGTGAGAGAGCGCTGCGCGGGAGCGCAGCGGGGGAGCACAGCGGGGGAGCGCAGCGAGGGAGCGCAGCGAGGGAGCGCAGCGAGGGGGCACAGTGAGGGAGCGCAGCGTGGGAGTGCAGCGAGGGAGCGCAGCAAGGGAGCGCAGTGAGAGAGCGCAGTGAGAGAGCGCAGTGAGGGAGCGAAGTGAGAGAGCGCAGCGTGGGAGCGCAGCGGGGGAGCGCAGCGAGGGAGCGCAGCGAGGGAGCGCAGTGAGGGAGTGCAGTGAGGGAGCGCAGCGTGGGAGCGCAGCGAGGGAGCGCAGCGAGGGAGCGCAGTGAGGGAGTGCAGTGAGAGAGCGCAGTGAGGGAGCGCAGTGAGGGAGAGCAGTGAGATAGCGCAGTGAGAGAGCGCAGCGTGGGAGCGCAGCGAGGGAACGCAGTGAGGGAGCGCAGTGAGAGAGCGCAGCGTGGGAGCGCAGCGTGGGAGTGAAGTGAGGGAGCGAAGTGAGGGAACGCAGTGAGGGAGCGCAGTGAGGGAGCGCAGTGAGAGAGCGCAGCGTGGGAGCGCAGCGAGGGAGCGCAGCGAGGGAGCGCAGTGAGGGAACGCAGCGAGGGAGCGCAGCGAGGGAGCGCAGCGAGAGAGCGCAGCGTGGGAGCGCAGCGTGGGAGCGCAGTGAGGGAGCGCAGTGAGGGAGCGCAGTGAGGGAGCGCAGTGAGAGAGCGCAGTGAGAGAGCGCAGCGTGGGAGCGCAGTGAGAGAGCGCAGCATGGGAGCGCAGCGAGGGAACGCAGTGAGGGAGCGCAGTGAGGGAGCGCAGTGAGAGCGCATCGTGGGAGCGCAGTGAGGGAGCGCAGTGAGGGAACGCAGTGAGGGAGCGCAGTGTGAGAGCGCAGCGAGGGAGCGCAGTGAGGGAGCGCAGGGATAGAGCGCAGTGTGAGAGCGCAGCAAGGGAGCGCAGCGAGGGAGCGCAGCGTGGGAGCGCAGCGAGGGAGCACAGCGTAGGAGTGCAGCGAGAGAGTGCAGCGAGAGAGCGCAGCGAGGGAGTGCAGTGAGAGAGCGCAGTGTGAGAGCGCAACGAGTGAGCGCAGTGAGAGAGCGCAGCGAGGGAGCGCAGCGAGGGAGCGCAGCGAGGGAGCGCAATGAGGGGTCGCAGCGAGGGAGCGCAGCGTGGGAGCGCAGCGTGGTAGCGCATCGTTGGAGCGCAGCGAGGGAGCGCAGCAAGGGAGTGCAGCGAGAGAGCGCAGTGAGGGAGCGCAGCGAGAGAGCGCAGTGTGAGAGCGCAGCGAGAGAGTGCAGTGAGGGAGCGCAGTGAGGGAGCGCAGCGAGGGAGCGCAGCGAGAGAGCGCAGTGTGAGAGCGCAGAGAGGGAGCGCAGCGAGGGAGCGCAGTGAGGCAGCGCAGTGAGAGAGCGCAGTGAGAGAGCGCAGTGAGGGAGCGCAGTAAGGGAGCGCAGTGAGAGAGCGCAGTGAGAGAGCGCAGAGAGAGAGAGCAGTGAGAGAGCGCAGTGAGGGAGCGCAGTGAGAGAGCGCTGCACGGGAGCGCAGCAGGGGAGCGCAGCGAGGGAGCGTAGCGAGGGAGCACAGCGAGGGGGCACAGTGAGGGAGCGCAGTGAGAGAGTGCAGCGTCGGAGCGCAGCGAGGGAGCGCAGCGAGGGAACGGAGTGAGGGTGCGCAGTGAGGGAGCGCAGTGAGAGAGCGCAGTGAGAGAGCGCAGCGTGGGAGCGCAGTGAGAGAGCGCAGTGAGAGCGCGCAGCATGGGAGCGCAGCGAGGGAACGCAGTGAGGGAGCGCAGTGATTGAGCGCAGCGTGGGAGCGCAGCGAGGGAGCGCAGCGAGGGAACGGAGTGAGGGTGCGCAGTGAGGGAGCGCAGTGAGGGAGCGCAGCGTGGGAGCGCAGTGAGGGAGCGCAGTGAGGGAGCGCAGTGAGGGAGAGCAGTGAGATAGCGCAGTGAGAGAGCGCAGCATGGTAGCGCTGCGAGGGAACGCAGTGAGGGAGCGCAGTGAGGGAGCGCAGTGAGAGAGCGCAGCGTGGGAGCGCAGCGTGGGAGCGCAGCGAGGGAGCGAAGTGAGGGAACGCAGCGAGGGAGCGCAGCGAGGTAGCGCAGTGAGAGAGCGCAGCATGGGAGCGCAGTGAGGGAGCGCAGCGTGGGAGCGCAGTGAGGGAGCGCAGTGAGAGAGCGCAGCGTGGGGGCGCAGTGAGAGAGCGCAGCATGGGAGCGCAGCGAGGGAACGCAGTGAGGGAGCGCAGTGAGGGAGCGCAGTGAGAGCGCAGCGTGGGAGCGCAGTGAGGGAGCGCAGTGAGGGAACGCAGTGAGGGAGCGCAGTTTGAGAGCGCAGCGAGGGAGCGCAGGGAGAGAGCGCAGTGTGAGAGCGCAGCGAGGGAGCACAGCGTAGGAGTGCAGCGTGGGAGCGCAGCGAGTGAGCACAGCGTAGGAGTGCAGCGAGAGAGTGCAGCGAGAGAGCACAGCGAGGGAGTGCAGTGAGAGAGCGCAGTGTGAGAGCGCAACGAGTGAGCGCAGTGAGAGAGCGCAGCGAGAGAGCGCAGCGAGGGAGCGCAGCGAGGGAGCGCAGTGAGGGAGCGCAGTGAGGGGTCGCAGCGAAGGAGCGCAGCATGGGAGCGCAGCGTGGTAGCGCATCATGGGAACGCAGAGAGGGAGCGCAGCGAGGGAGTGCAGCGAGAGAGCGCAGTGAGGGAGCGCAGCGAGAGCGCGCAGCGAGAGAGCGCAGCGAGAGAGTGCAGCGAGAGAGCGCAGTGAGAGAGCACTGCGAGGGAGCGCAGTGAGAGAGCGCAGCGATGGAGCGCAGCGAGGGAGCGCAGCGAGGGAGCGCAGCGAGGGAGCGCAGTGAGGGAGCGCAGCGAGGGAGCGCAGTGAGAGAGCGAAGCATGGGAGCGCAGCGAGGGAGCGCAGCGAGGGAGCGCAGCGATAGAGCGCAGTGAGAGAGCGCACTGAGGGAGCGCAGTGAGAGAGCGCAGCGTGGGAGCGCAGTGAGGGAGCGCAGCGAGGGAGAGCATCGAGAGAGCGCAGTGAGGGAGCGCAGAGTGGGAGCGCAGTGAGGGAGCGCAGTGAGGGAGCGATGTCAGAGAGCGCAGTGAGAGAGCGCAGTGAGGGAGCGCAGTGAGGAGCGTAGTGAGAGAGCGCAGCGAGAGAGCGCAGCGAGGGAGCGCTGTGAGAGAGCGCAGCGTGGGAGCGCAGCGAGGGAGAGCAGCGAGAGAGCGCAGAGAGGGAGCGCAGCATGGGAGCGCAGTGAGGGAGCGCAGTGAGGGAGCGCAGTGAGGGAGCGCAGTGAGAGAGCGCAGCGTGGGAGCGCAGCAAGGGAGAGCAGTGAGGGAACGCAGTGAGGGAACGCAGTGAGGGAGCGCAGTGAGGGAGCACAGTGAGGGAGCACAGCGAGAGCGCGTAGCGAGAGAGCACAGCGAGGGAGTGCAGTGAGAGAGCGCAGTGTGAGAGCGCAACGAGTGAGCGCAGTGAGAGAGCGCAGCGAGAGAGCGCAGCGAGGGAGCGCAGCGAGGGAGCGCAGTGAGGGAGCGCAGTGAGGGGTCGCAGCGAAGGAGCGCAGCATGGGAGCGCAGCGTGGTAGCGCATCATGGGAACGCAGAGAGGGAGCGCAGCGAGGGAGTGCAGCGAGAGAGCGCAGTGAGGGAGCGCAGCGAGAGCGCGCAGCGAGAGAGCGCAGCGAGAGAGTGCAGCGAGAGAGCGCAGTGAGAGAGCACTGCGAGGGAGCGCAGTGAGAGAGCGCAGCGATGGAGCGCAGCGAGGGAGCGCAGCGAGGGAGCGCAGCGAGGGAGCGCAGTGAGGGAGCGCAGCGAGGGAGCGCAGTGAGAGAGCGAAGCATGGGAGCGCAGCGAGGGAGCGCAGCGAGGGAGCGCAGCGATAGAGCGCAGTGAGAGAGCGCACTGAGGGAGCGCAGTGAGAGAGCGCAGTGTGGGAGCGCAGTGAGGGAGCGCAGCGAGGGAGAGCATCGAGAGAGCGCAGTGAGGGAGCGCAGAGTGGGAGCGCAGTGAGGGAGCGCAGTGAGGGAGCGATGTCAGAGAGCGCAGTGAGAGAGCGCAGTGAGGGAGCGCAGTGAGGAGCGTAGTGAGAGAGCGCAGCGAGAGAGCGCAGCGAGGGAGCGCTGTGAGAGAGCGCAGCATGGGAGCGCAGTGAGGGAGCGCAGTGAGGGAGCGCAGTGAGGGAGCGCAGTGAGGGAGCGCAGTGAGGGAGCGCAGTGAGAGAGCGCAGCGTGGGAGCGCAGCAAGGGAGAGCAGTGAGGGAACGCAGTGAGGGAACGCAGTGAGGGAGCGCAGTGAGGGAGCACAGTGAGGGAGCACAGCGAGGGAGCACAGCGAGAGCGCGTAGCGAGAGAGCGCAGTGAGAGAGCGCAGCGAGGGAAAGCAGTGAGAGAGCGCAGCAAGGGAGCGCAGCGAGGGAGCGCAGCGAGGGAGCGCAGCTAGGGAGCGCAGCGAGGGAGCGCAGTGAGAGAGCGCAGCGTGGGAGCGCAGCGAGGGAGCGCAGCGAGGGAGCGCAGCGAGAGAGCACAGCGAGAGAGCGCAGTGAGGGAGCGCAGTGAGTGAGCGCAGTGAGGGAGCGCAGTGAGGGAGCGATGTGAGAGAGCGCAGTGAGAGAGCGCAGTGAGAGAGCGCAGCGAGGGATCGCAGCGAGGGAGCGCAGCGAGGGAGCGCTGCGAGGGAGCGCAGCGAGGGAGCGCAGTGAGGGAGCGCAGTGAGAGAGCGCAGTGAGGGAGCGCAGTGAGGGAGCGCAGTGAGGGAGCGATGTGAGAGAGTGCAGTGAGAGAGCACAGTGAGAGAGCGCAGTGAGGAGCGCAGTGAGAGAGCGCAGCGAGAGAGCGCAGCGTGGGAGCGCAGTGAGGGAGCGCAGTGAGGGAGCGCAGTGAGAGAGCGCAGTGAGAGAGCGCAATGAGGTGCGCAGTGAGGGAGCGCAGTGAGGGAGCGCAGTGAGGGAGCGCAGCGAGGGAGCGCAGCGAGGGAGCGCAGCGAGGGAGCGATGTGAGAGAGCGCAGTGTGGAGCGCAGCGAGGGAGCGCAGCGTGGGAGCGCAGCGAGGGAGCGCAGCGAGGGAGCGCAGCGTGGGAGCGCAGCGAGGGAGCGCAGCGAGGGGGCACAGTGAGGGAGCGCAGTGAGGGGGCGCAGCGTGGGAGTGCAGCGAGGGAGCGCAGCGAGGGAGCGCAGTGAGAGAGCGCAGTGAGAGAGCGCAGTGAGGGAGCGCAGCGTGGGAGCGCAGCGGGGGAGCGCAGCGAGGGAGCGCAGCGAGGGAGCGCAGCGTGGGAGCGCAGTGAGGGAGCGCAGTGAGGGAGCGCAGTGAGAGAGCGCAGTGAGAGAGCGCTGCGTGGGAGCGCAGCGAGGGAGCGCAGTGAGCGAGCGCAGCGAGGGAGCGCAGCGAGGGAGTGCAGTGAGAGAGCGCAGTGTGAGAGCGCAACGAGTGAGCGCAGTGAGAGAGCGCAGCGAGAGAGCGCAGCGAGGGAGCGCAGCGAGGGAGCGCAGTGAGGGGTCGCAGCGAAGGAGCGCAGCGTGGGAGCGCAGCGTGGTAGCGCATCGTGGGAACGCAGAGAGGGAGCGCAGCGAGGGAGTGCAGCGAGAGAGCGCAGTGAGGGAGCGCAGCGAGAGCGCGCAGCGAGAGAGCGCAGCGAGAGAGTGCAGCGAGAGAGCGCAGTGAGAGAGCACTGCGAGGGAGCGCAGTGAGAGAGCGCAGCGATGGAGCGCAGCGAGGGAGCGCAGCGAGGGAGCGCAGCGAGGGAGCGCAGCGAGGGAGCGCAGTGAGGGAGCGCAGCGAGGGAGCGCAGTGAGAGAGCGAAGCATGGGAGCGCACTGAGGGAGCGCAGTGAGAGAGCGCAGCGTGGGAGCGCAGTGAGGGAGCGCAGCGAGGGAGAGCATCGAGAGAGCGCAGTGAGGGAGCGCAGAGTGGGAGCGCAGTGAGGGAGCGCAGTGAGGGAGCGATGTCAGAGAGCGCAGTGAGAGAGCGCAGTGAGGGAGCGCAGTGAGGAGCGTAGTGAGAGAGCGCAGCGAGAGAGCGCAGCGAGGGAGCGCTGTGAGAGAGCGCAGCGTGGGAGCGCAGCGAGGGAGAGCAGCGAGAGAGCGCAGAGAGGGAGCGCAGCATGGGAGCGCAGTGAGGGAGCGCAGTGAGGGAGCGCAGTGAGGGAGCGCAGTGAGAGAGCGCAGCGTGGGAGCGCAGCAAGGGAGAGCAGTGAGGGAACGCAGTGAGGGAACGCAGTGAGGGAGCGCAGTGAGGGAGCACAGTGAGGGAGCACAGCGAGAGCGCGTAGCGAGAGAGCACAGCGAGGGAGTGCAGTGAGAGAGCGCAGTGTGAGAGCGCAACGAGTGAGCGCAGTGAGAGAGCGCAGCGAGAGAGCGCAGCGAGGGAGCGCAGCGAGGGAGCGCAGTGAGGGAGCGCAGTGAGGGGTCGCAGCGAAGGAGCGCAGCATGGGAGCGCAGCGTGGTAGCGCATCATGGGAACGCAGAGAGGGAGCGCAGCGAGGGAGTGCAGCGAGAGAGCGCAGTGAGGGAGCGCAGCGAGAGCGCGCAGCGAGAGAGCGCAGCGAGAGAGTGCAGCGAGAGAGCGCAGTGAGAGAGCACTGCGAGGGAGCGCAGTGAGAGAGCGCAGCGATGGAGCGCAGCGAGGGAGCGCAGCGAGGGAGCGCAGCGAGGGAGCGCAGTGAGGGAGCGCAGCGAGGGAGCGCAGTGAGAGAGCGAAGCATGGGAGCGCAGCGAGGGAGCGCAGCGAGGGAGCGCAGCGATAGAGCGCAGTGAGAGAGCGCACTGAGGGAGCGCAGTGAGAGAGCGCAGCGTGGGAGCGCAGTGAGGGAGCGCAGCGAGGGAGAGCATCGAGAGAGCGCAGTGAGGGAGCGCAGAGTGGGAGCGCAGTGAGGGAGCGCAGTGAGGGAGCGATGTCAGAGAGCGCAGTGAGAGAGCGCAGTGAGGGAGCGCAGTGAGGAGCGTAGTGAGAGAGCGCAGCGAGAGAGCGCAGCGAGGGAGCGCTGTGAGAGAGCGCAGCGTGGGAGCGCAGCGAGGGAGAGCAGCGAGAGAGCGCAGAGAGGGAGCGCAGCATGGGAGCGCAGTGAGGGAGCGCAGTGAGGGAGCGCAGTGAGGGAGCGCAGTGAGAGAGCGCAGCGTGGGAGCGCAGCAAGGGAGAGCAGTGAGGGAACGCAGTGAGGGAACGCAGTGAGGGAGCGCAGTGAGGGAGCACAGTGAGGGAGCACAGCGAGGGAGCACAGCGAGAGCGCGTAGCGAGAGAGCGCAGTGAGAGAGCGCAGCGAGGGAATGCAGTGAGAGAGCGCAGCAAGGGAGCGCAGCGAGGGAGCGCAGCGAGGGAGCGCAGCTAGGGAGCGCAGCGAGGGAGCGCAGTGAGAGAGCGCAGCGTGGGAGCGCAGCGAGGGAGCGCAGCGAGGGAGCGCAGCGAGAGAGCACAGCGAGAGAGCGCAGTGAGGGAGCGCAGTGAGTGAGCGCAGTGAGGGAGCGCAGTGAGGGAGCGATGTGAGAGAGCGCAGTGAGAGAGCGCAGTGAGAGAGCGCAGCGAGGGATCGCAGCGAGGGAGCGCAGCGAGGGAGCGCTGCGAGGGAGCGCAGCGAGGGAGCGCAGTGAGGGAGCGCAGTGAGAGAGCGCAGTGAGGGAGCGCAGTGAGGGAGCGCAGTGAGGGAGCGATGTGAGAGAGTGCAGTGAGAGAGCACAGTGAGAGAGCGCAGTGAGGAGCGCAGTGAGAGAGCGCAGCGAGAGAGCGCAGCGTGGGAACGCAGTGAGGGAGCGCAGTGAGGGAGCGCAGTGAGAGAGCGCAGTGAGAGAGCGCAATGAGGTGCGCAGTGAGGGAGCGCAGTGAGGGAGCGCAGTGAGGGAGCGCAGCGAGGGAGCGCAGCGAGGGAGCGCAGCGAGGGAGCGCAGTGAGAGAGCGCAGTGAGAGAGCGCAATGAGGTGCGCAGTGAGGGAGCGCAGTGAGGGAGCGCAGCGAGGGAGCGCAGCGAGGGAGCGCAGCGAGGGAGCGATGTGAGAGAGCGCAGTGTGGAGCGCAGCGAGGGAGCGCAGCGTGGGAGCGCAGCGAGGGAGCGCAGCGAGGGAGCGCAGCGTGGGAGCGCAGCGAGGGAGCGCAGCGAGGGGGCACAGTGAGGGAGCGCAGTGAGGGGGCGCAGCGTGGGAGTGCAGCGAGGGAGCGCAGCGAGGGAGCGCAGTGAGAGAGCGCAGTGAGAGAGCGCAGTGAGGGAGCGCAGCGTGGGAGCGCAGCGGGGGAGCGCAGCGAGGGAGCGCAGCGAGGGAGCGCAGCGTGGGAGCGCAGTGAGGGAGCGCAGTGAGGGAGCGCAGTGAGAGAGCGCAGTGAGAGAGCGCTGCGTGGGAGCGCAGCGAGGGAGCGCAGTGAGCGAGCGCAGCGAGGGAGCGCAGCGAGGGAGTGCAGTGAGAGAGCGCAGTGTGAGAGCGCAACGAGTGAGCGCAGTGAGAGAGCGCAGCGAGAGAGCGCAGCGAGGGAGCGCAGCGAGGGAGCGCAGTGAGGGGTCGCACCGAAGGAGCGCAGCGTGGGAGCGCAGCGTGGTAGCGCATCGTGGGAACGCAGAGAGGGAGCGCAGCGAGGGAGTGCAGCGAGAGAGCGCAGTGAGGGAGCGCAGCGAGAGCGCGCAGCGAGAGAGCGCAGCGAGAGAGTGCAGCGAGAGAGCGCAGTGAGAGAGCACTGCGAGGGAGCGCAGTGAGAGAGCGCAGCGATGGAGCGCAGCGAGGGAGCGCAGCGAGGGAGCGCAGCGAGGGAGCGCAGCGAGGGAGCGCAGCGAGGGAGCGCAGTGAGGGAGCGCAGCGAGGGAGCGCAGTGAGAGAGCGAAGCATGGGAGCGCAGCGAGGGAGCGCAGCGAGGGAGCGCAGCGATAGAGCGCAGTGAGAGAGCGCACTGAGGGAGCGCAGTGAGAGAGCGCAGCGTGGGAGCGCAGTGAGGGAGCGCAGCGAGGGAGATCATCGAGAGAGCGCAGTGAGGGAGCGCAGAGTGGGAGCGCAGTGAGGGAGCGCAGTGAGGGAGCGATGTCAGAGAGCGCAGTGAGAGAGCGCAGTGAGGGAGCGCAGTGAGGAGCGTAGTGAGAGAGCGCAGCGAGAGAGCGCAGCGAGGGAGCGCTGTGAGAGAGCGCAGCGTGGGAGCGCAGCGAGGGAGAGCAGCGAGAGAGCGCAGAGAGGGAGCGCAGCATGGGAGCGCAGTGAGGGAGCGCAGTGAGGGAGCGCAGTGAGAGAGCGCAGTGAGAGAGCGCAGCGTGGGAGCGCAGTGAGGGATCGCAGTGAGGGAGCGCAGTGAGGGAGCGCAGTGAGAGAGCGCAGCGTGGGAGCGCAGCGAGGGAGAGCAGTGAGGGAACGCAGTGAGGGAACGCAGTGAGGGAGCGCAGTGAGGGAGCACAGTGAGGGAGCACAGCGAGGGAGCACAGCGAGAGCGCGTAGCGAGAGAGCGCAGCGAGAGAGTGCAGTGAGAGAGCGCAGTGTGAGAGCGCAACGAGTGAGCGCAGTGAGAGAGCGCAGCGAGAGAGCGCAGCGAGGGAGCGCAGCGAGGGAGCGCAGTGAGGGAGCGCAGTGAGGGGTCGCAGCGAAGGAGCGCAGCATGGGAGCGCAGCGTGGTAGCGCATCATGGGAACGCAGAGAGGGAGCGCAGCGAGGGAGTGCAGCGAGAGAGCGCAGTGAGGGAGCGCAGCGAGAGCGCGCAGCGAGAGAGCGCAGCGAGAGAGTGCAGCGAGAGAGCGCAGTGAGAGAGCACTGCGAGGGAGCGCAGTGAGAGAGCGCAGCGATGGAGCGCAGCGAGGGAGCGCAGCGAGGGAGCGCAGCGAGGGAGCGCAGTGAGGGAGCGCAGCGAGGGAGCGCAGTGAGAGAGCGAAGCATGGGAGCGCAGCGAGGGAGCGCAGCGAGGGAGCGCAGCGATAGAGCGCAGTGAGAGAGCGCACTGAGGGAGCGCAGTGAGAGAGCGCAGCGTGGGAGCGCAGTGAGGGAGCGCAGCGAGGGAGAGCATCGAGAGAGCGCAGTGAGGGAGCGCAGAGTGGGAGCGCAGTGAGGGAGCGCAGTGAGGGAGCGATGTCAGAGAGCGCAGTGAGAGAGCGCAGTGAGGGAGCGCAGTGAGGAGCGTAGTGAGAGAGCGCAGCGAGAGAGCGCAGCGAGGGAGCGCTGTGAGAGAGCGCAGCGTGGGAGCGCAGCGAGGGAGAGCAGCGAGAGAGCGCAGAGAGGGAGCGCAGCATGGGAGCGCAGTGAGGGAGCGCAGTGAGGGAGCGCAGTGAGGGAGCGCAGTGAGAGAGCGCAGCGTGGGAGCGCAGCAAGGGAGAGCAGTGAGGGAACGCAGTGAGGGAACGCAGTGAGGGAGCGCAGTGAGGGAGCACAGTGAGGGAGCACAGCGAGGGAGCACAGCGAGAGCGCGTAGCGAGAGAGCGCAGTGAGAGAGCGCAGCGAGGGAATGCAGTGAGAGAGCGCAGCAAGGGAGCGCAGCGAGGGAGCGCAGCGAGGGAGCGCAGCTAGGGAGCGCAGCGAGGGAGCGCAGTGAGAGAGCGCAGCGTGGGAGCGCAGCGAGGGAGCGCAGCGAGGGAGCGCAGCGAGAGAGCACAGCGAGAGAGCGCAGTGAGGGAGCGCAGTGAGTGAGCGCAGTGAGGGAGCGCAGTGAGGGAGCGATGTGAGAGAGCGCAGTGAGAGAGCGCAGTGAGAGAGCGCAGCGAGGGATCGCAGCGAGGGAGCGCAGCGAGGGAGCGCTGCGAGGGAGCGCAGCGAGGGAGCGCAGTGAGGGAGCGCAGTGAGAGAGCGCAGTGAGGGAGCGCAGTGAGGGAGCGCAGTGAGGGAGCGATGTGAGAGAGTGCAGTGAGAGAGCACAGTGAGAGAGCGCAGTGAGGAGCGCAGTGAGAGAGCGCAGCGAGAGAGCGCAGCGTGGGAACGCAGTGAGGGAGCGCAGTGAGGGAGCGCAGTGAGAGAGCGCAGTGAGAGAGCGCAATGAGGTGCGCAGTGAGGGAGCGCAGTGAGGGAGCGCAGTGAGGGAGCGCAGCGAGGGAGCGCAGCGAGGGAGCGCAGCGAGGGAGCGCAGTGAGAGAGCGCAGTGAGAGAGCGCAATGAGGTGCGCAGTGAGGGAGCGCAGTGAGGGAGCGCAGCGAGGGAGCGCAGCGAGGGAGCGCAGCGAGGGAGCGATGTGAGAGAGCGCAGTGTGGAGCGCAGCGAGGGAGCGCAGCGTGGGAGCGCAGCGAGGGAGCGCAGCGAGGGAGCGCAGCGTGGGAGCGCAGCGAGGGAGCGCAGCGAGGGGGCACAGTGAGGGAGCGCAGTGAGGGGGCGCAGCGTGGGAGTGCAGCGAGGGAGCGCAGCGAGGGAGCGCAGTGAGAGAGCGCAGTGAGAGAGCGCAGTGAGGGAGCGCAGCGTGGGAGCGCAGCGGGGGAGCGCAGCGAGGGAGCGCAGCGAGGGAGCGCAGCGTGGGAGCGCAGTGAGGGAGCGCAGTGAGGGAGCGCAGTGAGAGAGCGCAGTGAGAGAGCGCTGCGTGGGAGCGCAGCGAGGGAGCGCAGTGAGCGAGCGCAGCGAGGGAGCGCAGCGAGGGAGTGCAGTGAGAGAGCGCAGTGTGAGAGCGCAACGAGTGAGCGCAGTGAGAGAGCGCAGCGAGAGAGCGCAGCGAGGGAGCGCAGCGAGGGAGCGCAGTGAGGGGTCGCAGCGAAGGAGCGCAGCGTGGGAGCGCAGCGTGGTAGCGCATCGTGGGAACGCAGAGAGGGAGCGCAGCGAGGGAGTGCAGCGAGAGAGCGCAGTGAGGGAGCGCAGCGAGAGCGCGCAGCGAGAGAGCGCAGCGAGAGAGTGCAGCGAGAGAGCGCAGTGAGAGAGCACTGCGAGGGAGCGCAGTGAGAGAGCGCAGCGATGGAGCGCAGCGAGGGAGCGCAGCGAGGGAGCGCAGCGAGGGAGCGCAGCGAGGGAGCGCAGCGAGGGAGCGCAGTGAGGGAGCGCAGCGAGGGAGCGCAGTGAGAGAGCGAAGCATGGGAGCGCAGCGAGGGAGCGCAGCGAGGGAGCGCAGCGATAGAGCGCAGTGAGAGAGCGCACTGAGGGAGCGCAGTGAGAGAGCGCAGCGTGGGAGCGCAGTGAGGGAGCGCAGCGAGGGAGATCATCGAGAGAGCGCAGTGAGGGAGCGCAGAGTGGGAGCGCAGTGAGGGAGCGCAGTGAGGGAGCGATGTCAGAGAGCGCAGTGAGAGAGCGCAGTGAGGGAGCGCAGTGAGGAGCGTAGTGAGAGAGCGCAGCGAGAGAGCGCAGCGAGGGAGCGCTGTGAGAGAGCGCAGCGTGGGAGCGCAGCGAGGGAGAGCAGCGAGAGAGCGCAGAGAGGGAGCGCAGCATGGGAGCGCAGTGAGGGAGCGCAGTGAGGGAGCGCAGTGAGAGAGCGCAGTGAGAGAGCGCAGCGTGGGAGCGCAGTGAGGGATCGCAGTGAGGGAGCGCAGTGAGGGAGCGCAGTGAGAGAGCGCAGCGTGGGAGCGCAGCGAGGGAGAGCAGTGAGGGAACGCAGTGAGGGAACGCAGTGAGGGAGCGCAGTGAGGGAGCACAGTGAGGGAGCACAGCGAGAGAGCGCAGCGAGAGAGTGCAGTGAGAGAGCGCAGTGAGAGAGCGCAGCGAGGGAAAGCAGTGAGAGAGCGCAGCAAGGGAGCGCAGCGAGGGAGCGCAGCGAGGGAGCACAGCGAGGGAGCGCAGCTAGGGAGCGCAGCGAGGGAGCGCAGTGAGAGAGCGCAGCGTGGGAGCGCAGCGAGGGAGCGCAGCGAGGGAGCGCAGCGAGAGAGCACAGCGAGAGAGCGCAGTGAGGGAGCGCAGTGAGTGAGCGCAGTGAGGGAGCGCAGCGAGGGAGCGCAGCGTGGGAGCGCAGCGAGGGAGCGCAGTGAGGGAACGCAGCGAGGGAGCGCAGCGAGGGAGCGCAGCGAGAGAGCGCAGCGTGGGAGCGCAGCGTGGGAGCGCAGTGAGGGAGCGCAGTGAGGGAGCGCAGTGAGAGAGCGCAGTGAGAGAGCGCAGCGTGGGAGCGCAGTGAGAGAGCGCAGCATGGGAGCGCAGCGAGGGAACGCAGTGAGGGAGCGCAGTGAGGGAGCGCAGTGAGAGCGCATCGTGGGAGCGCAGTGAGGGAGCGCAGTGAGGGAACGCAGTGAGGGAGCGCAGTGTGAGAGCGCAGCGAGGGAGCGCAGTGAGGGAGCGCAGGGATAGAGCGCAGTGTGAGAGCGCAGCAAGGGAGCGCAGCGAGGGAGCGCAGCGTGGGAGCGCAGCGAGGGAGCACAGCGTAGGAGTGCAGCGAGAGAGTGCAGCGAGAGAGCGCAGCGAGGGAGTGCAGTGAGAGAGCGCAGTGTGAGAGCGCAACGAGTGAGCGCAGTGAGAGAGCGCAGCGAGGGAGCGCAGCGAGGGAGCGCAGCGAGGGAGCGCAATGAGGGGTCGCAGCGAGGGAGCGCAGCGTGGGAGCGCAGCGTGGTAGCGCATCGTTGGAGCGCAGCGAGGGAGCGCAGCAAGGGAGTGCAGCGAGAGAGCGCAGTGAGGGAGCGCAGCGAGAGAGCGCAGTGTGAGAGCGCAGCGAGAGAGTGCAGTGAGGGAGCGCAGTGAGGGAGCGCAGCGAGGGAGCGCAGCGAGAGAGCGCAGTGTGAGAGCGCAGAGAGGGAGCGCAGCGAGGGAGCGCAGTGAGGCAGCGCAGTGAGAGAGCGCAGTGAGAGAGCGCAGTGAGGGAGCGCAGTAAGGGAGCGCAGTGAGAGAGCGCAGTGAGAGAGCGCAGAGAGAGAGAGCAGTGAGAGAGCGCAGTGAGGGAGCGCAGTGAGAGAGCGCTGCACGGGAGCGCAGCAGGGGAGCGCAGCGAGGGAGCGTAGCGAGGGAGCACAGCGAGGGGGCACAGTGAGGGAGCGCAGTGAGAGAGTGCAGCGTCGGAGCGCAGCGAGGGAGCGCAGCGAGGGAACGGAGTGAGGGTGCGCAGTGAGGGAGCGCAGTGAGAGAGCGCAGTGAGAGAGCGCAGCGTGGGAGCGCAGTGAGAGAGCGCAGTGAGAGCGCGCAGCATGGGAGCGCAGCGAGGGAACGCTGTGAGGGAGCGCAGTGATTGAGCGCAGCGTGGGAGCGCAGCGAGGGAGCGCAGCGAGGGAACGGAGTGAGGGTGCGCAGTGAGGGAGCGCAGTGAGGGAGCGCAGCGTGGGAGCGCAGTGAGGGAGCGCAGTGAGGGAGCGCAGTGAGGGAGAGCAGTGAGATAGCGCAGTGAGAGAGCGCAGCATGGTAGCGCTGCGAGGGAACGCAGTGAGGGAGCGCAGTGAGGGAGCGCAGTGAGAGAGCGCAGCGTGGGAGCGCAGCGTGGGAGCGCAGCGAGGGAGCGAAGTGAGGGAACGCAGCGAGGGAGCGCAGCGAGGTAGCGCAGTGAGAGAGCGCAGCATGGGAGCGCAGTGAGGGAGCGCAGCGTGGGAGCGCAGTGAGGGAGCGCAGTGAGAGAGCGCAGCGTGGGAGCGCAGTGAGAGAGCGCAGCATGGGAGCGCAGCGAGGGAACGCAGTGAGGGAGCGCAGTGAGGGAGCGCAGTGAGAGCGCAGCGTGGGAGCGCAGTGAGGGAGCGCAGTGAGGGAACGCAGTGAGGGAGCGCAGTTTGAGAGCGCAGCGAGGGAGCGCAGGGAGAGAGCGCAGTGTGAGAGCGCAGCGAGGGAGCACAGCGTAGGAGTGCAGCGTGGGAGCGCAGCGAGTGAGCACAGCGTAGGAGTGCAGCGAGAGAGTGCAGCGAGAGAGCACAGCGAGGGAGTGCAGTGAGAGAGCGCAGTGTGAGAGCGCAACGAGTGAGCGCAGTGAGAGAGCGCAGCGAGAGAGCGCAGCGAGGGAGCGCAGCGAGGGAGCGCAGTGAGGGAGCGCAGTGAGGGGTCGCAGCGAAGGAGCGCAGCATGGGAGCGCAGCGTGGTAGCGCATCATGGGAACGCAGAGAGGGAGCGCAGCGAGGGAGTGCAGCGAGAGAGCGCAGTGAGGGAGCGCAGCGAGAGCGCGCAGCGAGAGAGCGCAGCGAGAGAGTGCAGCGAGAGAGCGCAGTGAGAGAGCACTGCGAGGGAGCGCAGTGAGAGAGCGCAGCGATGGAGCGCAGCGAGGGAGCGCAGCGAGGGAGCGCAGCGAGGGAGCGCAGTGAGGGAGCGCAGCGAGGGAGCGCAGTGAGAGAGCGAAGCATGGGAGCGCAGCGAGGGAGCGCAGCGAGGGAGCGCAGCGATAGAGCGCAGTGAGAGAGCGCACTGAGGGAGCGCAGTGAGAGAGCGCAGCGTGGGAGCGCAGTGAGGGAGCGCAGCGAGGGAGAGCATCGAGAGAGCGCAGTGAGGGAGCGCAGAGTGGGAGCGCAGTGAGGGAGCGCAGTGAGGGAGCGATGTCAGAGAGCGCAGTGAGAGAGCGCAGTGAGGGAGCGCAGTGAGGAGCGTAGTGAGAGAGCGCAGCGAGAGAGCGCAGCGAGGGAGCGCTGTGAGAGAGCGCAGCGTGGGAGCGCAGCGAGGGAGAGCAGCGAGAGAGCGCAGAGAGGGAGCGCAGCATGGGAGCGCAGTGAGGGAGCGCAGTGAGGGAGCGCAGTGAGGGAGCGCAGTGAGAGAGCGCAGCGTGGGAGCGCAGCAAGGGAGAGCAGTGAGGGAACGCAGTGAGGGAACGCAGTGAGGGAGCGCAGTGAGGGAGCACAGTGAGGGAGCACAGCGAGAGCGCGTAGCGAGAGAGCACAGCGAGGGAGTGCAGTGAGAGAGCGCAGTGTGAGAGCGCAACGAGTGAGCGCAGTGAGAGAGCGCAGCGAGAGAGCGCAGCGAGGGAGCGCAGCGAGGGAGCGCAGTGAGGGAGCGCAGTGAGGGGTCGCAGCGAAGGAGCGCAGCATGGGAGCGCAGCGTGGTAGCGCATCATGGGAACGCAGAGAGGGAGCGCAGCGAGGGAGTGCAGCGAGAGAGCGCAGTGAGGGAGCGCAGCGAGAGCGCGCAGCGAGAGAGCGCAGCGAGAGAGTGCAGCGAGAGAGCGCAGTGAGAGAGCACTGCGAGGGAGCGCAGTGAGAGAGCGCAGCGATGGAGCGCAGCGAGGGAGCGCAGCGAGGGAGCGCAGCGAGGGAGCGCAGTGAGGGAGCGCAGCGAGGGAGCGCAGTGAGAGAGCGAAGCATGGGAGCGCAGCGAGGGAGCGCAGCGAGGGAGCGCAGCGATAGAGCGCAGTGAGAGAGCGCACTGAGGGAGCGCAGTGAGAGAGCGCAGCGTGGGAGCGCAGTGAGGGAGCGCAGCGAGGGAGAGCATCGAGAGAGCGCAGTGAGAGAGCGCACTGAGGGAGCGCAGTGAGAGAGCGCAGCGTGGGAGCGCAGTGAGGGAGCGCAGCGAGGGAGAGCATCGAGAGAGCGCAGTGAGGGAGCGCAGAGTGGGAGCGCAGTGAGGGAGCGCAGTGAGGGAGCGATGTCAGAGAGCGCAGTGAGAGAGCGCAGTGAGGGAGCGCAGTGAGGAGCGTAGTGAGAGAGCGCAGCGAGAGAGCGCAGCGAGGGAGCGCTGTGAGAGAGCGCAGCGTGGGAGCGCAGCGAGGGAGAGCAGCGAGAGAGCGCAGAGAGGGAGCGCAGCATGGGAGCGCAGTGAGGGAGCGCAGTGAGGGAGCGCAGTGAGGGAGCGCAGTGAGAGAGCGCAGCGTGGGAGCGCAGCAAGGGAGAGCAGTGAGGGAACGCAGTGAGGGAACGCAGTGAGGGAGCGCAGTGAGGGAGCACAGTGAGGGAGCACAGCGAGGGAGCACAGCGAGAGCGCGTAGCGAGAGAGCGCAGTGAGAGAGCGCAGCGAGGTAAAGCAGTGAGAGAGCGCAGCAAGGGAGCGCAGCGAGGGAGCGCAGCGAGGGAGCGCAGCTAGGGAGCGCAGCGAGGGAGCGCAGTGAGAGAGCGCAGCGTGGGAGCGCAGCGAGGGAGCGCAGCGAGGGAGCGCAGCGAGAGAGCACAGCGAGAGAGCGCAGTGAGGGAGCGCAGTGAGTGAGCGCAGTGAGGGAGCGCAGTGAGGGAGCGATGTGAGAGAGAGCAGTGAGAGAGCGCAGTGAGAGAGCGCAGCGAGGGATCGCAGCGAGGGAGCGCAGCGAGGGAGCGCTGCGAGGGAGCGCAGCGAGGGAGCGCAGTGAGGGAGCGCAGTGAGAGAGCGCAGTGAGGGAGCGCAGTGAGGGAGCGCAGTGAGGGAGCGATGTGAGAGAGTGCAGTGAGAGAGCACAGTGAGAGAGCGCAGTGAGGAGCGCAGTGAGAGAGCGCAACGAGAGAGCGCAGCGTGGGAGCGCAGTGAGGGAGCGCAGTGAGGGAGCGCAGTGAGAGAGCGCAGTGAGAGAGCGCAATGAGGTGCGCAGTGAGGGAGCGCAGTGAGGGAGCGCAGCGAGGGAGCGCAGCGAGGGAGCGCAGCGAGGGAGCGCAGCGAGGGAGCGATGTGAGAGAGCGCAGTGTGGAGCGCAGCGAGGGAGCGCAGCGTGGGAGCGCAGCGAGGGAGCGCAGCGAGGGAGCGCAGCGTGGGAGCGCAGCGAGGGAGCGCAGCGAGGGGGCACAGTGAGGGAGCGCAGTGAGGGGGCGCAGCGTGGGAGTGCAGCGAGGGAGCGCAGCGAGGGAGCGCAGTGAGAGAGCGCAGTGAGAGAGCGCAGTGAGGGAGCGCAGCGTGGGAGCGCAGCGGGGGAGCGCAGCGAGGGAGCGCAGCGAGGGAGCGCAGCGTGGGAGCGCAGTGAGGGAGCGCAGTGAGGGAGCGCAGTGAGAGAGCGCAGTGAGAGAGCGCTGCGTGGGAGCGCAGCGAGGGAGCGCAGTGAGCGAGCGCAGCGAGGGAGCGCAGCGAGGGAGTGCAGTGAGAGAGCGCAGTGTGAGAGCGCAACGAGTGAGCGCAGTGAGAGAGCGCAGCGAGAGAGCGCAGCGAGGGAGCGCAGCGAGGGAGCGCAGTGAGGGGTCGCAGCGAAGGAGCGCAGCGTGGGAGCGCAGCGTGGTAGCGCATCGTGGGAACGCAGAGAGGGAGCGCAGCGAGGGAGTGCAGCGAGAGAGCGCAGTGAGGGAGCGCAGCGAGAGCGCGCAGCGAGAGAGCGCAGCGAGAGAGTGCAGCGAGAGAGCGCAGTGAGAGAGCACTGCGAGGGAGCGCAGTGAGAGAGCGCAGCGATGGAGCGCAGCGAGGGAGCGCAGCGAGGGAGCGCAGCGAGGGAGCGCAGTGAGGGAGCGCAGCGAGGGAGCGCAGTGAGAGAGTGCAGCGAGAGAGCGCAGTGAGAGAGCACTGCGAGGGAGCGCAGTGAGAGAGCGCAGCGATGGAGCGCAGCGAGGGAGCGCAGCGAGGGAGCGCAGCGAGGGAGCGCAGTGAGGGAGCGCAGCGAGGGAGCGCAGTGAGAGAGCGAAGCATGGGAGCGCAGCGAGGGAGCGCAGCGAGGGAGCGCAGCGATAGAGCGCAGTGAGAGAGCGCACTGAGGGAGCGCAGTGAGAGAGCGCAGCGTGGGAGCGCAGTGAGGGAGCGCAGCGAGGGAGAGCATCGAGAGAGCGCAATGAGGGAGCGCAGAGTGGGAGCGCAGTGAGGGAGCGCAGTGAGGGAGCGATGTCAGAGAGCGCAGTGAGAGAGCGCAGTGAGGGAGCGCAGTGAGGAGCGTAGTGAGAGAGCGCAGCGAGAGAGCGCAGCGAGGGAGCGCTGTGAGAGAGCGCAGCGTGGGAGCGCAGCGAGGGAGAGCAGCGAGAGAGCGCAGAGAGGGAGCGCAGCATGGGAGCGCAGTGAGGGAGCGCAGTGAGGGAGCGCAGTGAGAGAGCGCAGTGAGAGAGCGCAGCGTGGGAGCGCAGTGAGGGAGCGCAGTGAGGGAGCGCAGTGAGGGAGCGCAGTGAGAGAGCGCAGCGTGGGAGCGCAGCGAGGGAGAGCAGTGAGGGAACGCAGTGAGGGAACGCAGTGAGGGAGCGCAGTGAGGAGCGTAGTGAGAGAGCGCAGCGAGAGAGCGCAGCGAGGGAGCGCTGTGAGAGAGCGCAGCGTGGGAGCGCAGCGAGGGAGAGCAGCGAGAGAGCGCAGAGAGGGAGCGCAGCATGGGAGCGCAGTGAGGGAGCGCAGTGAGGGAGCGCAGTGAGGGAGCGCAGTGAGAGAGCGCAGCGTGGGAGCGCAGCAAGGGAGAGCAGTGAGGGAACGCAGTGAGGGAACGCAGTGAGGGAGCGCAGTGAGGGAGCACAGTGAGGGAGCACAGCGAGAGCGCGTAGCGAGAGAGCACAGCGAGGGAGTGCAGTGAGAGAGCGCAGTGTGAGAGCGCAACGAGTGAGCGCAGTGAGAGAGCGCAGCGAGAGAGCGCAGCGAGGGAGCGCAGCGAGGGAGCGCAGTGAGGGAGCGCAGTGAGGGGTCGCAGCGAAGGAGCGCAGCATGGGAGCGCAGCGTGGTAGCGCATCATGGGAACGCAGAGAGGGAGCGCAGAGAGGGAGTGCAGCGAGAGAGCGCAGTGAGGGAGCGCAGCGAGAGCGCGCAGCGAGAGAGCGCAGCGAGAGAGTGCAGCGAGAGAGCGCAGTGAGAGAGCACTGCGAGGGAGCGCAGTGAGAGAGCGCAGCGATGGAGCGCAGCGAGGGAGCGCAGCGAGGGAGCGCAGCGAGGGAGCGCAGTGAGGGAGCGCAGCGAGGGAGCGCAGTGAGAGAGCGAAGCATGGGAGCGCAGCGAGGGAGCGCAGCGAGGGAGCGCAGCGATAGAGCGCAGTGAGAGAGCGCACTGAGGGAGCGCAGTGAGAGAGCGCAGCGTGGGAGCGCAGTGAGGGAGCGCAGCGAGGGAGAGCATCGAGAGAGCGCAGTGAGGGAGCGCAGAGTGGGAGCGCAGTGAGGGAGCGCAGTGAGGGAGCGATGTCAGAGAGCGCAGTGAGAGAGCGCAGTGAGGGAGCGCAGTGAGGAGCGTAGTGAGAGAGCGCAGCGAGAGAGCGCAGCGAGGGAGCGCTGTGAGAGAGCGCAGCGTGGGAGCGCAGCGAGGAAGAGCAGCGAGAGAGCGCAGAGAGGGAGCGCAGCATGGGAGCGCAGTGAGGGAGCGCAGTGAGGGAGCGCAGTGAGGGAGCGCAGTGAGAGAGCGCAGCGTGGGAGCGCAGCAAGGGAGAGCAGTGAGGGAACGCAGTGAGGGAACGCAGTGAGGGAGCGCAGTGAGGGAGCACAGTGAGGGAGCACAGCGAGGGAGCACAGCGAGAGCGCGTAGCGAGAGAGCGCAGTGAGAGAGCGCAGCGAGGGAAAGCAGTGAGAGAGCGCAGCAAGGGAGCGCAGCGAGGGAGCGCAGCGAGGGAGCGCAGCTAGGGAGCGCAGCGAGGGAGCGCAGTGAGAGAGCGCAGCGTGGGAGCGCAGCGAGGGAGCGCAGCGAGGGAGCGCAGCGAGAGAGCACAGCGAGAGAGCGCAGTGAGGGAGCGCAGTGAGTGAGCGCAGTGAGGGAGCGCAGTGAGGGAGCGATGTGAGAGAGAGCAGTGAGAGAGCGCAGTGAGAGAGCGCAGCGAGGGATCGCAGCGAGGGAGCGCAGCGAGGGAGCGCTGCGAGGGAGCGCAGCGAGGGAGCGCAGTGAGGGAGCGCAGTGAGAGAGCGCAGTGAGGGAGCGCAGTGAGGGAGCGCAGTGAGGGAGCGATGTGAGAGAGTGCAGTGAGAGAGCACAGTGAGAGAGCGCAGTGAGGAGCGCAGTGAGAGAGCGCAACGAGAGAGCGCAGCGTGGGAGCGCAGTGAGGGAGCGCAGTGAGGGAGCGCAGTGAGAGAGCGCAGTGAGAGAGCGCAATGAGGTGCGCAGTGAGGGAGCGCAGTGAGGGAGCGCAGCGAGGGAGCGCAGCGAGGGAGCGCAGCGAGGGAGCGCAGCGAGGGAGCGATGTGAGAGAGCGCAGTGTGGAGCGCAGCGAGGGAGCGCAGCGTGGGAGCGCAGCGAGGGAGCGCAGCGAGGGAGCGCAGCGTGGGAGCGCAGCGAGGGAGCGCAGCGAGGGGGCACAGTGAGGGAGCGCAGTGAGGGGGCGCAGCGTGGGAGTGCAGCGAGGGAGCGCAGCGAGGGAGCGCAGTGAGAGAGCGCAGTGAGAGAGCGCAGTGAGGGAGCGCAGCGTGGGAGCGCAGCGGGGGAGCGCAGCGAGGGAGCGCAGCGAGGGAGCGCAGCGTGGGAGCGCAGTGAGGGAGCGCAGTGAGGGAGCGCAGTGAGAGAGCGCAGTGAGAGAGCGCTGCGTGGGAGCGCAGCGAGGGAGCGCAGTGAGCGAGCGCAGCGAGGGAGCGCAGCGAGGGAGTGCAGTGAGAGAGCGCAGTGTGAGAGCGCAACGAGTGAGCGCAGTGAGAGAGCGCAGCGAGAGAGCGCAGCGAGGGAGCGCAGCGAGGGAGCGCAGTGAGGGGTCGCAGCGTAGGAGCGCAGCGTGGGAGCGCAGCGTGGTAGCGCATCGTGGGAACGCAGAGAGGGAGCGCAGCGAGGGAGTGCAGCGAGAGAGCGCAGTGAGGGAGCGCAGCGAGAGCGCGCAGCGAGAGAGCGCAGCGAGAGAGTGCAGCGAGAGAGCGCAGTGAGAGAGCACTGCGAGGGAGCGCAGTGAGAGAGCGCAGCGATGGAGCGCAGCGAGGGAGCGCAGCGAGGGAGCGCAGCGAGGGAGCGCAGTGAGGGAGCGCAGCGAGGGAGCGCAGTGAGAGAGTGCAGCGAGAGAGCGCAGTGAGAGAGCACTGCGAGGGAGCGCAGTGAGAGAGCGCAGCGATGGAGCGCAGCGAGGGAGCGCAGCGAGGGAGCGCAGCGAGGGAGCGCAGTGAGGGAGCGCAGCGAGGGAGCGCAGTGAGAGAGCGAAGCATGGGAGCGCAGCGAGGGAGCGCAGCGAGGGAGCGCAGCGATAGAGCGCAGTGAGAGAGCGCACTGAGGGAGCGCAGTGAGAGAGCGCAGCGTGGGAGCGCAGTGAGGGAGCGCAGCGAGGGAGAGCATCGAGAGAGCGCAGTGAGGGAGCGCAGAGTGGGAGCGCAGTGAGGGAGCGCAGTGAGGGAGCGATGTCAGAGAGCGCAGTGAGAGAGCGCAGTGAGGGAGCGCAGTGAGGAGCGTAGTGAGAGAGCGCAGCGAGAGAGCGCAGCGAGGGAGCGCTGTGAGAGAGCGCAGCGTGGGAGCGCAGCGAGGGAGAGCAGCGAGAGAGCGCAGAGAGGGAGCGCAGCATGGGAGCGCAGTGAGGGAGCGCAGTGAGGGAGCGCAGTGAGAGAGCGCAGTGAGAGAGCGCAGCGTGGGAGCGCAGTGAGGGAGCGCAGTGAGGGAGCGCAGTGAGGGAGCGCAGTGAGAGAGCGCAGCGTGGGAGCGCAGCGAGGGAGAGCAGTGAGGGAACGCAGTGAGGGAGCACAGCGAGGGAGCACAGCGAGAGCGCGTAGCGAGAGAGCGCAGCGAGAGAGTGCAGTGAGAGAGCGCAGTGAGAGAGCGCAGCGAGGGAAAGCAGTGAGAGAGCGCAGCAAGGGAGCGCAGCGAGGGAGCGCAGCGAGGGAGCACAGCGAGGGAGCGCAGCTAGGGAGCGCAGCGAGGGAGCGCAGTGAGAGAGCGCAGCGTGGGAGCGCAGCGAGGGAGCGCAGCGAGGGAGCGCAGCGAGAGAGCACAGCGAGAGAGCGCAGTGAGGGAGCGCAGTGAGTGAGCGCAGTGAGGGAGCGCAGTGAGGGAGCGATGTGAGAGAGCGCAGTGAGAGAGCGCAGTGAGAGAGCGCAGCGAGGGATCGCAGCGAGGGAGCGCAGCGAGGGAGCGCTGCGAGGGAGCGCAGCGAGGGAGCGCAGTGAGGGAGCGCAGTGAGAGAGCGCAGTGAGGGAGCGCAGTGAGGGAGCGCAGTGAGGGAGCGATGTGAGAGAGTGCAGTGAGAGAGCACAGTGAGAGAGCGCAGTGAGGAGCGCAGTGAGAGAGCGCAGCGAGAGAGCGCAGCGTGGGAGCGCAGTGAGGGAGCGCAGTGAGGGAGCGCAGTGAGAGAGCGCAGTGAGAGAGCGCAATGAGGTGCGCAGTGAGGGAGCGCAGTGAGGGAGCGCAGTGAGGGAGCGCAGCGAGGGAGCGCAGCGAGGGAGCGCAGCGAGGGAGCGATGTGAGAGAGCGCAGTGTGGAGCGCAGCGAGGGAGCGCAGCGAGGGAGCGCAGCGAGGGAGCGCAGCGTGGGAGCGCAGCGAGGGAGCGCAGCGAGGGAGCGCAGCGTGGGAGCGCAGCGAGGGAGCGCAGCGAGGGGGCACAGTGAGGGAGCGCAGTGAGGGGGCGCAGCGTGGGAGTGCAGCGAGGGAGCGCAGCGAGGGAGCGCAGTGAGAGAGCGCAGTGAGAGAGCGCAGTGAGGGAGCGCAGCGTGGGAGCGCAGCGGGGGAGCGCAGCGAGAGAGCGCAGCGAGGGAGCGCAGCGTGGGAGCGCAGTGAGGGAGCGCAGTGAGGGAGCGCAATGAGAGAGCGCAGTGAGAGAGCGCTGCGTGGGAGCGCAGCGAGGGAGCGCAGTGAGCGAGCGCAGCGAGGGAGCGCAGCGAGGGAACGGAGTGAGGGTGCGCAGTGAGGGAGCGCAGCGTGGGAGGGCAGTGAGGGAGCGCAGTGAGGGAGCGCAGTGAGGGAGAGCAGTGAGAGTGCGCAGTGAGAGAGCGCAGCGTGGGAGCACAGCGAGGGAACGCAGTGAGGGAGCGCAGTGAGGGAGCGCAGTGAGAGAGCGCAGCGTGGGAGCCCAGTGAGGGAGCGCAGCGAGGGAGCCCAGTGAGGGAGCGCAGTGAGGGAGCGCAGCAAGGGAGCGCAGCGTGGGAGCGCAGCGAGGGAGCGCAGCGAGGGAGCGCAGCGAGGGAGCGCAGTGAGAGAGCGCAGCGAGGGAGCGCAGTGAGAGAGCGCAGTGAGTGAGCGCAGCGAGGGAGCGCAATGAGGGAGCGCAATGAGAGAGCGCAGGGAGAGAGCGCAGTGAGAGAGCGCAGCGAGAGAGCGCAGCGTGGGAGCGCAGCGAGGGAACGCAGCGAGGGAGCGCAGTGAGAGAGTGCAGTGAGAGAGCGCAGCGTGGGAGCGCAGCGTGGGAGCGCAGTGAGGGAGTGCAGCGAGGGAGCGCAGTGAGAGAGTGCAGTGAGAGAGCGCAGCGTGGGAGCGCAGCGTGGGAGCGCAGTGAGGGAGTGCAGTGAGGGAGCGCAGTGAGGGAGCGCAGTGAGAGAGCGCAGCGTGGGAGCGCAGTGAGGGAGCGCAGCGAGGGAACGCAGTGAGGGAGCGCAGTGAGGGAGCGCAGCGAGGGAGCGCAGTGAGAGAGCGCAGCGAGGGAGCGCAGCGTGGGAGCGCTGCGAGAGTGTGCAGCGAGGGAGCGCAGCATGGGAGCACAGCGAGGGAGCGCAGCTAGGGAGCGCAGCAAGGGAGCGCAGTGAGAGAACGCAGTGAGAGAGCGCAGTGATAGAGCGCAGCGAGGGAGCGCAGTGTGAGAGCGCAGTGAGGAAGTGCAGTGAGAGTGCGCAGAGAGGGAGCGCAGCGTGGGAGCACAACGAGGGAGCGCAGCGTGGGAGCGCAGCGAGGGAGCGCAGCGAGGGAGCGCAGTGAGGGAGCGCAGCGAGGGAGCGCAGCGAGAGAACGCAGTGAGACAGCGCAGTGAGAGAGCGCAGCGAGGGAGCGCAGTGTGAGAGCGCAGTGAGGAAGTGCAGTGAGAGAGCGCAGCGAGGGAGCGATGTGAGAGAACGCTGGGTTCGGGGCAGGGTAGCGTATCCGATGCTCCAAGGAGTGCGCCGCGTGCCATTGGTCCCTGCAGACATAGGCGCAGAATTGTAGAATCCCGTCCACGGTCTCTGTAATCTCCTCCAGCACTGCAATCCTCTTGGCACCCCCTCCAACTCTTGCCATTTGACCATTGCCAATTTTAGTCGCCCCAATATTGCGGCGGTGCCTTCAGCTCTCTGGGCTGCAGTTCTGGCGTTCCCTCCTTCCACATCACTGCCTCTGCTCGCTCTATTCTCCTTGAAGAAACTTCTTAAAACCTCCCTCTTTAGATCCATGGCCGGAATTTCCCCGGTGTTGGTCGTGGAGGGACCCGTTGTGAGCAAGGACACAAAAGTTGCCTTTCCATCCAAAACTCCATTCCCGCCCAATACTCCATTCACTTTCAGCAGCGCTGGAAGATCCCAGCTGCAAACAAGGACAGAATATTTCGGCCCTATCGCCTGGCAGCACGGTAGCACAGTGGTTAGCACTCTGGCTTCACAGCTCCAGGGTCCCAGGTTCGATTCCCGGCTTGGGTCACTGTCTGTGCGGAGTCTGCACGTCCTCCCCGTGTCTGCGTGGGTTTCCTCCAGTGCTCCGGTTTCCTCCCACAAGTCCCGAAAGACGTGCTGTTAGGTAATTTGGACATTCTGAATTCTCCCTCGGTGTACCCGAACAGGCACCGGAATGTGGCGACTAGGGGCTTTTCACAGTAACTTCATTGCAGTGTTAATGTGAGCCAACTTGTGACAATAAAGATTATTATTTTATCACTCGAAGTCAAGGTTAATAATGCTGTTTTGAAGCATCTTGGGATCTGTGGCTACGCTAAGGATGCTATATAAATGCAAGTTGTTGTTGTTCAATCATTCACTCTTCTGTTGCAGTTTCCACAGAGATGAGAAGCTCAAAACTGACCTCCCTTCCACCACGTGAGTAACTCAGCACAGAGCTCGGGACAGTGAAGTTTACTGTGAGGGAATTCTGCAGTCCTGCTCCGGAGCACTGGGGGGCAGGAGGAAGTGTCTGTCCTGGGGAAGTGCTTCGGAGGGAAGGGCTCTCAGTGGTATGATTACATGGTGGATGTAGGTGCATGTGTGTGTTTATTTGTGTGTGCATACATGTGTGCTGTGAGTGTGAGTGTGTGTCTGAGTGTGTGTGCGAGTGTGTGAGTGTGAGTTTGTATTTATTTGTGTGTGCGCCCATGTGGGTAAGGGTCTTGGTGTGAATGTATTTGTGTGTGTGTCAGTGTGTGTGTGTATGAGTGAGTGAGTGAGTGTGTGTGTCAGTGTGTGTGTGTGAGTGAGTGTGTGAGTGTGTGTGAGTGTGTCAGAGTGAGTGTGTGTGTGTGAGTGTGTGTGAGTGAGTGTGCGACTATTTATGTATGTGTGTGAGTGTGAGTGAGTGTGTGACTGTATTTATGAGTGTGTGTGTGAGTGAGTGTATTTACATGTGTGTGTATTTATGTGTGTGTGAGTGTGAGTGTATTTATGTGTGCGTGAGTGAGTGTGTGAGTGTATTTATGAGTGTGAGTGAGTGTGTGTGTGTGTGTGTGAGTGAGTGTGCGACTGTATTTATGTGTGTGAGTGTGTGTGTATTTATCTGTGGGTGTGTGTGTGAGTGAGTGTGAACAAAGAACAAAGAAATGTACAGCACAGGAACAGGCCCTTCGGCCCTCCAAGCGCGTGCCGACCATGCTGCCCGACTAAACTACAATCTTCTACACTTCCTGGGTCCGTATCCCTCTATTCCCATCCTATTCATGTATTTGTCAAGATGCCCCTTAAATGTCCCTATCGTCCCTGCTTCCACCACCACCTCCGGTAGCGTGTTCCAGGCACCCACTACTCTCTGCGTAAAAAACTTGCCTCGTACATCTACTCTAAACCTTGCCCCTCTCACCTTAAACCTATGCCCCCTAGTAATTGACCCCTCTACCCCGGGGAAAAGCCTTTGACTATCCACTCTGTCTATGCCCCTCATAATTTTGTAGACCTCTATCAGGTCGCCCCTCAACCTCCTTCGTTCCAGTGAGAACAAACCGAGTTTATTCAACCGCTCCTCATAGCTAATGCCCTCCATACCAGGCAACATTCTGGTAAATCTCTTCTGCACCCTCTCTAAAGCCTCCACATCCTTCTGGTAGTGTGGCGACCAAAATTGAACACTATACTCCAAGTGTGGCCTAACTAAGGTTCTATACAGCTGCAACATGACTTGCCAATTCTTATACTCAATGCCCCGGCCAATGAAGGCAAGCATGCCGTATGCCTTCTTGACTACCTTCTCCACCTGTGTTGCCCCTTTCAGTGACCTGTGGACCTGTACTCCTAGATCTCTTTGACTTTCAATACTCTTGAGGGTTCTACCATTCACTGTATATTCCCTACCTGCATTAGACCTTCCAAAATGCATTGCCTCACATTTGTCCGGATTAAACTCCATCTGCCATCTCTCCGCCCAATTCTCCAAACAATCTAAATCCTGCTGTATCCTCTGACAGTCCTCATCGCTATCCGCAATTCCACCAACCTTTGTGTCGTCTGCAAACTTACTAATCAGACCAGTTACATTTTCCTCCAAACCATTTATGTATATTACAAACAGCAAAGGACCCAGCACTGATCCCTGTGGAACACCACTGGTCACAGTCCTCCAATTAGAAAAGCATCCTTCCATTGCTACTCTCTGCCTTCTATGACCTAGCCAGTTCTGTATCCACCTTGCCAGCTCACCCCTGATCCCATGTGACTTCACCTTTTGTACTAGTCTACCATGAGGGACCTTGTCAAAGGCCTTACTGAAGTCCATATAGACAACATCCACTGCCCTACCTGCATCAATCATCTTAGTGACCTCCTCGAAAAACTCTATCAAGTTAGTGAGACACGACCTCCCCTTCACAAAACCATGCTGCCTCTCACTAATACGTCCATTTGCTTCCAAATGGGAGTAGATCCTGTGTCGAAGAATTCTCTCCAGTAATTTCCCTCCCACTGAAGTAAGGCTCACCGGCCTGTAGTTCCCGGGATTATCCTTGCTACCCTTCTTAAACAGAGGAACAACATTGGCTATTCTCCAGTCCTCCGGGACATCACCTGAAGACAGCGAGGATCCAAAGATCTCTGTCAAGGCCTCAGCAATTTCCTCTCCAGCCTCCTTCATATTCTGGGGTAGATCCCATAGGCCCTGGGGACTTATCTACCTTAATATTTTTTAAGACACCCAACACCTCATCTTTTTGGATCTCAATGTGACCCAGGCTATCTACACACCCTTCTCCAGACTCAACATCTACCAATTTCTTCTCTTTGGTGAATACTGATGCAAAGTATTCATTTAGTACCTCGCCCATTTCCTCTGGCTCCACACATGGGTTCCCTTGCCTATCCTTCAGTGGGCCAACCCTTTCCCTGGCTACCCTCTTGCTTTTTATGTACGTGTAAAAAGCCTTGGGATTTTCCTTAACCCTATTTGCCAATGACTTTTCGTGACCCCTTCTAGCCCTCCTGACTCCTTGCTTAAGTTCCTTCCTACTTTCCTTATATTCCACACAGGCTTCGTCTGTTCCCAGCCTTTTAGCCCTGACAAATGCCTCCTTTTTCTTTTTGACGGGGCCTACAATATCTCTCGTTATCCAAGGTTCCCGAAAATTGCCGTATTTATCCTTCTTCCTCACAGGAACATGGCGGTCCTGACTTCCTTTCAACTGAAACTTGAAAGCCTCTCACATGTCAGATGTTGATTTGCCCTCAAACATCTGCCCCCAATCTATGTTCTTCAGATCCCGCCTAATATTGTTATAATTAGCCTTCCCCCAATTTAGCACATTCATCCTCGGACCACTCTTATCCTTGTCCACCAGTACTTTAAAACTTACTGAATTGTGGTCACTGTTCCCGAAATGCTCCCCTACTGAAACTTCTACCACCTGGCCGGGCTCATTCCCCAATACCAGGTCCAGTACCGCTCCTTCCCTAGTTGGACTGTCTACATATTGTTTTAAGAAGCCCTCCTGGATGCTCCTTACAAACTCCGCCCCGTCTAAGCCCCTGGCACTAAGTGAGTCCCAGTCAATATTGGGGAAGTTGAAGTCTCCCATCACCACAACCCTGTTGTTTTTACTCTTTTCCAAAATCTGTCTACCTATCTGCTCCTCTATCTCCCGCTGGCTGTTGGGAGGCCTGTAGTATACCCCCAACATTGTGACAGCACCCTTCTTATTCCTGATCTCTACCCATATAGCCTCACTGCCCTCTGAGGTGTCCTCTCGCTGTATAGCTGTGATATTCTCCCGAACAAGTAGCGCAACTCCGCCTCCCAACAGAGAACAAAGAACAAAGAAATGTACAGCACAGGAACAGGCCCTTCGGCCCTCCAAGCCTGCGCCGACCATACTGCCCGACTAAACTACAATCTTCTACATTTCCTGGGTCCGTATCCTTCTATTCCCATCCTATTCATATATTTGTCAAGATGTCCCTTAAATGTCCCGATCGTCCCTGCTTCCACCACCTCCTCCGGTAGCGAGTTCCAGGCACCCACTACCCTCTGCGTAAAAAACTTGCCTCGTACATCTACTCTAAACCTTGCCCCTCTCACCTTAAACCTATGCCCCCTAGTAATTGACCCCTCTACCCTGGGGAGAAGCCTCTGACTATCCACTCTGTCTATGCCCCTCATAATTTTGTATACCTCTATCAGGTCTCCCCTCAACCTCCTTCGTTCCAGTGAGAACAAACCGAGTTTATTCAACCGCTCCTCATAGCTAATGCCCTCCATACCAGGCAACATTCTGGTAAATCTCTTCTGCACTCTCTCTAAAGCCTCCACATACTTCTGGTAGTGTGGCGACCAGAATTGACCACTATACTCCAAGTGTGGCCTAACTAAGGCTCTATACAGCTGCAACATGACTTGCCAATTCTTATACTCAATGCCCCGGCCAATGAAGGCAAGCATGCCTTATGCCTTCTTGACTACCTTCGCCACCTGTGTTGCCCCTTTCAATGACCTGTGGACCTGTACTCCTAGATCTCTTTGACTTTCAATACTCTTGAGGGTTCTACCATTCACTGTATATTCCCTACCTGCATTAGACCTTCCAAAATGCATTACCTCACATTTGTCCGGATTAAACTCCATCTGCCATCTCTCCGCCCAAGTCTCCAGACAATCTAAATCCTGCTGTATCCTCCGACAGTCCTCATCGCTATCCGCAATTCCACCAACCTTTGTGTCGTCTGTAAACTTACTAATCAGACCAGTTACATTTTCCTCCAAATCATTTATACATACTACAAAGAGCAAAGGTCCCAGCACTGATCCCTGTGGAACACCACTGGTCACAGCCCTCCAATTAGAAAAGCATCCCTCCATTGCTACTCTCTGCCTTCTATGGCCTAGCCAGTTCTGTATCCACCTTGCCAGCTCACCCCTGATCCCGTGTGACTTCCCCATTTGTACTAGTCTACCATGAGGGATCTTGTCAAAGGCCTTACTGAAGTCCATATAGACAACATCCACTGCCCTACCTGCATCAATCATCTTAGTGACCTCCTCGAAAAACTCTATCAAGTTAGTGAGACACGACCTCCCCTTCACAAAACCGTGCTGCCTCTCACTAATACGTCCATTTGCTTCCAAATGGGAGTAGATCCTGTCTCGAAGAATTCTCTCCAATAATTTCCCTACCACTGAAGTAAGGCTCACCGGCCTGTAGTTCCCGGGATTATCCTTGCTACCCTTCTTAAACAGAGGAACAACATTGGCTATTCTCCAGTCCTCCGGGACATCCCCTGAAGACAGCGAGGATCCAAAGATTTCTGTCAAGGCCTCAGCAATTTCCTCTCCAGCCTCTTTCAGTATTCTGGGGTATATCCCATCAGGCCCTGGGGACTTATCTACCTTTTACATCCCCCTCTATCCCGCCTGAAACATCTAAATCCTGGACGTTTAGCTGCCAATCCTGCACTTCCCTCAACCAGGTCTCTGTAATGGCAACAACATCATAGTTCCAAGTACTAATCCAAGCTCTAAGTTCATCTGCCTTACCCTTAATACTTCTTGCATTAAAACATATGCACTTCAGGCCACCAGACCCGCTGTGTTCAGCAACTTCTCCCCGTCTGCTCTGCCTCAGAGCCACACTGTCCCTATTCCCTAGTTCTCCCTCAATGCTCTCACCTTCTGACCTATTGCTCCCGTGCCCACCCCCCTGCCATACTAGTTTAAACCCTCCCGTGTGACACTAGCAAACCTCGCGGCCAGGATATTTATGCCTCTCCAGTTTAGATGCAACCCGTCCTTCTTATATAGGTCACACCTGCCCCGGAAGAGCTCCCAGTGGTCCAGATAACGGAAACCCTCCCTCCTACACCAGCTGTTTAGCCACATGTTTAGCTGCTCTATCTTCCTATTTCTAGCCTCACTGGCACGTGGCACAGGGAGTAATCCCGAGATTACAACCCTCGAGGTCCTGTCTTTTAACTTTCTGCCTAGCTCCCTGAACTCCTGCTGCAGGACCTCATGCCCCTTCCTGCCTATGTCGTTAGTACCAATATGTACAACAACCTCTGCCTGTTTGCCCTCCCCCTTCAGGATGCCCTCTACCCGTTCGGAGACATCCTGGACCCTGGCACCAGGGAGGCAACATACCATCCTGGAGTCTCTTTCACGTCCACAGAAGCGCCTATCTGTGCCCCTGACTATAGAGTCCCCTATTACTATTACTCTTCTGCGCTTTGACCCTCCCTTCTGAACATCAGAGCCAGCCGTGGTGCCACTGCTCTGGCTACTGCTGTTTTCCCCTGATAGGCTATCCCTATCAGGGATACTCAGTGTGAGTGAGTGTGTGTGTGTATTTATGTGTGTGTGTGAGTGTGAGTGTGTGTGAGTGAATGTGCGACTGTATTTATGTGTGTGTGTGAGTGAGTGTGCCTCTGTATTTATGTGTGTGTGTGAGTGTGTGTGAATGAGTGTGTGCGAATGAATGAGTGAGTGAGTGAGTGAGTGAGTGTGAGTGCGTGCGTAAGTGTGTGAGAGTGTGAGTGTGTGTGAGTGAATGTGCGACTGTATTTATGTGTGTGTGTGTGTGTGTGTGAGTGTGAGTGTGAGTGTGTGAGTGAGTGTGTGAGTGTGATGTGGAGGTTGTGTGTGAGTGTGCGTGAGTGTGAGTGTGTGAATGTGAGTGTGTGTGAGTGAGTGAGTGTGAGAGTGAGTGAGTGTGAGTGAGTGAGTGTGTGTGTGTGTGTGTGAGTGTGTGTGAGTGTGTGAGTGTGTGAGTGAGTGTGTGAGTGTGAGTGTGGAGGTTGTGTGTGAGTGTGAGTGTGTGTGAGTGAGTGAGTGAGTGTGAGAGTGAGTGAGTGTGAGTGAGTGAGTGAGTGTGTGTGAGTGTGTGTGTGTGAGTGTGGAGGTTGTGTGAGTGTGAGTGTGTGTGAGTGAGTGTCTGAGTGTATTTGTGGGTGTGTGAGTGGGTGTGTGAGTGAGTGAGTGTGAGTGAGTGAGTGTGAGTGTGGAGGTTGTGTGTGTGTGAGTGTGTGTGAGTGAGCGTCTGAGTGTATTTGTGGGTGTGTGAGTGGGTGTGTGAGTGAGTGAGTGTGAGTGAGTGAGTGTGAGTGTGTGTGAGTGTGTGAGTGAGTGAGTGTGAGTGAGTGAGTGTGAGTGAGTGAGTGAGTGTGAGTGTGTGTGAGTATGGAGGTTGTGTGTGTGAGTGAGTGAGTGTGAGAGTGAGTGAGTGTGAGTGAGTGAGTGTGAGTGAGTGAGTGAGTGTGTGTGTGAGTGTGGAGGTTGTGTGTGAGTGTGAGCGTGGAGGTTGTGTGTGAGTGTGAGTGTTAGTGTGTGAATGTGAGTGTGTGTGAGTGAGTGTGAGTGTATTTGTGGGTGTGTGTGTGTGTGAGTGAGTGAGTGTGTGGGGGAGTGTGTGTGTTGAGGTTGTGTGTGAGTGTGAGTGTGAGTGTATGTGAGTGTGAGTGTATGTGAGCGTGTGTGTGTGGGGGGGAGTGTGTGTGTTGAGGTTGTGTGTGAGTGTGTGTATTGAGGTTGTGTGTGAGTGTGAGTGTGTATGTGAGTGAGTGTGAGTGAGTGTGTGTGTGTGGAGGTTGTGTGTGAGTGTGAGTGAGTTGAGGTTGTGTGTGTGTGTGAGAGTGAGTGTGTGTGTGTGAGTGAGTGAGTGAGTGTGTTGAGGTTGTGTGTGTGTGTGAGAGTGAGTAGGTGTCGAGAGTTCCGGAGTCGGGAGGTCATGTTGCAGCTGTACAGAACTCTGGTCCGGCCGCATTTGGAGTATTGCGTACAGTTCTGGTCACCGCATTATAGGAAGGACGTGGAGGCTTTGGAGCGGGTGCAGAGGAGATTTACCAGGATGTTGCCTGGTATGGAGGGAAAATCTTATGAGGAAAGGCTGACGGACTTGAGGTTGTTTTCGTTGGAGAGAAGAAGGTTAAGAGGAGACTTAATAGAGGCATACAAAATGATCAGGGGGTTGGATAGGGTGGACAGTGAGAGCCTTCTCCCGCGGATGGATATGGCTGGCACGAGGGGACATAACTTTAAACTGAGGGGTAATAGATATAGGACAGAGGTCAGAGGTAGGTTCTTTACGCAAAGAGTAGTGAGGCCGTGGAATGCCCTACCTGCTACAGTAGTGAACTCGCCAACATTGAGGGCATTTAAAAGTTTATTGGATAAACATATGGATGATAATGGCATAGTGTAGGTTAGATGGCTTTTGTTTCGGTGCAACATCGTGGGCCGAAGGGCCTGTACTGCGCTGTATTGTTCTATGTTCTATGTTCTATGAGTGTGTGTGTGTGTGAGTGAGTGAGTGAGTGTGTTGAGGTTGTGTGTGTGTGTGTGTGAGTGAGTGTTGAGGTTGTGTGTGTGTGTGAGTGTGAGTGTGTGTATTGAGGTTGTGTGTGAGTGAGTGTGTGTGAGTGAGTGTGTGTGTGTGGCGGTTGTGTGTGAGTGTGAGTGAGTGTGTGTGTGTGGAGGTTGTGTGTGAGTGTGAGTGAGTGTGTGTGTGTGGAGGTTGTGTGTGAGTGTGAGTGAGTTGAGGTTGTGTGTGTGTGTGAGGGAATGTGAGTGAGTGTGTCCCTCTCCTAGTCATTATTTGTCAAGATTTGACATCTGTGGAATTCTTCAACTCCCTCGCTCCCTCTCCCTCATTCTCCACTTCCCCTCCCTTTACTCAATCTCCCCTCCCTCATTCACCACTCCCTCTGACCTTCCTCTATCTCCCCTCCCTCAATCTCCCCTCCCTCATTCTCCACTTTCCCTCCCTTTCCTCAATCTCCCCTCCCTCACTGTCCCCCTTCAGTCTTTCCTTGGTAACATTGAGGAAGACAGGAACAGGAGGAGGCCATTCAGCCCCTCGAGCCTGTTCAATGAGATGGTGGGTGATCTGTCTCAACTCTTCACACCTGCCCAGGTAAACCTCAACCGCTTTGGTTGGTAAAAATCTATTGGTCTCTGATTTTATTTTTCTCCGAATTAAGGGGCAATTTAGCGCGGCCAATCCACCTCCCCTGCACATCTTTGGGTTGTGGGGACGAAACCCACGCAGACACGGGGAGAATGTGCAAACTCCACACGGACAGTGACCCGGGGCCGGGATCGAACCTGGGACCTCGGCGCCGTGCGGCAGCAGTGCTAGCCACTGTGCCACAATATCAATTGATCTCTGATTTTAAATGATTAATTGAGTATCTACTGCTTTTTGGCAAAAGCCTCTCCCATCCTTTGTGTAAAGAAAGAGGCATTCCTAATTTCCCGCTGGCTGGCCTCACTTGATTTTCACATTATGCTCCCTTGTCCCAAACTGCCCCACCAGCACAGTGGCACAGTAACACAGTGGCTAGCACTGCTGCCTCACAGCCCCAGGGACCCGGGTTAGCACTGCTGCCTCACAGTGCCAGGGACCCGAGTTCAATTCCGGTCTCGGGTCACTGTCTGTGTGGACTCTGCACGTTCTCCCCGTGTCTGCGTGGGTTTCCTCCGGGTGCTCCGGTTTCCTCCCACAGTCCAAAGATGTGCAGGTTGGGTGGATTGGCCGTGATAAATTGCCCCTTATTGTGCACGGTGTACAGGTTGGGTTATAGGGTTGCAGAGATAGGGCCAGGTGGGGGTGGTGGATATGGGTGCAGTGCTTATTTGAAGGGTCAGTGCTGACTCGATGGGCCAAATGGCCTCCTTCTGTACGATTCTATGATTCCTGTACCAGCCTCCCCGAACAGGTGCCGGAATGTGGCGACTAGGGGCTTTTCACGGTAACTTCATTTGAAGACTACTTGTGACAATAAGCGATTTTCATTTCATTTCATGAAAATGGTCCTCACTAATCTATCCATTTATAACCTTTCGAATTCTAAAAATGTCAAACAAATTATTCCTTTAATCTTCTATATTCCAGGGAATACAACTCCTCATAGGCAACATTCTGCTAAATCAACCCTGTATTCTGCCTGAGGCCAATATCTTTCCGACACTGCGGTGCCAAGAGCTGGACACAGTGTCCAGAGCTGTACACAGTGTCCAGAGCTGTACGCAGTGCCCAGAGTTGTACTCAGCGCCCAGAGCTGTACATAGTGCCCAGAGCTGGACACAGTGCCCAGAGCTGGACACAGTGCCCAGAGCTGGACACAGTGCCCAGAGCTGGACACAGTGCCCAGAGTTGTACTCAGCGCCCAGAGCTGTACATAGTGCCCAGAGCTGTACGCAGTGCCCAGAGCTGTACACAGTGCCCAGAGCTGGACACAGTGCCCAAAGCTGGACACAGTGCCCAGAGATGGACACAGTGCCCAGAGCTGGACACAGCACCCAGAGCTGGACACAGTGCCCAGAGTTGTACACAGTGCCCAGAGCGGGACACGGCGCCCAGAGCTGGAAGCAGTGCCCAGAGCTGGACACAGTGCCCAGAGCTGTGCACAGTGCCCAGAGCTGGACACAGTGCCCAGAGCTGTGCACAGTGCCCAGATCTGGACACAGTGCCCAGAGCTGTACAGAGTGCCCAGAGCTGGACACAGTGCCCAGAGCTGTGCACAGTGCCCAGAGCTGGACACAGTGCCCAGAGCTGTGCACAGTGCCCAGATCTGGACACAGTGCCCAGAGCTGTACAGAGTGCCCAGAGCTGGACACAGTGCCCAGAGCTGGACACAGTGCCCAGAGCTGTGCACAGTGCCCAGATCTGGACACAGTGCCCAGAGCTGTGCACAGTGCCCAGAGCTGTACGCAGTGCCCAGAGCTGGACACAGTGCCCAGAGCTGGACACAGTGCCCAAAGCTGGACACAGTGCCCAGAGCTGGACACAGTGCCCAGAGCTGGACACAGCACCCAGAGCTGGACACAGTGCCCAGAGCTGTGCACAGTGCCCAGAGCTGGACACAGTGCCCAGAGCTGTGCACAGTGCCCAGAGCTGTGCACAGTGCCCAGAGCTGGACACAGTGCCCAGAGCTGTACAGAGTGCCCAGAGTTGTACACAGTGCCCAGAGCGGGACACGGCGCCCAGAGCTGGAAGCAGTGCCCAGAGCTGGACACAGTGCCCAGAGCTGTACAGAGTGCCCAGAGCTGTACGCAGTGCCCAGAGCTGTGCACAGTGCTCCGGTATCTAACCAGAGTTTTGTGGAGGTGAAGCATGATTTCCTCTTATTTTGCCTGTTGTGTGTTTTCTGCAGGAGGCACCCACAGTAACACTGGTTCCTCCTCTCGACACCAGATTCTCACAGGAGGGTTTGCAACAGAAGGCATTACTTCATCCATCAGCAGCTATCACAGCGCCTGTAAGTACCAGAGAGAGAGAGGGGGAGTGGACAGGGAGGAGAGCAAGAGGAAAGAGAAGAGACATGGTGGGAGGTCATGGAGGGAGAGAGGGGGGAAATGATAAAGAAAGTGAGAGTAAAGAAGAAGTAGATGGAGAACGAGAGGATGGGGGGATAAGTGATACAAGAGAGAGTAACACAACAAAGGATGGGAGAGGGAGATGGACAAGAAAAGGGAGAGACTGAGAGAAAGACAGTTAATGGATAGAGAGAGAGATGTAGAGAGGGAGAGGTAGTGAGACGGAGGGATAGTGATGAAGAAACAGAGCAAGAGAAAGAAAGAGTGAGAGGGAAAGACACAGACCGAGAAAGATAGGGAGAGAGAGGGAGGGAGGAAGCGAGAGAGGGTGAGGGAGGGAGAGAGGGAGAGAGGGAGAGAGGCAGGGAGGCAGGGAGAGAGGGAGAGTGAGAGAAGGAGGGAGGGAGTGAGGGAGGGCGAGAGGGAGGGAGAGAGGGCAGGGATGGAGGGTGAGACGAAGGGGGGAGGGAGGGAGTGAGGGCAGGAGGGAGAGAGGGCAGGAGGGAGAGAGGGATAGAGGGAGGAAGGAAGGGAGAGAGGGAGGGAGGGAGGTAGAGAGGGAGGGAGAGTGAGAGTGGGGGAGGAAGGGAGGGAGGGAGAGGTAGAGGGAGGGAGAGAGGCAGGGATGGAGGGTGAGACGGAGGGAGGAATGGAAGGAGGGACGGCAGTTGGGAGGGAGGGAGGGCGGGAGGGAGAGAGGGATGGAGGGAGAGAGGGATGGAGGGAGAGAGGGATGGAGGGAGAGAGGGATAGAGGGAGGAAGGAAGGGAGAGAGGGAGTGAGGGAGGGAGAGAGGGAGGGAGGGAGGGAGGGAGATAGGGATAGATTGAGGAAGAGAGGGAGAGAGGGATAGAGGGAGGAAGGGAGGGAGAGAGAGAGGGATAGATTGAGGAAGGGGGAGAGAGGGATAGAGGGAGGGAGGGAGAGAGGGACGGAGGGAGAGAGGGAGAGAGGGATAGAGGGAGGAAGGAAGGGAGAGAGGGGGTGAGGGAGGGAGAGAGGGAGGGAGGGAGGGAGATAGGGATAGATTGAGGAAGGGAGGGAGAGAGGGATAGAGGGAGGAAGGGAGGGAGGGAGAGAGGGATAGATTGAGGAAGGGAGGGAGAGAGGGATAGAGGGAGGGAGGGAGAGAGGGATAGAGGGAGGAAGGAAGGGAGAGAGGGAGTGAGGGAGGGAGATAGGGAGAGAGGGAGGGAGGGAGATAGGGATAGATTGAGGAAGGGAGGGAGAGAGGGATAGAGGGAGGAAGGGGGGAGGGAGAGAGGGATGGAGGGAGAGAGGGATAGATTGAGGAAGGGAGGGAGAGAGGGACGGAGGGAGAGAGGGAGGGAGGGAGAGAGGGAGCGAGGGAGGGAGAGAGGGAGCGAGGGAGGGAGAGAGGGAGAGAGGGAGAGCAGAATCACTCCCAAGGTTTGGTCTGTATCAAAGGTTGAGACTGATTCTCCCGGCTTTCCTGATTCCCATTACTGAGGATCCCCAGCAAAGTATTACCACCGTCTAACCCGACACTGTTACCCCCCCCTCTCCCCTTCCCCCGGACCCCTGTCCCAGAGTCTGGGGTCTGTCTGACCGTCCGTACTGGATTCTACCTGATCAATGAGATGGTATTTGGTGGAAATGATGATGACATTAACGCTGTCGTTCTGCTTCATGTCCCAGCTGCAGGGCGAGCCGGATATTCCCGGACTCGATTCCCAGGTTCAACACTTTCAATTTCACCGGACACATCACTGGAACGGAAAACATTCATCGGCCGGAATGGAGGATACGAGGGTAGGTGGAGGGGAGGGAGAGGCAACTGTGACCGGCGGGAGAGAGAGAGACAAAGATAGAGAGAGTGGGAAACAGAGAAGAGAGAAGAGACAGAGAGAGGGAGAACCAGACAGAGGGAAAGAGAGACTGAGAAAGACAGAGAGAAAGACATGTGCACAGTGACACAGAGACAAGGAGAGTGAGGGCAGAGAGAGAGACAGAGAGCGAGACAGAGGGAGAGAAAGAAAGAGATGGAGAATCATAGTGAGGAATGAATGAGTGAAAGAGTGCGAAGGCAGTGAGCTAATGAGCAATGGAATGTTGGTGAAGAGTGACCGGGGCAGCACGGTAGCATTGTGGAGAGCACAAATGCTTCACAGCTTCAGGGTCCCAGGTTCGATTCCGGCTTGGGTGACTCTCTGTGCGGAGTCTGCACGTCCTCCCCGTGTGTGCGTGGGTTTCCTCCGGGTGCTCCGGTTTCCTCCCACAGTCCAAAGATGTGCAGGTTAGGTGGATTGGCCATGCTAAATTGCCCATAGTGTCCAAAATTGCCCTTAGTGTTGGGTGGGGTTACTGGGTTATGGGGATAGGGTGGAGGTGTTGACCTTGGGTAGGGTGCTCTTTCCAAGAGCCGGTGCAGACTCGATGGGCCGAATGGCCTCCTTCTGCACTGTAAATTCTATGATTCTATGAAAAGACGTGCTGTTAGGTGAATTGGACATTCTGAATTCTCTCTGTGTACCCGAACAGGCGCCGGAATGTGGCAACTAGGGGCTTTTCACAGTAACTTCATTGCAGTGTTAATGGAAGCCTACTTGTGACAATAAAGATTACTATTATCATTATGTTGTTTTTTGCAGGTAGTTCCAGTGGAAATTCCTCCCCAGAGTTCACACGGAAAGAATTCAGTAAGAACATCAAACATTCGTTCCCTTCTAATTTCCCAGTAAACACCAACCAGACAAGATCTCAAGGAGACAGGAGAGCTCTGCCCCCATCTCCAGCATTGTATCTAACCCCGTGCTGTACCTGTCCTGGGAGTGTTTGATGGGGACAGTGTAGAGGGAGCTTTACTCTGTATCTAACCCCGTGCTGTATCTGTCCTGGGCGTGTTTGATGGGGACAGTGTAGAGGGAGCTTTACTCTGTATCTAACCCCGTGCTGTACCTGTCCTGGGAGTGTTTGATGGGGACAGTGTAGAGGGAGCTTTACTCTGTATCTAACCCTGTGCTGTACCTGTCCTGGGAGTGTTTGATGGGGACAGTGTAGAGGGAGCTTTACTCTGTATCTAACCCCGTGCTGTATCTGTCCTGGGCGTGTTTGATGGGGACAGTGTAGAGGGAGCTTTACTCTGTATCTAACCCCGTGCTATACCTGTCCTGGGAGTGTTTGATGGGGACAGTGTAGAGGGAGCTTTACTCTGTATCTAACCCCGTGCTGTACCTGGCCTGGGCGTGTTTGATGGGGACAGTGTAGAGGGAGCTTTACTCTGTATCTAACCCCGTGCTATACCTGTCCTGGGAGTGTTTGATGGGGACAGTGTAGAGGGAGCTTTACTCTGTATCTAACCTCGTGCTGTACCTGTCCTGGGAGTGTTTGATTGGGACAGTGTAGAGGGAGCTTTACTCTGTATCTAACCCCGTGCTGTACCTGTCCCGGGAGTGTTTGATGGGGACAGTGTAGAGGGAGCTTTACTCTGTATCTAACCCCGTGCTATACCTGTCCTGGGAGTGTTTGATGGGGACAGTGTAGAGGGAGCTTTACTCTGTATCTAACCCCGTGCTGTACCTGTCCTGGGAGTGTTTGATGGGGACAGTGTAGAGGGAGCTTTACTCTGTATCTAACCCCGTGCTGTACCTGTCCTGGGAGTGTTTGATGGGGACAGTGTAGAGGGAGCTTTACTCTGTATCTAATCCCATGCTGAACCTGCCCTGGGAGTGTTTGATGGGGACAGTGTAGAGGGAGCTTTACTCTGTATCTAACCCCGTGCTGTATCTGTCCTGGGAGAGTTTGATGGGGACAGTGTAGAGGGAGCTTTACTCTGTATCTAAACCCGTGCTGTACCTGTCCTGGGAGTGTTTGATGGGGACAGTGTAGAGGGAGCTTTACTCTGTATCTAACCCTGTGCTGTACCTGTCCTGGGAGTGTTTGATGGGGACAGTGTGGAGGGTGCTTTACTCTGTATCTAACCTCATGCTGTACCTGTCCTGGGAGTGTTTGATGGGGACAGTGTAGAGGGAGCTTTACTCTGTATCTAACCCTGTGCTGTACCTGTCCTGGGAGTGTTTGATGGGGACAGTGCAGAGGGAGCTTTACTCTGTATCTAACCCCGAGCTGTCCCTGTCCTGGGAGTGTTTGATGGGGACAGTGTAGAGGGAGCTTTACTCTGTATCTAACCCCGTGCTGTACCTGTCCTGGGAGTGTTTGATGGGGACAGTGCAGAGGGAGCTTTACTCTGTATCTAACCCCGAGCTGTCCCTGTCCTGGGAGTGTTTGATGGGGACAGTGTAGAGGGAGCTTTACTCTGTATCTAACCCCGTGCTGTACCTGTCCTGGGTGTGTTTGATGGGGACAGTGTCGAGGGAGCTTTACTCTGTATCTAACCCCGTGCTGTACCTGTCCTGGGAGTGTTTGATGGGGACAGTGTCGAGGGAGCTTTACTCTGTATCTAACCCCGTGCTGTACCTGTCCTGGGAGTGTTTGATGGGGACAGTGTAGAGGGAGCTTTACTCTGTATCTAACCCCGTGCTGTACCTGTCCTGGGAGTGTTTGATGGGGTCAGTGTAGAGGGAGCTTTACTCTGTATCTAACCCCGTGCTGTACCTGTCCTGGGAGTGTTTGATGGGGACAGTGTAGAGGGAGCTTTACTCTGTATCTAACCCCGTGCTGTACCTGTCCTGGGAGTGTTTGTTGGGGACAGTGTAGAGAGAGCTTTACTCTGTATCTAACCCCGTGCTGTACCTGTCCTGGGAGTGTTTGTTGGGGACAGTGTAGAGAGAGCTTTACTCTGTATCTAACCCCGTGCTGTACCTGTCCTGGGAATGTTTGATGGGGACAGTGTAGAGGGAGCTTTACTCTGTATCTAACCCCGTGCTGTACCTGTCCTGGGAGTGTTTGATGGGGACAGTGTAGAGGGAGCTTTACTCTGTATCTAACCCCGTGCTGTACCTGTCCTGGGAGTGATTGATGGGGACAGTGTAGAGGGAGCTTTACTCTGTATCTAACCCCGTGCTGTACCTGTCCTGGGAGTGTTTGATGGGGACAGTGTAGAGGGAGCTTTACTCTGTATCTAAACCCGTGCTGTACCTGTCCTGGGAGTGTTTGATGGGGACAGTGTAGAGGGAGCTTTACTCTGTATCTAACCCCGTGCTGTACCTGTCCTGGGAGTGATTGATGGGGACAGTGTAGAGGGAGCTTTACTCTGTATCTAACCCCGTGCTGTACCTGTCCTGGGAGTGTTTGATGGGGACAGTGTCGAGGGAGCTTTACTCTGTATCTAACCCCGTGCTGTACCTGTCCTGGGAGTGTTTGATGGGGACAGTGTAGAGGGAGCTTTACTCTGTATCTAACCCCGTGCTGTATCTGTCCTGGGCGTGTTTGATGGGGACAGTGTAGAGGGAGCTTTACTCTGTATCTAACCCCGTGCTGTACCTGTCCTGGGAGTGTTTGATGGGGACAGTGTAGAGGGAGCTTTACTCTGTATCTAACCCTGTGCTGTACCTGTCCTGGGAGTGTTTGATGGGGACAGTGTAGAGGGAGCTTTACTCTGTATCTAACCCCGTGCTGTATCTGTCCTGGGCGTGTTTGATGGGGACAGTGTAGAGGGAGCTTTACTCTGTATCTAACCCCGTGCTATACCTGTCCTGGGAGTGTTTGATGGGGACAGTGTAGAGGGAGCTTTACTCTGTATCTAACCCCGTGCTGTACCTGGCCTGGGCGTGTTTGATGGGGACAGTGTAGAGGGAGCTTTACTCTGTATCTAACCCCGTGCTATACCTGTCCTGGGAGTGTTTGATGGGGACAGTGTAGAGGGAGCTTTACTCTGTATCTAACCTCGTGCTGTACCTGTCCTGGGAGTGTTTGATTGGGACAGTGTAGAGGGAGCTTTACTCTGTATCTAACCCCGTGCTGTACCTGTCCCGGGAGTGTTTGATGGGGACAGTGTAGAGGGAGCTTTACTCTGTATCTAACCCCGTGCTATACCTGTCCTGGGAGTGTTTGATGGGGACAGTGTAGAGGGAGCTTTACTCTGTATCTAACCCCGTGCTGTACCTGTCCTGGGAGTGTTTGATGGGGACAGTGTAGAGGGAGCTTTACTCTGTATCTAACCCCGTGCTGTACCTGTCCTGGGAGTGTTTGATGGGGACAGTGTAGAGGGAGCTTTACTCTGTATCTAATCCCATGCTGAACCTGCCCTGGGAGTGTTTGATGGGGACAGTGTAGAGGGAGCTTTACTCTGTATCTAACCCCGTGCTGTATCTGTCCTGGGAGAGTTTGATGGGGACAGTGTAGAGGGAGCTTTACTCTGTATCTAAACCCGTGCTGTACCTGTCCTGGGAGTGTTTGATGGGGACAGTGTAGAGGGAGCTTTACTCTGTATCTAACCCTGTGCTGTACCTGTCCTGGGAGTGTTTGATGGGGACAGTGTGGAGGGTGCTTTACTCTGTATCTAACCTCATGCTGTACCTGTCCTGGGAGTGTTTGATGGGGACAGTGTAGAGGGAGCTTTACTCTGTATCTAACCCTGTGCTGTACCTGTCCTGGGAGTGTTTGATGGGGACAGTGCAGAGGGAGCTTTACTCTGTATCTAACCCCGAGCTGTCCCTGTCCTGGGAGTGTTTGATGGGGACAGTGTAGAGGGAGCTTTACTCTGTATCTAACCCCGTGCTGTACCTGTCCTGGGAGTGTTTGATGGGGACAGTGCAGAGGGAGCTTTACTCTGTATCTAACCCCGAGCTGTCCCTGTCCTGGGAGTGTTTGATGGGGACAGTGTAGAGGGAGCTTTACTCTGTATCTAACCCCGTGCTGTACCTGTCCTGGGTGTGTTTGATGGGGACAGTGTCGAGGGAGCTTTACTCTGTATCTAACCCCGTGCTGTACCTGTCCTGGGAGTGTTTGATGGGGACAGTGTCGAGGGAGCTTTACTCTGTATCTAACCCCGTGCTGTACCTGTCCTGGGAGTGTTTGATGGGGACAGTGTAGAGGGAGCTTTACTCTGTATCTAACCCCGTGCTGTACCTGTCCTGGGAGTGTTTGATGGGGTCAGTGTAGAGGGAGCTTTACTCTGTATCTAACCCCGTGCTGTACCTGTCCTGGGAGTGTTTGATGGGGACAGTGTAGAGGGAGCTTTACTCTGTATCTAACCCCGTGCTGTACCTGTCCTGGGAGTGTTTGTTGGGGACAGTGTAGAGAGAGCTTTACTCTGTATCTAACCCCGTGCTGTACCTGTCCTGGGAGTGTTTGTTGGGGACAGTGTAGAGAGAGCTTTACTCTGTATCTAACCCCGTGCTGTACCTGTCCTGGGAATGTTTGATGGGGACAGTGTAGAGGGAGCTTTACTCTGTATCTAACCCCGTGCTGTACCTGTCCTGGGAGTGTTTGATGGGGACAGTGTAGAGGGAGCTTTACTCTGTATCTAACCCCGTGCTGTACCTGTCCTGGGAGTGATTGATGGGGACAGTGTAGAGGGAGCTTTACTCTGTATCTAACCCCGTGCTGTACCTGTCCTGGGAGTGTTTGATGGGGACAGTGTAGAGGGAGCTTTACTCTGTATCTAAACCCGTGCTGTACCTGTCCTGGGAGTGTTTGATGGGGACAGTGTAGAGGGAGCTTTACTCTGTATCTAACCCCGTGCTGTACCTGTCCTGGGAGTGATTGATGGGGACAGTGTAGAGGGAGCTTTACTCTGTATCTAACCCCGTGCTGTACCTGTCCTGGGAGTGTTTGATGGGGACAGTGTCGAGGGAGCTTTACTCTGTATCTAACCCCGTGCTGTACCTGTCCTGGGAGTGTTTGATGGGGACAGTGTAGAGGGAGCTTTACTCTGTATCTAACCCCGTGCTGTACCTGTCCTGGGAGTGATTGATGGGGACAGTGTAGAGGGAGCTTTACTCTGTATCTAACCCCGTGCTGTACCTGTCCTGGGAGTGTTTGATGGGGACAGTGTCGAGGGAGCTTTACTCTGTATCTAACCCCGTGCTGTACCTGTCCTGGGAGTGTTTGATGGGGACAGTGTAGAGGGAGCTTTACTCTGTATCTAACCCCGTGCTGTACCTGTCCTCGGAGTGTTTGATGGGGACAGTGTAGAGGGAGCTTTACTCTGTATCTAACCCCGTGCTGTACCTGTCCTGGGAGTGTTTGATGGGGACAGTGTAGAGGGAGCTTTACTCTGTATCTAACCCTGTGCTGTCCCTGTCCTGGGAGTGTTTGATGGGGACAGTGTAGAGGGAGCTTTACTCTGTATCTAACCCCGTGCTGTACCTGTCCTGGGAGTGCTTGATGGGGACAGTGTAGAGGGAGCTTTACTCTGTATCTAACCCCGTGCTGTACCTGTCCTGGGAGTGCTTGATGGGGACAGTGTAGAGGGAGCTTTACTCTGTATCTAACCCCGTGCTGTACCTGTCCTGGGAGTGTTTGATGGGGAGAGTGTAGAGGGAGCTTTACTCTGTATCTAACCCCGTGCTGTACGTGTCCTGGGAGTGTTTGATGGGGACAGTGTAGAGGGAGCTTTACTCTGTATCTAACCCCGTGCTGTACCTGTCCTGGGAGTGCTTGATGGGGACAGTGTAGAGGGAGCTTTACTCTGTATCTAACCCCGTGCTGTACCTGTCCTGGGAGTGTTTGATGGGAAGAGTGTAGAGGGAGCTTTACTCTGTATCTAACCCTGTGCTGTCCCTGTCCTGGGAGTGTTTGATGGGGACAGTGTAGAGGGAGCTTTACTCTGTATCTAACCCCGTGCTGTACCTGTCCTGGGAGTGCTTGATGGGGACAGTGTAGAGGGAGCTTTACTCTGTATCTAACCCCGTGCTGTACCTGTCCTGGGAGTGTTTGATGGGGAGAGTGTAGAGGGAGCTTTACTCTGTATCTAACCCCGTGCTGTACCTGTCCTGGGAGTGTTTGATGGGGACAGTGTAGAGGGAGCTTTACTCTGTATCTAACCCCGTGCTGTACCTGTCCTGGGAGTGTTTGATGGGGACAGTGTACAGGGAGCTTTACTCTGTATCTAACCCCGTGCTGTACCTGTCCTGGGAGTGTTTGATGGGGACAGTGTAGAGGGAGCTTTACTCTGTATCTAACCCTGTGCTGTCCCTGTCCTGGGAGTGTTTGATGGGGACAGTGTAGAGGGAGCTTTACTCTGTATCTCACCCCGTGCTGTACCTGTCCTGGGAGTGTTTGATGGGGAGAGTGCAGAGGGAGCTTAACTCTGTATCTAACCCCGTGCTGTACCTGTCCTGGGAATGTTTGATGGGGAGAGTGTAGAGGGAGCTTTACTCTGTATCTAACCCCGTGCTGTACCTGTCCTGGGAGTGTTTGATGGGGAGAGTGTAGAGGGAGCTTTACTCTGTATCTAACCCCGTGCTGTACCTGTCCTGGGAGTGTTTGATGGGGAGAGTGTAGAGGGAGCTTTACTCTGTATCTAACCCCGTGCTGTACCTGTCCTGGGAGTGTTTGATGGGGACAGTGTAGAGGGAGCTTTACTCTGTATCTAACCCCGTGCTGTACCTGTCCTGGGAGTGTTTGATGGGGACAGTGTAGAGGGAGCTTTACTCTGTATCTAACCCCGTGCTGTACCTGTCCTGGGAGTGTTTGATGGGGACAGTGTACAGGGAGCTTTACTCTGTATCTAACCCCGTGCTGTACCTGTCCTGGGAGTGTTTGATGGGGACAGTGTAGAGGGAGCTTTACTCTGTATCTAACCCCGTGCTGTACCTGTCCTGGGAGTGTTTGATGGGGACAGTGTACAGGGAGCTTTACTCTGTATCTAACCCCGTGCTGTACCTGTCCTGGGAGTGTTTGATGGGGACAGTGTCGAGGGAGCTTTACTCTGTATCTAACCCCGTGCTGTACCTGTCCTGGGAGTGTTTGATGGGGACAGTGTAGAGGGAGCTTTACTCTGTATCTAACCCCGTGCTGTACCTGTCCTGGGAGTGTTTGATGGGGACAGTGTACAGGGAGCTTTACTCTGTATCTAACCCCGTGCTGTACCTGTCCTGGGAGTGTTTGATGGGGACAGTGTCGAGGGAGCTTTACTCTGTATCTAACCCCGTGCTGTACCTGTCCTGGGAGTGTTTGATGGGGACAGTGGAGAGGGAGCTTTACTCTGTATCTAACCCCGTGCTGTACCTGTCCTGGGAGTGTTTGATGGGGACAGTGCAGAGGGAGCTTTACTCTGTATCTAACCCCGTGCTGTACCTGTCCTGGGAGTGTTTGATGGGGACAGTGCAGAGGGAGCTTTACTCTGTATCTAACCCCGTGCTGTACCTGTCCTGCGAGTGTTTGATGGGGACAGTGTAGAGGGAGCTTTACTCTGTATCTAACCCCGTGCTGTACCTGTCCTGCGAGTGTTTGATGGGGACAGTGTAGAGGGAGCTTTACTCTGTATCTAACCCTGTGCTGTCCCTGTCCTGGGAGTGTTTGATGGGGACAGTGTAGAGGGAGCTTTACTCTGTATCTAACCCCGTGCTGTACCTGTCCTGGGAGTGCTTGATGGGGACAGTGTAGAGGGAGCTTTACTCTGTATCTAACCCCGTGCTGTACCTGTCCTGGGAGTGTTTGATGAGGAGAGTGTAGAGGGAGCTTTACTCTGTATCTAACCCCGTGCTGTACCTGTCCTGGGAGTGTTTGATGGGGACAGTGTAGAGGGAGCTTTACTCTGTATCTAACCCCGTGCTGTACCTGTCCTGGGAGTGTTTGATGGGGACAGTGTACAGGGAGCTTTACTCTGTATCTAACCCCGTGCTGTACCTGTCCTGGGAGTGTTTGATGGGGACAGTGTAGAGGGAGCTTTACTCTGTATCTAACCCTGTGCTGTCCCTGTCCTGGGAGTGTTTGATGGGGACAGTGTAGAGGGAGCTTTACTCTGTATCTCACCCCGTGCTGTACCTGTCCTGGGAGTGTTTGATGGGGAGAGTGCAGAGGGAGCTTTACTCTGTATCTAACCCCGTGCTGTACCTGTCCTGGGAATGTTTGATGGGGAGAGTGTAGAGGGAGCTTTACTCTGTATCTAACCCCGTGCTGTACCTGTCCTGGGAGTGTTTGATGGGGAGAGTGTAGAGGGAGCTTTACTCTGTATCTAACCCCGTGCTGTACCTGTCCTGGGAGTGTTTGATGGGGAGAGTGTAGAGGGAGCTTTACTCTGTATCTAACCCCGTGCTGTACCTGTCCTGGGAGTGTTTGATGGGGACAGTGTAGAGGGAGCTTTACTCTGTATCTAACCCCGTGCTGTACCTGTCCTGGGAGTGTTTGATGGGGACAGTGTAGAGGGAGCTTTACTCTGTATCTAACCCCGTGCTGTACCTGTCCTGGGAGTGTTTGATGGGGACAGTGTACAGGGAGCTTTACTCTGTATCTAACCCCGTGCTGTACCTGTCCTGGGAGTGTTTGATGGGGACAGTGTAGAGGGAGCTTTACTCTGTATCTAACCCCGTGCTGTACCTGTCCTGGGAGTGTTTGATGGGGACAGTGTACAGGGAGCTTTACTCTGTATCTAACCCCGTGCTGTACCTGTCCTGGGAGTGTTTGATGGGGACAGTGTCGAGGGAGCTTTACTCTGTATCTAACCCCGTGCTGTACCTGTCCTGGGAGTGTTTGATGGGGACAGTGTAGAGGGAGCTTTACTCTGTATCTAACCCCGTGCTGTACCTGTCCTGGGAGTGTTTGATGGGGACAGTGTACAGGGAGCTTTACTCTGTATCTAACCCCGTGCTGTACCTGTCCTGGGAGTGTTTGATGGGGACAGTGTCGAGGGAGCTTTACTCTGTATCTAACCCCGTGCTGTACCTGTCCTGGGAGTGTTTGATGGGGACAGTGTAGAGGGAGCTTTACTCTGTATCTAACCCCGTGCTGTACCTGTCCTGGGAGTGTTTGATGGGGACAGTGTAGAGGGAGCTTTACTCTGTATCTAACCCGTGCTGTACCTGTCCTGGGAGTGTTTGATGGGGACAGTACAGAGGGAGCTTTACTCTGTATCTAACCCCGTGCTGTACCTGTCCTGGGAGTGTTTGATGGGGACAGTGTAGAGGGAGCTTTACTCTGTATCTAACCCCGTGCTGTACCTGTCCTGGGAGTGTTTGATGGGGACAGTGTAGAGGGAGCTTTACTCTGTATCTAACCCCGTGCTGTACCTGTCCTGGGAGTGTTTGATGGGGACAGTGTAGAGGGAGCTTTACTCTGTATCTAACCCCGTGCTGTACCTGTCCTGGGAGTGTTTGATGGGGACAGTGTAGAGGGAGCTTTACTCTGTATCTAACCCTGTGCTGTACCTGTCCTGGGAGTGTTTGATGGGGACAGTGGAGAGGGAGCTTTACTCTGTATCTAACCCCGTGCTGTACCTGTCCTGGGAGTGTTTGATGGGGACAGTGCAGAGGGAGCTTTACTCTGTATCTAACCCCGTGCTGTACCTGTCCTGGGAGTGTTTGATGGGGACAGTGCAGAGGGAGCTTTACTCTGTATCTAACCCCGTGCTGTACCTGTCCTGGGAGTGTTTGATGGGGAGAGTGTAGAGGGAGCTTTACTCTGTATCTAACCCCGTGCTGTACCTGTCCTGGGAGTGTTTGATGGGGACAGTGTAGAGGGAGCTTTACTCTGTATCTAACCCCGTGCTGTACCTGTCCTGGGAGTGTTTGATGGGGACAGTGTACAGGGAGCTTTACTCTGTATCTAACCCCGTGCTGTACCTGTCCTGGGAGTGTTTGATGGGGACAGTGTAGAGGGAGCTTTACTCTGTATCTAACCCTGTGCTGTCCCTGTCCTGGGAGTGTTTGATGGGGACAGTGTAGAGGGAGCTTTACTCTGTATCTCACCCCGTGCTGTACCTGTCCTGGGAGTGTTTGATGGGGAGAGTGCAGAGGGAGCTTTACTCTGTATCTAACCCCGTGCTGTACCTGTCCTGGGAATGTTTGATGGGGAGAGTGTAGAGGGAGCTTTACTCTGTATCTAACCCCGTGCTGTACCTGTCCTGGGAGTGTTTGATGGGGAGAGTGTAGAGGGAGCTTTACTCTGTATCTAACCCCGTGCTGTACCTGTCCTGGGAGTGTTTGATGGGGAGAGTGTAGAGGGAGCTTTACTCTGTATCTAACCCCGTGCTGTACCTGTCCTGGGAGTGTTTGATGGGGACAGTGTAGAGGGAGCTTTACTCTGTATCTAACCCCGTGCTGTACCTGTCCTGGGAGTGTTTGATGGGGACAGTGTAGAGGGAGCTTTACTCTGTATCTAACCCCGTGCTGTACCTGTCCTGGGAGTGTTTGATGGGGACAGTGTACAGGGAGCTTTACTCTGTATCTAACCCCGTGCTGTACCTGTCCTGGGAGTGTTTGATGGGGACAGTGTAGAGGGAGCTTTACTCTGTATCTAACCCCGTGCTGTACCTGTCCTGGGAGTGTTTGATGGGGACAGTGTACAGGGAGCTTTACTCTGTATCTAACCCCGTGCTGTACCTGTCCTGGGAGTGTTTGATGGGGACAGTGTCGAGGGAGCTTTACTCTGTATCTAACCCCGTGCTGTACCTGTCCTGGGAGTGTTTGATGGGGACAGTGTAGAGGGAGCTTTACTCTGTATCTAACCCCGTGCTGTACCTGTCCTGGGAGTGTTTGATGGGGACAGTGTACAGGGAGCTTTACTCTGTATCTAACCCCGTGCTGTACCTGTCCTGGGAGTGTTTGATGGGGACAGTGTCGAGGGAGCTTTACTCTGTATCTAACCCCGTGCTGTACCTGTCCTGGGAGTGTTTGATGGGGACAGTGTAGAGGGAGCTTTACTCTGTATCTAACCCCGTGCTGTACCTGTCCTGGGAGTGTTTGATGGGGACAGTGTAGAGGGAGCTTTACTCTGTATCTAACCCGTGCTGTACCTGTCCTGGGAGTGTTTGATGGGGACAGTACAGAGGGAGCTTTACTCTGTATCTAACCCCGTGCTGTACCTGTCCTGGGAGTGTTTGATGGGGACAGTGTAGAGGGAGCTTTACTCTGTATCTAACCCCGTGCTGTACCTGTCCTGGGAGTGTTTGATGGGGACAGTGTAGAGGGAGCTTTACTCTGTATCTAACCCCGTGCTGTACCTGTCCTGGGAGTGTTTGATGGGGACAGTGTAGAGGGAGCTTTACTCTGTATCTAACCCCGTGCTGTACCTGTCCTGGGAGTGTTTGATGGGGACAGTGTAGAGGGAGCTTTACTCTGTATCTAACCCTGTGCTGTACCTGTCCTGGGAGTGTTTGATGGGGACAGTGGAGAGGGAGCTTTACTCTGTATCTAACCCCGTGCTGTACCTGTCCTGGGAGTGTTTGATGGGGACAGTGCAGAGGGAGCTTTACTCTGTATCTAACCCCGTGCTGTACCTGTCCTGGGAGTGTTTGATGGGGACAGTGCAGAGGGAGCTTTACTCTGTATCTAACCCCGTGCTGTACCTGTCCTGCGAGTGTTTGATGGGGACAGTGTAGAGGGAGCTTTACTCTGTATCTAACCCCGTGCTGTACCTGTCCTGCGAGTGTTTGATGGGGACAGTGTAGAGGGAGCTTTACTCTGTATCTAACCCCGTGCTGTACCTGTCCTGCGAGTGTTTGATGGGGACAGTGTAGAGGGAGCTTTACTCTGTATTTAACCCCGTGCTGTACCTGTCCTGGGAGTGTTTGATGGGGACAGTGTAGAGGGAGCTTTACTCTGTATTTAACCCCGTGCTGTACCTGTCCTGGGAGTGTTTGATGGGGACAGTGTAGAGGGAGCTTTACTCTGTATCTAACCCCGTGCTGTACCTGTCCTGGGAGTGCTTGATGGGGACAGTGTAGAGGGAGCTTTACTCTGTATCTAACCCCGTGCTGTACCTGTCCTGGGAGTGTTTGATGGGGAGAGTGTAGAGGGAGCTTTACTCTGTATCTAACCCCGTGCTGTACCTGTCCTGGGAGTGTTTGATGGGGACAGTGTAGAGGGAGCTTTACTCTGTATCTAACCCCGTGCTGTACCTGTCCTGGGAGTGTTTGATGGGGACAGTGTACAGGGAGCTTTACTCTGTATCTAACCCCGTGCTGTACCTGTCCTGGGAGTGTTTGATGGGGACAGTGTAGAGGGAGCTTTACTCTGTATCTAACCCTGTGCTGTCCCTGTCCTGGGAGTGTTTGATGGGGACAGTGTAGAGGGAACTTTACTCTGTATCTCACCCCGTGCTGTACCTGTCCTGGGAGTGTTTGATGGGGAGAGTGCAGAGGGAGCTTAACTCTGTATCTAACCCCGTGCTGTACCTGTCCTGGGAATGTTTGATGGGGAGAGTGTAGAGGGAGCTTTACTCTGTATCTAACCCCGTGCTGTACCTGTCCTGGGAGTGTTTGATGGGGAGAGTGTAGAGGGAGCTTTACTCTGTATCTAACCCCGTGCTGTACCTGTCCTGGGAGTGTTTGATGGGGAGAGTGTAGAGGGAGCTTTACTCTGTATCTAACCCCGTGCTGTACCTGTCCTGGGAGTGTTTGATGGGGACAGTGTAGAGGGAGCTTTACTCTGTATCTAACCCCGTGCTGTACCTGTCCTGGGAGTGTTTGATGGGGACAGTGTAGAGGGAGCTTTACTCTGTATCTAACCCCGTGCTGTACCTGTCCTGGGAGTGTTTGATGGGGACAGTGTACAGGGAGCTTTACTCTGTATCTAACCCCGTGCTGTACCTGTCCTGGGAGTGTTTGATGGGGACAGTGTAGAGGGAGCTTTACTCTGTATCTAACCCCGTGCTGTACCTGTCCTGGGAGTGTTTGATGGGGACAGTGTACAGGGAGCTTTACTCTGTATCTAACCCCGTGCTGTACCTGTCCTGGGAGTGTTTGATGGGGACAGTGTCGAGGGAGCTTTACTCTGTATCTAACCCCGTGCTGTACCTGTCCTGGGAGTGTTTGATGGGGACAGTGTAGAGGGAGCTTTACTCTGTATCTAACCCCGTGCTGTACCTGTCCTGGGAGTGTTTGATGGGGACAGTGTACAGGGAGCTTTACTCTGTATCTAACCCCGTGCTGTACCTGTCCTGGGAGTGTTTGATGGGGACAGTGTCGAGGGAGCTTTACTCTGTATCTAACCCCGTGCTGTACCTGTCCTGGGAGTGTTTGATGGGGACAGTGGAGAGGGAGCTTTACTCTGTATCTAACCCCGTGCTGTACCTGTCCTGGGAGTGTTTGATGGGGACAGTGCAGAGGGAGCTTTACTCTGTATCTAACCCCGTGCTGTACCTGTCCTGGGAGTGTTTGATGGGGACAGTGCAGAGGGAGCTTTACTCTGTATCTAACCCCGTGCTGTACCTGTCCTGCGAGTGTTTGATGGGGACAGTGTAGAGGGAGCTTTACTCTGTATCTAACCCCGTGCTGTACCTGTCCTGCGAGTGTTTGATGGGGACAGTGTAGAGGGAGCTTTACTCTGTATCTAACCCTGTGCTGTCCCTGTCCTGGGAGTGTTTGATGGGGACAGTGTAGAGGGAGCTTTACTCTGTATCTAACCCCGTGCTGTACCTGTCCTGGGAGTGCTTGATGGGGACAGTGTAGAGGGAGCTTTACTCTGTATCTAACCCCGTGCTGTACCTGTCCTGGGAGTGTTTGATGGGGAGAGTGTAGAGGGAGCTTTACTCTGTATCTAACCCCGTGCTGTACCTGTCCTGGGAGTGTTTGATGGGGACAGTGTAGAGGGAGCTTTACTCTGTATCTAACCCCGTGCTGTACCTGTCCTGGGAGTGTTTGATGGGGACAGTGTACAGGGAGCTTTACTCTGTATCTAACCCCGTGCTGTACCTGTCCTGGGAGTGTTTGATGGGGACAGTGTAGAGGGAGCTTTACTCTGTATCTAACCCTGTGCTGTCCCTGTCCTGGGAGTGTTTGATGGGGACAGTGTAGAGGGAGCTTTACTCTGTATCTCACCCCGTGCTGTACCTGTCCTGGGAGTGTTTGATGGGGAGAGTGCAGAGGGAGCTTTACTCTGTATCTAACCCCGTGCTGTACCTGTCCTGGGAATGTTTGATGGGGAGAGTGTAGAGGGAGCTTTACTCTGTATCTAACCCCGTGCTGTACCTGTCCTGGGAGTGTTTGATGGGGAGAGTGTAGAGGGAGCTTTACTCTGTATCTAACCCCGTGCTGTACCTGTCCTGGGAGTGTTTGATGGGGAGAGTGTAGAGGGAGCTTTACTCTGTATCTAACCCCGTGCTGTACCTGTCCTGGGAGTGTTTGATGGGGACAGTGTAGAGGGAGCTTTACTCTGTATCTAACCCCGTGCTGTACCTGTCCTGGGAGTGTTTGATGGGGACAGTGTAGAGGGAGCTTTACTCTGTATCTAACCCCGTGCTGTACCTGTCCTGGGAGTGTTTGATGGGGACAGTGTACAGGGAGCTTTACTCTGTATCTAACCCCGTGCTGTACCTGTCCTGGGAGTGTTTGATGGGGACAGTGTAGAGGGAGCTTTACTCTGTATCTAACCCCGTGCTGTACCTGTCCTGGGAGTGTTTGATGGGGACAGTGTACAGGGAGCTTTACTCTGTATCTAACCCCGTGCTGTACCTGTCCTGGGAGTGTTTGATGGGGACAGTGTCGAGGGAGCTTTACTCTGTATCTAACCCCGTGCTGTACCTGTCCTGGGAGTGTTTGATGGGGACAGTGTAGAGGGAGCTTTACTCTGTATCTAACCCCGTGCTGTACCTGTCCTGGGAGTGTTTGATGGGGACAGTGTACAGGGAGCTTTACTCTGTATCTAACCCCGTGCTGTACCTGTCCTGGGAGTGTTTGATGGGGACAGTGTCGAGGGAGCTTTACTCTGTATCTAACCCCGTGCTGTACCTGTCCTGGGAGTGTTTGATGGGGACAGTGTAGAGGGAGCTTTACTCTGTATCTAACCCCGTGCTGTACCTGTCCTGGGAGTGTTTGATGGGGACAGTGTAGAGGGAGCTTTACTCTGTATCTAACCCGTGCTGTACCTGTCCTGGGAGTGTTTGATGGGGACAGTACAGAGGGAGCTTTACTCTGTATCTAACCCCGTGCTGTACCTGTCCTGGGAGTGTTTGATGGGGACAGTGTAGAGGGAGCTTTACTCTGTATCTAACCCCGTGCTGTACCTGTCCTGGGAGTGTTTGATGGGGACAGTGTAGAGGGAGCTTTACTCTGTATCTAACCCCGTGCTGTACCTGTCCTGGGAGTGTTTGATGGGGACAGTGTAGAGGGAGCTTTACTCTGTATCTAACCCCGTGCTGTACCTGTCCTGGGAGTGTTTGATGGGGACAGTGTAGAGGGAGCTTTACTCTGTATCTAACCCTGTGCTGTACCTGTCCTGGGAGTGTTTGATGGGGACAGTGGAGAGGGAGCTTTACTCTGTATCTAACCCCGTGCTGTACCTGTCCTGGGAGTGTTTGATGGGGACAGTGCAGAGGGAGCTTTACTCTGTATCTAACCCCGTGCTGTACCTGTCCTGGGAGTGTTTGATGGGGACAGTGCAGAGGGAGCTTTACTCTGTATCTAACCCCGTGCTGTACCTGTCCTGCGAGTGTTTGATGGGGACAGTGTAGAGGGAGCTTTACTCTGTATCTAACCCCGTGCTGTACCTGTCCTGCGAGTGTTTGATGGGGACAGTGTAGAGGGAGCTTTACTCTGTATCTAACCCCGTGCTGTACCTGTCCTGCGAGTGTTTGATGGGGACAGTGTAGAGGGAGCTTTACTCTGTATTTAACCCCGTGCTGTACCTGTCCTGGGAGTGTTTGATGGGGACAGTGTAGAGGGAGCTTTACTCTGTATTTAACCCCGTGCTGTACCTGTCCTGGGAGTGTTTGATGGGGACAGTGTAGAGGGAGCTTTACTCTGTATCTAACCCCGTGCTGTACCTGTCCTGGGAGTGTTTGATGGGGACAGTGTAGAGGGAGCTTTACTCTGTATCTAACCCCGTGCTGTACCTGTCCTGGGAGTGTTTGATGGGGACAGTGTAGAGGGAGCTTTACTCTGTATTTAACCCCGTGCTGTACCTGTCCTGGGAGTGTTTGATGGGGACAGTGTAGAGGGAGCTTTACTCTGTATCTAACCCCGTGCTGTACCTGTCCTGGGAGTGTTTGATGGGGACAGTGTAGAGGGAGCTTTACTCTGTATCTAACCCCGTGCTGTACCTGTCCTGGGAGTGTTTGATGGGGACAGTGTAGAGGGAGCTTTACTCTGTATTTAACCCCGTGCTGTACCTGTCCTGGGAGTGTTTGATGGGGACAGTGTAGAGGGAGCTTTACTCTGTATCTAACCCCGTGCTGTACCTGTCCTGGGAGTGTTTGATGGGGACAGTGTAGAGTGAGCTTTACTCTGTATCTAACCCCGTGCTGTACCGGTCCTGGGAGTGTTTGATGGCGACAGTGTAGAGGGAGCTTTACTCTGTATCTAACCCCGTGCTGTACCGGTCCTGGGAGTGTTTGATGGTGACAGTGTAGAGGGAGCTTTACTCTGTATCTAACCCCGTGCTGTACCTGTCCTGGGAGTGTTTGATGGGGACAGTGCAGAGGGAGCTTTACTCTGTATCTAACCCCGTGCTGTACCTGTCCTGGGAGTGTTTGATGGCGACAGTGTAGAGGGAGCTTTACTCTGTATCTAACCCCGTGCTGTACCTGTCCTGGGAGTGTTTGATGGGGACAGTGCAGAGGGAGCTTTACTCTGTATCTAACCCCGTGCTGTACCGGTCCTGGGAGTGTTTGATGGCGACAGTGTACTCTCAGACAGTACATTCCAGATCCTAACCACTTACTCTGTGAATCTTCTAAAATCTTCCCCTGCTGGGGTTAAACTGACTAATCTGGAGTCACTGGGATTTTATTTACACCCTCTTTCTGAACATTTGCAATTCTCCAACCTTCTGGCACCATCGTGCAGCAGGAGAAAGATCGGAAAATTATGGCCAATGCCTCCGGAATTTTCATTCTCACTTCCTTCAATATTCGTGGAATCATCTCCAGTCCTGGTACCTTATCAACGTTAAGTACAGACACTGATCCAATATCAATTTTCAATCCATCTCTTCTGAATCTCTTCTTTCACCACGACGTTGGTAATGACAAGTGTAAAGTATCGATTTAACACCTCACCTCTGCCCCTACTACCAACTGTAAATTCCCTTTTTAGTCCCTAATCAGTCCCATTCCTCTGACCTCCTTGTATTATTCATATATCAAAGACTTTAGATTTCCTGCCAGTCTCTTCTCATGCTCTCCCTTTGCTTCTCTTATTTGCTTTTTCAATTCCATATCCAGCCTGGTTCTCATTGTGTTGTTCACCTGACGTCTGGTGTAAGAATAATGTCTCTGATTCACCTTAATCTTTATCTCTGTGTTGATCAGGGAGTTTGGGATTGTTTGCCCTGCCTTTTCCCTGTGGAAGTACACCGTACACCGTAACCATGCGGGAACTAGTTCTTCATTAAAAGCAGCCCATTATTCAGTCACAGTTTTACCTGCAAAACTTTGATTCCAATTTCTCTGGCCCAGTTTCGCTCCTATCCCATTGAAGATGGCTGCCCTCCAGTTAATTATTCTCACTTTGGATTGTTCCTTGTCCTTTTCCACAACAGCCTAAACATTGTAACACGGTGATCACTGTCCGCTGAATGTTCTCGCACTGACACTCCGACTTGATCCACTTGACCCGCCTCACAGTAATCAGGCCCATCAGTGCCTCCTTTCTCGTTGGACTGGACACATACTTCTGAAAAAAATCTCCTGAACATACACCAGGAACGCTTGACGCTTTCTGATCTGTACTCTATTCTAGTTTATATACAGGTAACTAAAGTCCCCCATATCTAACTGCATCGATCTTGCACCTCTATAATTTCCTTGCAAATTGACATCATTCCCACGAGTTGGCAGCCTACAAACAGCACCGTGCAATGTAATTACACCTTTTATGTTCCATGGCTCAAGCCCAATTGATTCTGTGCTTGAAACCTCTTCGACACGGTAGCACAGTGGTTAGCACTGTTGCTTCACAGCACCAGGGACCCAGGTTCGATTCCCCGCTGGGTCACTGTCTGTGCAGAGTCTGCACGTTCTCCCCGTGTCTGCGTGGGTTTCCTCCGGGTGCTCCGGTTTCCTCCCAAAGTCCAAAGACGTGCAGGTGGATTGGCCATGATAAATTGTCCCTTAGTGTCCAAAAAGGTTAGGTGGGGTTACTGGATTACTGGGTTATGATGGCGGTGTGGGCTTAAGTAGGGTGCTCTTTCCAAGGGCCGGTGCAGACTCGATGGGCTGAATGGCCTCCTTCTGCTCTGTAAATTCTATGATTCTCTGACATCCTCTTTCTCCAGCATCTGTCCTGACCTGCAATGCTCCGCACTAACTGATGTCTTGTTGCTGGTTCGCAGGTACCTCACACACCAGAGGAAGGAGTCAGAGTCGAGGTAAGACTACACCAGCCCTGCTTCTGAATGATTGAGTCTGAGTCCAGCCTGTCCCTATGCCCAGCAAACTCGTGCTGCAATTTATAGATGTCGTATCCCATCCTCAGGTCAAGGCACGGGATAGGACTCAGGAAGAGAAGGAGATTGTGATGCAGGCAGCAGCGGCTGGTTTATGGCCAAAGGTGTGAACCTTAACCACTGTGGGGCGGCACTCTGCTGCTCGGATTGGCTCAGTGGGTCACTCCAGGCAAAAGGTCATGGGTTTAAATCTGATTCCAGAGAGTTGAACTTATATACACCTGGCAGGTCTGAGGGGGGAGCACACTGTCAGAGGGTCAGTGCTGAGGGAGTGCTGCACTGTCAGAGGGTCAGTACTGAGGGAGTGCCGCACTGTCAGAGGGTCAGTACTGAGAGAGTGCTGCACTGTCAGAGGGTCAGTACTGAGGGAGTGCTGCACTGTCACAGGATCAGTACTGAGGGAGTGCCGCACTGTCAGAGGGTCAGTACTGAGGGAGTGCTGCACTGTCACAGGATCAGTACTGAGGGAGTGCCGCACTGTCAGAGGGTCAGTACTGAGGGAGTGCTGCACTGTCAGTGGGTCAGTACTGAGGGAGTGCTGCACTGTCAGAGGGACAGTACTGAGGGAGTGCTGCACTGTCAGAGGGTCTGTACTGAGGGAGTGCTGCACTGTCAGAGGGTCAGTACTGAGGGAGTGCTGCACTGTCACAGGATCAGTACTGAGGGAGTGCCGCACTGTCAGAGGATCAGTACTGAGGGAGTGTCGCACTGTCAGAGGGTCAGTACTGAGGGGGTGCCGCACTGTCAGAGGGTCAGTACTGAGGGGGTGCTGCACTGTCAGAGGGTCAGTACTGAGGGGGTGCTGCACTGTCACAGGATCAGTACTGAGGGAGTGTCGCACTGTCAGAGGGTCAGTACTGAGGGAGTGTGCATTGTCAGAGAGTCAGTACTGAGGGGGGAGCACACTGTCACAGGATCAGTACTGAGGGAGTGCCGCACTGGCAGAGGGTCAGTACTGAGGGAGTGCTGCACTGTCACAGGATCAGCACTGAGGGAGTGCCGCACTGTCAGAGGGTCAGTACTGAGGGAGTGTGCATTGTCAGAGGGTCAGTACTGAAGGAGTGCCGCACTGTCAGAGGGTCAGTACTGAGGGAGTGCTGCACTGTCAGAGAGTCAGTACTGAGGGAGTGCCACACTGTCAGAGGGTCAGTACTGAGGGAGGGCTGCACTGTCAGAGGGTCAGTACCGAGGGAGGGCTGCACTGTCAGAGTGTCAGTACTGAGGGAGTGCCGCACTGTCAGAGGGTCAGTACTGAGGGAGTGCTGCACTGTCAGAGGGTCAGTACTGAGGGAGCGCTGCACTGTCAGAGAGTCAGTACTGAGGGAGTGCCGCACTGTCAGAGGGTCAGTACTGAGGGACTGCTGCACTGTCAGAGGGTCAGTACTGAGGGAGTGCTGCACTGTCAGAGGGTCAGTGCTGAGGGAGCGCCGCACTGTCAGAGGGTCAGTACTGAGGGAGTGCTGCACTGTCAGAGAGTCAGTACTGAGGGAGTGCCGCACTGTCAGAGAGTCAGTACTGAGGGAGTGCCGCACTGTCAGAGGATCAGTACTGAGGGAGTGCTGCACAGTCAGAGGGTCAGTACTGAGGGAGTGCTGCACTGTCAGAGGGTCAGTGCTGAGGGAGTGCTGCACAGTCAGAGGGTCAGTACTAAGGGAGGGTCACACTGTCAGAGGGTCAGTACTGAGGGAGTGCTGCACTGTCAGAGGGTCAGTACTGAGGGAGTGCCGCACTGTCAGAGGGTCAGTACTGAGGGAGTGCTGCACTGTCAGAGGGTCAGTACTGAGGGAGTGCTGCACTGTCAGAGGATCAGTACTGAGGGAGTGCTGCACAGTCAGAGGGTCAGTACTGAGGGAGTGCTGCACTGTCAGAGGGTCAGTACTGAGGGAGTGCTGCACAGTCAGAGGGTCAGTATTAAGGGAGGGTCACACTGTCACAGGATCAGTACTGAGGCTGTGATAAACTGACAAAGGGACTGTCTTTCAGATAAATTATTAAACTCAGGCCCGATCTCCTTCCTTATCCGGCCATTATCGGTCCGCTGGCCCTCTTTTGGAGCAGGAAGGGTGTTATAATGCAGATAGCCAGGCACTGTAGGATAGACCTGGAGGTTAGTGTTTGTACATTTACAAGTTTTATCTTTAGAGACACACAGATCCTGCCCCTCCAATCAACACAGCAGTTTCAGCCTGTTCTGAAACACACACCTGAGGAAGGAGCAGCGCTCCGAAAGCTAGTGACATCGAAACAAACCTGTTGGACTTTAACCTGGTGTTGTAAGACTTCGTACTGTGCTCACCCCAGTCCAACGCCGGCATCTCCACCTCATGGGAAACCGATAGGAACCATGGTTAATCCCAGTTAATGCCCTCCACCTGAATACAACTGAACACCCAAAATGCAATTAACGCTGAGAAACTATTGCCTGAGTTCTGGTCAAAATTCAACCCGTAGCCAACTCTTGACTGGAATCTTTGAATCCTCATTGGCTACAGGTGAGGTCCCAGAGGACGGGAGAATAGCCAATGTTGTTCCTTTGTTTAAGAAGGGTAGCAGGGATAATTCAGGAAATTATAGGCCTTACGTCAGTGGTAGGGATATTATTGGAAAAAATTCTTAGCGATAGGACTTGCTCACGTTTGGAAATAAATGGACTTATTAGCGAGAGGCAGCATGGTTTTGTGAATGGGCGGTCGTGTCTCACTAACTTGACCAAGTTTTTTGAGGAAGTGACACAGCTGATTGATGAAGGAAGGGCGGTGGATGTTGTTTACATGGATTTCAGTAAGGCCTTTGACAAGGTCCCTCATGGCAGACTGGTACAAAAGATGAAGTCACACGGGATCAGAGGTGAGCTGGTAAGATGGATACAGAACTAGCTAGGTCATAGAAGGCAGAGGGTAGCAATAGAACAATAGAACATTACAGCGCAGTACAGGCCCTTTGGCCCTCGATGTTGCGCCGACCTGTGAAACCACTCAAAAGCCCATCTACACTATTCCCTTATCATCCATATGTTCATCCAATGACCATTTAAATTCCCTTAATGTTGGCGAGTCCACTACTGTTGCAGGCAGGGCATTCCACGCCCTTACTACTCTCTGAGTAAAGAACCTACCTCTGACATCTGTCCTATATCTATCTCCCCTCAATTTAAAGCTATGTCCCCTCGTGCTAGCCATCACCATCCGAGGAAAAAGGCTCTCAATATCCACCCTATCTAATCCTCTGATCATCTTGTATGCCTCAATTAAGTCACCTCTTAAGCTTCTTCTCTCTAACGAAAACAGCCTCGTCCCTCAGCCTTTCCTCATAAGATCTTCCCTCCATACCAGGCAACATTCTGGTAAATCTCCTCTGCACCCTTTCCAATGCTTCCACATCCTTCCTATAATGCGGCGACCAGAATTGTACGCAATACTCCAAATGCGGCCGCACCAGAGTTTTGTACAGCTGCAACATGATCTCATGGCTCCGAAACTCAATCCCTCTACCAATAAAAGCTAACACACCGTACGCCTTCTTAACAACCCTGATGGAAGGATGCTTTTCTGGATGGAGGGCTGTGACTAGTGGTGTTCCGCAGGGATCAGTGCTGGGACTTTGCTGTTCGTAGTATATATAAATGATTTGGAGGAAAATGTAACTGGTCTGATTAGTAAGTTTGAGGACGACACAAAGGTTAGTGAAACTGTGGATAGCAATGAGGACTGTCTGAGGATACAGCAGGATTTAGATTGTTTGGAGACTTGTGCGAAGAGATGGCAGATGGAGTTAAATCCGGACAAATGTGAGGTAATGCATTTTGGAAGGTCTAATGTAGGTAGGGAATATACAGTGAATGGTAGAACCCTCAAGAGTATTGAAAGTCAAAGAGATCTAGGAGTACAGGTCCACAGGTCATTGAAAGGGGCAACACAGGTGGAGAAGGTAGTCAAGAAGGCATACGGCATGCTTGCCTTCATTGGTTAGGACATTGAGTATAGAAATTGGCAAATCATGTTGCAGTTGTACAGAAACGTGGCTAGGCCACACTCGGAGTATAGTGTTCAATTCTGGTCGCCACACTACCAGAAGGATGTGGAGGCTTTAGAGAGGGTGCAGAAGAGATTTACCAGAATGTTGCCTGGGATGGAGCCTATTAGCTAGGAAAGATTGGATAAACTCGGATTATTTTCACTAGAACGACGGAGGTTGAGGGGCGACCTGATAGAGGTCTACAAAATTATGAGGGGCATAGGCAGAGTGGATAGTCAGAGACTATTTCCCAGGGTAGAGTGGTCAATTACTCGGGGGCATAGGTTTAAGGTGAGAGGGGCAAGGTTTAGAGTAGATGTACGAGGCAAGTTTTTTACGCAGAGGGTAGTGGGTGCCTGGAACTCACTACCGGAGGAGGTAGTGGAAGCAGGGACGTTAGTGACATTTAAGGGGCATCTTGACAAATACATGAATAGGATGGGAATAGAGGGATACGGACCCCGGAAGGCTTTAGTTTAGACGGGTAGCATGGTCGGCGCAGGCTTGGAGGGCCGAAGGGCCTGTTCCTGGGCTGTACTGTTCTTTATTCAGTTATCTCTTTGATGTTTATGGGATCTTGGAACCTGTCTCACAGCCCGCTCGCACCCCCCAAAAATTCTCCCATTTCCCCCCCAAAGTCCCCAACACCCATCATGTGCCTTCAGAAACCCTCCCCTTTTGATCGAAGATTCAAATATCTGATTAATAACTCAGCGAGTTGTGTTTCTATTTTCAAGGCTCCATCTAAATGTAATTTGCTCTGTTAGTGGAAACATTGAGAAACGTGAATAACTGAGGATTTATATTGCCCCGGGTGCCTGATGCAGCTTATTGCTGAGCAGAATACGTTTATAAAGCTGAGAGTCGTGTCGAACTATCTTGTCCAGCTGTGTAATGGGAGCCTCTTGTGTTTCAGAGAGTGCAATCCGAGCCCGTCTCCAAAGTGCTTCACCATCCGGACAGTGTAAGTACCCCAGTCGTCCTCAGGCCTTCCAGCTGTCATTAAAACCTGGGGAAGGGGGACGGTGCCACACAACACAACTGTATGCTTGCTGTCATCTCCCCATTTCTGAATTTTTTAAATGATGTTTTTTTCCAATTAAGGAGTAATTTTTAAAAATAAATTTAGAGTACCCAATTCATTTTTTCCAATTAAGGGGCAATTTAGCGAGGCCAATCCACCTACACTGCGCATCTTTGGGTTGTGGGGGCGAAACCCACGCAGACACGGGGAGAATGTGCAAACTCCACACAGACAATGACCCAGAGCCAAGATCGAGTCCTGTTAAGATACAGATCCGCCATGATATAGTTGAATGGTGGACCAGGCTCGAAGAGAAAATGGCCTCCTCTTGTTCCTGTGCTCTGCGGATGACCCACATGGATGATGAGAAAATCATCCTTCCCACGTTGCTTCCTTCTCCCCCCCCACCCCCCCGACCGCCGGGCCCTCCAACACGCTGGCAGTGCCAAGCAGCGTTGGCAGAAACTGAGTGGGTGGTGGCTGCCACCCTCAATGACGGAACGTGTGAGGTCTGTGTGTGTGCCCATGCAGGCACTTTCATATTTCTGTTGAGCAACAATCATTGCATTAAAGGATATAGATCACAGATATTATGCAGCTTCTCCGGTTACATTCCTCACCCCTCCCTGGCATTCCTGGGATAAATAGTGGAGTTCCTGATTTGTCACTGTATTGTACTGAATGGCTTTTTACCATAAGACCATAAGACATGGGAGGCCACTCGGCCCATGAGTCTGCTCAGCCATTCAATCATGGCTGATATTTTTCTCATCCCCATTCTCCTGCCTTCTCCCCATAACCTCTGATCCCCTTATTAATCAAGAGCCTATCTATCTCTGTCTTGAAGACACTCAGTGATTTGGCCTCCACAGCCTTCTGCAGCAAAGAGTTCCACAGATTCACCACCCTCTGGCTGAAGAAATTCCTCCTCATCTCGGTTTTAAAGGATCGTTCCATTATTCGGAATACTAATTCAGAATTCAGCAATTGATCAACTTTGGGACATTTCTGCTCTCACCTGTAATGTAAATAATTGTGGGGGTTCTCCCAGGTTCTGGATCAATGATGTAATACTCAGAGGGGTTCCCCCCCCCCATTATTGATTGGGGGTATGATACCCAGGGCAGCTCCCTCCAGTCTCTGACCTCGCTTATTTCATTGCTGTGCTCAGGGACGGAGCTGGGTGATGTGAAGCGGTTGCTGAAAAGTAGTCGATCGGCCAGTATCAGCCCTCCTCGTTCAACCACAAACACCCTCCCTTACCCCAAAAAGGCCGTTGTCGAGACAAAGATGGTGAGCGCAAGCACACAGTCAGGTAAGGGGGTGTCTTCACTGACTTTGATATAAGTTCAATGTTATCACCCTGATTTTCAATTCTATCCCGTTATAAATGAACCCAAGTGTTTTATCTTCTTTTGTGGTTTTATTAACCTGCTATTGATTTGAGCAGACATACCTCGAGATCCCTCTGATCCTCTATCCCATTCAGACTCTTCTTCTCCAAGAAGTCTGGAGCCTCTTTATATTTTTGTCAAGTGCAGCTTCCACAGAGAGGAAAGGTGAGGAGGTGGCCACGCTCTACATTCTTCTGAAACATGATGAGAGGTTTATTAAGGGTGTTGCTCAATATAATCATGATAGTGATCTGCTCAAAGCTCATACAAACACTCTGCTGACATCACTACACATCACATGACACAAAACCAGCACAAATGTATTCCCAGACAATAACACCCCTCCTCCTTTAGTCCATTAGTGTAACGACAACAATTAACATTTATGCAACATATCTCCTTATGTATTATTTCTAAACATATTTACAATTCAATAAAACAGTCTCTGTGTTGGGTGTCTATTCCATTTTGGGAGAATTCGATGTGACGTAAGAACATAAGAACTAGGAGCAGGAGTAGGCTATCTGGCCCCTCGAGCCTGCTCCGTCATGCAATGAGATCATGGCTGATCTTTTGTGGACTCAGCTCCACTTTCCGGTCCGAACACCATAACCCTTAATCCCTTTACTCTTCAAAAAAATATCTATCTTTATCTTAAAAACATTTAATGAAGGAGCCTCAACTGCTTCACTGGGCAAGGAATTCCGGTTCACAACCCTTTGGGTGAAGATGTTCCTCCTCAATTCAGTCCTAAATCTACTTCCCCTTATTTTGAGGCTATGCCCCCTAGTTCTGCTTTCACCTGTCAGTGGAAACAACCTCCCCGCATCTATCCTATCTATTCCCTTCATAATTTGATATGTTTCTATAAGATTCCCCCACATCTTTCTAAATTCCAGCGAGTACAGTCCCAGTCTACTCAACCTCTCCTCAGAATCCAACCCGTTCAGCTCTGGGATTAACCTAGTGAATCTCCTCTGCACACCCTCCAGTGCCAGTGCGTCCTTTCTCAAGTAAGGAGACCAAAACTGAACACAATACTCCAGGTATGGCCTCACTAACACCTTATACAATTGCAGCAGAACCTCCCTAGTCTTAAACTCCATCCCTCTAGCAATGAAGGACAAAACTCCATTTGCCTTCTTAATCACCTGTTGCACCTGTAAACCAACTTTTTGCGACTCATGCACTAGCACACCCAGATCTCTCTGCACAGCAGCATGTTTTAATATTTTATCATTTAAATAACAATCCCTTTCTTGAACTTGGCTAATTGTGACCTGGGAAGTGTCCTCATTCCTTTCTGTCAATGGTACTTAATAGAACATTACAGCGCAGGACAGGTCCTTCGGCCCTCGATGTTGCGCCGACCTGTGAAACCACTCTAAAGCCAATCTACACTATTCCCTTATCGTCCATATGTCTATCCAATGACCATTTAAATGCCCTTAGTGTTGGCGAGTCCACTACTGTTGCAGGTAGGGCATTCCACGCCCTTACTACTCTCTGAGTAAAGAACCTACCTCTGACATCTGTCTTATATCTATCTCCCCTCAATTTAAAGCTATGTCCCCTCATGCTAGACATTACCATCCGAGGAAAAAGGCTCTCACTGTCCACCCTGTCCAATCCTCTGATCATCTTGTATGCCTCAATTAAGTCACCTCTTAACCTTCTTCTCTCTAACGAAAACAGCCTCAAATCCCTCAGCCTTTCCTCATAAGATCTTTCCTCCATACCAGGCAACATCCTGGTAAATCTCCTCTGCACCCTTTCCAATGCTTCCACATCTTTCGTATAATGCGGTGACCAGAATTGCACGCAATACTCCAAATGCGGCCGCACCAGAGTTTTATACAGCTGCAACATGACCTCATGGCTCAGAAAGTCAATCCCTCTACCAATAGCAGCACGGTAGCATTGTGGATAGCACAATTGCTTCACAGCTCCAGGGTCCCAGGTTCGATTCCAGCTTGGGTCACTGTCTGTGCGGAGTCTGCACATCCTCCCCGTGTGTGCGTGGGTTTCCTCCGGGTTCTCCGGTTTCCTCCCACAGTCCAAAGATGTGCGGGTTAGGTGGATTGGCCATGATCAATTGCCCTTAGTGTCCAAAATTGCCCTTAGGGTTGGGTGGGGTTACTGGCTTATGGGGATAGGGTGGAGGTGTTGACCTTGGGTGGGGTGCTCTTTCCAAGAGCCGGTGCAGACTCGATGGGCCGAATGGCCTCCTTCTGCACTGTAATTTCTATGATAATAAAAGCTAACACACCGTACGCCTTCTTAACAACCCTCTCAACCTGGGTGGCAACTTCCAGGGATCTATGTACATGGACACCGAGATCTCTCTGCTCATCCACACTGCCAAGAATCTTACCATTAGCCCAGTACTCTGTCTTCCTGTTATTCCTTCCAAAATGAATCACCTCCCACTTTTCTGCATTCAACTCCATTTGCCACCTCTCAGCCCAGCGCTGCAGCTTATCTATGTCCCTCTGTAACTTGTAACATCCTTCCGTACTCTCCACAACTCCACCGACTTTATTGTCATCTGCAATTTTACTCACCCATCCTTCTACGCCCTCCTCCAGGTCATTTATAAAAATGACAAACAGCAGTGGCCCCAAAACAGATCCTCGTGGTACATCACTAGTAACTGGACTCCAGTCTGAACATTTCCCATCAACCACCACCCTTTGTCTTCTTCCAGCGAGCCAATTTCTGATACAAACTGCTAAATCACCCTGAATCCCATGCCTCCGTATTTGCTGTAGTAGCCTGCCGTGGGGAACCTTATCAAACGCTTTACTGAAATCCATATACACCACATCAACTGCTTTACCCTCATCCACCTGTTTGGTCACCTTCTCAAAGAACTCAATCAGGTTTGTGAGGCACGACCTACCCTTCACCAAACGGTGTTGACTATCTCTAATCAAATTATTCCTTTCCAGATGATTATAAATCCTATCTCTTATAAACCTTTCCAAGATTTTGCCCACAACAGAAGTAAGGCTCACTGGTCTATAGTTACCTGGGTTGTCTCTACTCCCCTTCTTGAACAAGGGGACAACATTTGCTATCCTCCAGTCTTCTGGCACTATTCTGTAGATAAAGATGACTTAATGATCAAGGCCAAAGGCTCAGCAATCTCCTCCTTGGCTTCCCAGAGAATCCTAGGATCAATCCAATCCAGCCCAGGGGACTTATCTATTTTCACACTTTCCAGAATTGTTAACACCTCCTCCTTATGAACCTCAAGCCCTTCTAGTCTAGTAGCCTGAATCTCAGTATTCTCCTCGACAACATTGTCTTTTTCCTGTGTGAATACTGATGAAAAATATTCATTTAGCACCTCTTCCTATCTCCTCGGACTCCAAGCACAACTTCCCACTACTGTCCTTGACTGGCCCTACTCTTACCCTAGTCATTTGTTTATTCCTGACATATCTATAGAAAGCTTTAGGGTTATCCTTGATCCTACCTGCCAAAGACTTCTCATGTCCCCTCCTGGCTCTTCTTAGCTCTCTCTTTAGGTCCTTCCTAGCTAACTTGTAACTCTCGAGCGCCCTAACTGAACCTTCGTGTCTCATCTTTACATAAGCCTTCTTCTTCCTCTTGACAAGTGTTTCGACTGCTTTAGTAAACCACGGTTCCCTCGCTCGACCACTTCCTCACTGCCTGACAGGTACATACTTATCAAGGACACGCAGTAGCTGTTCCTTGAACAAACTCTACATTTCCATTGTGCCCATCTCCTGCAGTTTTCCTCTCCATCCGATGCATCCTAAGTCTTGCCTCATCGCATCATAATTGCCTTTCCCCTAGATATAACTCTTGCCCTGCGGTATATACCTATCCCTTTCCATCACTAAATCGAATTGTGGTCACTATCACCAAAATGCTCACCTACCTCCAAATCTAACACCTGTCCTGGTTCATTACCCAGTACCAAATCCAATATGGCCTCGCCTCTCGTTGGCCTATCTACATACTGTGTCAGGAAACCCTCTTGCGCACACTGGACAAAAACGGACCCATCTAAAGTACTCGAACTATAGCGTTTCCAGTCAATATTTGGAAAGTTAAAGTCCCCCATAACAACTACCTTGTTACGTTCGCTCCTATCCAGAATCATCTTTGCAATCCTTTCCTCTACATCTCTGGAACTTTTCGGAGGCCTATAGAAAACCCCTAACAGGGTGACCTCTCCTTTCCTGTTTCTAACCTCAGCCCATACTACCTCAGTAGATAAGTCCTCATCAAACGTCCTTTCTGCCACCGTAATACTGTCCTTGACTAACAATGCCACGCCTCCCCCTCTTTTACCACCTTCCCTGAGCTTACTGATATATCTAAACCCCGGCACCTGCAACAACCATTCCTGTCCCTGCTCTATCCATGTCTCCGAAATGGCCACAACATCAAAGTCCCAGGTACCAACCCATGCCTCAAGTTCACCCACCTTATTCCGGATGCTCCTGGCATTGAAGAAGACACACTTTAAACCACCTTCCTGCCTGCCGGTACACTCCTGCAACTTTGAAACCTTACTCATGACCTCACTACTCTCAACCTCCTGTATACTGGAGCTACAATTCAGGTTCCCAAGCCCCTGCTGAACTAGTTTAAACCCTCCCGAAGAGCATTAGCAAATTTCCCCCCCAGGATTATTTGAATCATCGGCAGCCACAGGTGAGGTGCCTGAAGATTGGAGAGTGGCGAATGTTGTGCCCTTGTTTAAGAAGGGCAGCAGGGAAAAGCCTGGGAACTACAGACCGGTGAGCCTAACGTCTGTAGTAGGTAAGTTGCTAGAAGGTATTCTGAGAGACAGGATCTACAAGCATTTAGAGAGGCAAGGACTGATTCGGGGCAGTCAGCATGGCTTTGTGCGTGGAAAATCATGTCTCACAAATTTGATTGAGTTTTTTGAGGGAGTGACCAAGAAGGTAGATGAGGGCAGTGCAGTAGACGTTGTCTACATGGACTTTAGCAAAGCCTTTGACAAGGTACCGCATGGTAGGTTGTTGCAGAAGGTTAAAGCTCACGGGATCCAGGGTGAGGTTGCCAATTGGATTCAAAATTGGCTGGACGACAGAAGGCAGAGGGTGGTTGTAGAGGGTTGTTTTTCAAACTGGAGGCCTGTGACCAGTGGTGTGCCTCAGGGATCGGTGCTGGGTCCACTGTTATTTGTGATTTATATTAATGATTTGGATGAGAATTTAGGAGGCATGGTTAGTAAGTTTGCAGATGACACCAAGATTGGTGGCACAGTGGATAGTGAAGAAGGTTATCTAGGATTGCAACGGGATCTTGATCAATTAGGCCAGTGGGCCGACGAATGGCAGATGGAGTTTAATTTAGATAAATGTGAGGTGATGCATTTTGGCAGATCGAATCAGGCCAGGACCTACTCAGTTAATGGTATGGCGTTGGGGAGAGTTATAGAACAAAGAGATCTAGGAGTACAGGTTCATAGCTCCTTGAAGGTGGAGTCGCAGGTGGACAGGGTGGTGAAGAAGGCATTCGGCATGCTTGGTTTCATTGGTCAGAACATTGAATACAGGAGTTGGGACGTCTTGTTGAAGTTGTACAAGACATTGGTACGGCCACACTTGGAATACTGTGTGCAGTTCTGGTCACCCTATTATAGAAAGGATATTATTAAACTAGAAAGAGTGCAGAAAAGATTTACTAGGATGTTGCCGGGACTTGATGGTTTGAGTTATAAGGAGAGGCTGGATAGACTGGGACTTTTTTCCCTGGAGCGTAGGAGGCTTAGGGGTGATCTTATAGAGGTCTATAAAATAATGAGGGGCATAGATAAGGTAGATAATCAACATCTTTTCCCAAAGGTAGGGGAGTCTAAAACTAGAGGGCATAGGTTTAAGGTGAGAGGGGAGAGATTCAGAAGGGCCCAGAGGGGCAATTTCTTCACTCAGAGGGTAGTGAGTGTCTGGAATGGGCTGCCAGAGGTAGTAGTAGAGGCGGGTACAATTGTGTCTTTCAAAAAGCATTTAGATAGTTACATGGGTAAGATGGGTATAGAGGGTTATGGGCCAAATGCGGGCAACTGGGACTAGCTTAATGGTAAAAACTGGGCGGCATGGACTGGTTGGGCCAAAGGGCCTGTTTCCATGCTGTAAACTTCTATGATTCTATGATTCTATGATATTGGTACCCCTCTGGTCCAGGTGTAGACCATCCCGTTTGTAGAGGTCCCACCGACCCCAGAATGAGCCCCAATTATCCAGAAATCTGAAACCCTCCCTCCTGCACCATCCCTCTAGCCACGTGTTCAACTCCTCTCTCTCCCTATCACATGGCACAGGTAACAACCCAGAGATAATAACTCTGTTTGTCCTAGATCTAAGTTTCCACCCTAGCTCCCTGAATTCCTGCCTTACATCCCTATCCCTTTTCCTACCTATGTTGTTGGTACCTATGTGGACCACGACTTGGGGCTGCTCCCCCTCCCCCTTAAGGATCCCCAAAACACAATCCGAGACATCACGCACCCTGGCACCTGGGAGGCAACACACCAATCGCGAGTCTCTCTCATTCCCACAGAATCTCCTATCTATCCCCCTAACTATGGAGACTCCAATGACTAATGCTCTACTCCTCTCCCCCCTTCCCTTCTGAGCAACAGGGACAGACTCTGTGCCAGAGACCTGTGCCCCATGGCTTACCCCTGGTAAGTCGTTCCCCCCCACCAGTATCCAAAGCGGTATACTTGTTACTAAGGGGAACGGCCACAGGGGATCCCTGTACTGACTGCTTCCTCCCAGCCCCTCTCACCGTCACCCATCTATCTTTATTCTTCAGAGTAACTACGTCCCTGAAGCTTCTATCTATGACCACCTCTGCCTCCCGAATGATCCGAAGTTCATCCAGCTCCAGCTCCAGCTCCAGTTCCTTAACGCGGTTTCTGAGGAGCTGGAGATGGGTGCACTTCCCACAGATGAAATCTTCTTGAGTAATTATTTCAGTATCTGTCACTGTAGGCATTGCGAAGTCCTCAGAAACAGAATCTGAACTTGTCACTGTCTCTGGTTTCTGTTCCGAAGTACAGCTCTCCAGATCTTCTCAAGGTAGAACCTCTGGAGATGTTTCTGTGAACTCACTTCATGCAGCACGTAACTGATCAGCATGACGTTGCCAAACTCTTTCATCGTCCATCTGTACGGTGTATGATATTGGACCTGCCTTCACCAGGATTATAGCTGGTACCCATTTCTCGAAAGTGTAACTCCTGGCTAACATTCTCTCTCCCCAGTTGAATACTCAATTTTTAGACATTTTCACCCTCCCAGCAATTTGTGTTTGTTGTTGTCATTTGACAATCTCTGGAGTATCGGGTGGAGTTTACAAATCAAACTGCGTTCGTAGTTTCCTCTTGAACAAAGGCATTGCCGATGAATTTTGCTTGGTCGCATGGACAGTATTCTGATAATTTATTAGGAATTTGTTTACTCTTCTTGATAATGTTCCCTGGTCCTTCGATGTTTTGATAGAATGGTTTAATGGTTGCACAAAACATTTGGCCAATCCATTCATGGCTGGATAATATGGATCTGACATGAGGTGGTGTATACTGTTCCCTTTCAAATAGTCCTCAAGCCCCTTCAATGTAACCTGTGTACCATTTTCACTGACAATCTGCTCCGGTGGTCCAAATCTTGAGGATATTTCATCTAGTTTCTCAATGATCTGCTCAGTCATTATCGCGACCTCCGGCCATTGAGAGCGTGCATCCACAATTACTAAGAACATGTAACCCTCCAGTTGACCAGCATAATCGATGTGTATTCCCTCCAATGCCTGCAGTTGTCCTTTCCCACAAATGTAATGGTTGTAATGCTGCCGTGTTCCTTAGCTTTGCACAAGATTGGCATTGCCCAACTTTCTCTTCAATTTGAGCGTCTAATCCTGGCCACCAAAAACAGCTGTGTGCCAATTCCTTCATCCACACCACACCAGGATGTCCCTTACATAGTTGGTCAAGGACTCTACTACACAAGCATGGAGTAATAGTCACATTGAATCCACACAATAGAACTCCCATTCTGTACTGTAAACTCAAGTCTTTGTGTGATGTATGGCTTGAGCTCTGGCTGTTTCTGATCAATGTCTGACAGCGTTCCTTTTTCGACCACGTCGATCACCTTCCCCATCATTGGATCTGTTCTTGTATATCTTTGAACTTAAGATGAGGTCACAGGTACACTATCCATGAGCAGGAAATTCAAAATATGGTCCAAATGTTCTTCAGGGTCATGTTTGACTTGTAATAGCAACCGTGCCGAAGCAGCAGCATCTCCAAGCTGCTGTGATTCAGTTATACTGGATATTGTAAGTGTGTCTGACAATATCAATGACCATCAGCAATCTACTAGCTGCCAAAGAAGGTCTACCTTTGTACAGCCTGAAGATTGTAGTCAAGGGTCGCTGACCCATAAAGGTCATGATGGAATCTTCTTAACCCGAAAATGATGCTCAAAGCTTCTTTTTCCGACTGAGTGTAATTCATTTCTGTGCTAGTAAGTGTCTGCGAAGCAGATGGTATTGGTTGTTCCTCTCCTGAAGGCTTCATGTGTGAGACGACTGCACCAACCCCACAGGGTGAGGCATTGTGACGCAATTGCAGCTTCATCTTGAGATTATAATAAACCAACCGTTCTGCCTGCAGGAAATCATCTTTCATTTCATGGTTTGCATTTTCACATTCTTCTGATCAGTGGAATGCCTGTTTGACACGTTGCAAAGTAAAGGCTAAATTTCGATTTGGGTTTATTGTCAAGTGTACCGAGGTACAGTGAAAAATATTGTTCTGCGTACAGTCCAAGCAGATCGTTCCATACATGAGAAACACAGGATATACGATAAATACTCAATGTAGATACATAGACGCAGACATCGGGTGAGAAAACGGAGTGCAGTACTACACAGTGGAGAAGATGTGCGAAGAGATCAGTCCTTAAAAGGGTCATTCAGGAGTCTGGTAACAGCGGGGAAGAAGCTGTTTTTGAATCTGTCCGTGCATGTTCTCAGACTTTTGTGTCTCCTGCCTGATGGAACAGGTTGGAAGAGAGAGTAACACGGGTGGGAGGAGTCTTTGATTACGCTGCCCCCTTTCCCGAGGCAGTGGGAGGTGTAGATGGAGTCAGTGGATGGGAGGCAGGTTCGTGTGATGGACTGGGCGGTGTTCACGACTCTCTGAAGTTTCTTGCGGTCCTGGGCTGAGCAGTTGCCATACCAGGCTGTGATGCAGCCCGATAGGATGCTTTCTATGGTGCAATTGTAAAAGTCGGTCAGGGTATCATCAAGTGTTGCACAAAATTCAGAATATTTAGCTAATCTTAAAGGTGCTGTGAACTGTAAAATGCTTTCACCTCATTCCTGACCAAGGCAGTGGAGCCAAAACCTTTCAGCAATCAGTAACAGCTTCGGAGAGAAATGTCTAGTTTCCTGGCTTTTCTGGGTGAACTAGATTCTGGAGCAGCATTAATACAACAAACTGGGCTGAGAAATGTTGCGACCTTTAGGTTCTCTGGTGTTTGATTGGCTATTGGAAACAATTGGGATCTTTCCTTACAATCCTCATCAAACGGATCCATGGTGCCGTGCCGTTTCTACAGCCATTTTTGGATCCCAGCTCTTACGGTCTACACTTCCTCCCTTGTGATTTTTAAATGGAAAGTATGGCACAAACAATCCCCTTTATTACAAACAACTAGGAATTCTTTCCTGTCTTACCGGACTGTAGTTTTGCCCCCGGGTAGTGGCCCATGCAGAGTCACAGACTTCAAAATCCCCGTTTCCCGAAGCCCGTGTAACTACGCCATGTGCTCGGTGCCTGTAGCCCAGACCCCACTTACGTCAACACAAGCAAGGCTTCCCCAACTGTCAATCTCCTTACCTACAGTCGCTGTCGAGAAATTTGTTAAACCGTCACAGTGCTTCACCTGTCTGTGTGTGCGTGTGCGTGTGCATGTGTGTATGCGTGTGTATGCGTGTGCGGGTGTGTATGCGTGTATGTGTGTGTGTAGGTATGTGTGTGTGGGTTCGCCCTCAAGAATCGTCCACTGCTCATGATGCCTCTCACTGTTAGTCGACGAAAGTCTATTTTATCCAACAATTTTACTGCTTCAATCCTCGTCGCACTAATCGTCATCGGACGTTTTCTCTTCTATTATATTTCTTTGTTGTTCTTCATTTAATGCGTTGATCATAAAATCAAGGTAGTGATTTGCCTAAAGCACGCACAAACACGCTGCTGACATCGCTACATATCACGTGGCACTAAAACAGCAGAAATGTATTCCCTAATACATAACACCAACGTTTCTATATTGAAATGACTTGGTGTTAGACTGGCAGCCAAGTTGAATCTGTCCTGTTCACACGAACACAGACCAGAGTCTCCGACTATTGCTCCGGTTCGCGACCCTGAAAATTATTTGCTCAACTTTCCACCCCACTGGACTCGGAGGTTAATTTCAGATCCCCGCCTCTTAATCCCAACTAAGTGATCCCAGGATTTAAACCAAAATCTTTGGATCTACCGGGTCAAACGCTGAACCTCGAGGCCTCCCGTCTTCTTCCCTCTTATTCCTGTCTCTATCCATCTCTTTCCTCTTTTCTGTTTCCCTGTCTCTCACCGTCTCTATTTCTCTGTCACACACACACTTCCCTTTTTCTGTCTCTCTCTTGTTCTCTTTACTTCTCTGTCCCTACGACACCAAACTAGGAGGAGGTGTGGGTTGTCAGCAGGATTCAAAGAAGCTTCAAGGGACCTGGAGAGGCTGAGGAGTGGGAGTAAATTTAGAAGATGGAATACAATGTGGAGAAATGTGAGGTGACACACTTTGGTCAGTAAAACAGAAATATGCATTGTCGCACAGGGCAACCCAATTGATATCCCATAGGGCTCGTGGAACACAAGCTCCCCCATTAATGGGCAGAGTCCCATCAACTGGGGCTCAGAGAAATCACTCCTTAAAAATCATCCTGGATTGGTGCCTTTTGGCTGAAAACAACCCTCCTTTTCATTCCCCCTGTCAGATTTCCTGAGCTTTTATCAGAGTATTTCCTAATAAACAGTGAGAGGCTGGGGAGTTCTGTCCAAAGGGACTTGTTTGTCCTTGTTAATGACTCACTGAAAGCGGAACATGCCGTACAGCAAACAATTGGGAAGGGAGATATGTTAGAATCATCCAGTACAGAAGAAGCCCTTCGGCACATCGAGCTGCACCAACAAAGAACGACTCTGATCGACACCAATCCCACTTCCCAGCACTTGGCCCATAGACCCGAATGTTGGGACATTGCGATTGCTGATCCAAGTACTTTTTAAAGATTGTGAGGATTCCTGCCTCAGCTACCCTCCCAGGCCGTGCATTCCAGATCCCCAACACCCTCTGGACGAAAAAACTATCCCTCAAATCCCCTCAAAACATCCTGCCATTCACCTTAAAATTATGTCCCCTCATTATTGACCCTGCAATTAAGGGAACAGCTGCTTTCTATCGACACTGTCCATGCCCCTCTTAATCCTTCGCATCTCCATCGGGTCCCCTCTCCGCCTTCTCTGCTCCAATGAAAACAAGCTTATCCAGCCTCTCTTCATAGCCAACATGCTCCATCCCAGGCAACATCCTGGTGAATCTCCTCTGCACCCTCTCCAGTCCAATCCCATCTTTCCTATAGTGCAGTGACTAGAACTGCACACAGTGCTCCAGCTGTGACCTAGCCAAAGACTTGTACAGCTCCAACATCACCTCCCTGCTCTCATATATTAATGCCACCACTGATTTGCCTTCTTAACGACCCTATTCACCATCCTGCCACCATCAGGGATCTGGGGACACGCACTCCAAGATCCCTCATGGCTTCCTAGTGTTCTGCCATTCATTGAGGACTCCCATGTTGTGTTACTCCTTCCAAAGTGCATCACCTCACATTTTTCAGGATTAAATTCCATCTGTCTATATCCCCCTGTAACCGGAGATCTTCTTCACTGTCAACCAGCCGGCCAATCTTCGTGTCATCTGCAAACTTGCTTATCATCCGCCCACATTTTCTTTGATATTGTTTACATACGTCACAAACAATGGGGGTCTTTATTTTAAGATGTGGAGATGCCGGCGTTGGACTGGGGTGATCACAGTACGAAGTCTTACAACACCAGGTTAAAGTCCAACAGGTTTGTTTCGATGTCACTCGCTTTCGGAGCGCTGCTCCTTCCTCAGGTGAATGAAGAGGTCTGTTCCAGAAACACGTATATAGACAAATTCAAAGATTACAAACAATGCTTGGAATACGAGCATTAGCAGGTGATTAAATCTTTACAGATCCAGAGATGGGGTAACCCCAGGTTAAAGAGGTGTGAATTGTATCAAACCAGGACAGTTGGTAGGATTTCGCAGGCCAGATGGTGGGGGATGAATGTAATGTGACATGAATCCCAGGTCCCGGTTGAGGCCGCACTCATGTGTGCGGAACTTGGCTATAAGTTTCTGCTCGGCGATTCTGCGTTGTCGCGGGTCCTGAAGGCGGCCTTGGAGAACGCTTACCCGGAGATCAGAGGCTGAATGCCCTTGACTGCTGAAGTGTTCCCCGACTGGAAGGGAACATTCCTGCCTGGTGATTGTTGCGCGATGTCCGTTCATTCGTTGTCGCAGCATCTGCATGGTCTCGCCAATGTACCACGCTTCGGGACATCCTTTCCTGCAGCGTATGAGGTAGACAACGTTGGCCGAGTCGCACGAGTATGTACCGCGTACCTGGTGGGTGGTGTTCTCACGTGTAATAGTGGTATCCATGTCGATGATCTGGCACATCTTGCAGAGATTGCCATGGCAGGGCAATAAAAGGATTTTTAAGAGGATTTGAGTCTGGGAATAAAAATGTCTTGCTGCAATTATGTAGCCATCATCCCAGTGAATGGCGGTGCGGGTGCGCTCAAAGGGCTGAATAGCCTAATCGTGCTCCTATTTCTTATGTTTTCTCAAGTGCTTCTGCCTCTCATTCTGACCGGCATGTTTATAATACACGAGTCTTGAAATGATTGTTACTTGGTGTTTTCCAGTCTCTGGGAAATATGACACTGCGATCCTGAATGGTGCTTTGCCGGCCTATATCTGGACTACGACTGTCCCTCCCGGCAATTCGACTGTAGGAGTGACAGAGTATCGTAACAATTTCTCAACTGGAACACAGATGATCGGTACAGGAGGATTAGGTTCTCTAACAGGTAGGTACCAGACCTCAATACGACAATCAGCAATGCTCACACACAAGTGTCTCCGCTCAGGAAAATGTGAATTAGGCCACTCGGCCCCTCGACCCTGCCCCACCATTCAATAAGATCATTGGCTAATCTGATTGTAGCTTCAACCTCATATTCCTGCCGACCCCCAGATAACCTTTCGCCCCTTTGTTAAACAAGAATCTATCTAGCTCCGTCTTAAAAATATTCACAGATTGAGTTTCCAGTGAGGTTCTTTTGAGGAGCAGAGACACTCGACCCTCTGAGAGAAATCATTTCTCCTCATCTCCATCTTAAATGTACAACCCCTTCTTTTTAAACAGTGACCCCTAGTTCTAGATTCTCCAACAAGAGGAAACACCCTCTCCATGCCCACCCTGTCAACACCCTGTCAACACCCCGCAGGATCTTGTATGTTTCAATCAAGTCGCCTTTTCCTCTTCTAAACTCCAGCGGATACAAGCCTGGCCAGCCCAGCCTTTCCTCATAAGACAACCCACCCATCCCAGGTATTAGTCTAGTAAACCTTCCCTGAACTGCTTCCAATGCATTTACATCCTTTCTTCAATAATGTCTTTAATAAATTGCCCTTAGTGTCCAAAATTGCCCTTAGTGTTGGGTGGGGTTACTGGGTTACGGGGATAGGATGGAGGTGTTGACCTTGGGTAAGGTGCTCTTTCCAAGAGCCGGTGCAGACTCAATGGGCCGAATGGCCTCCTTCTGCACTGTAAATTCTGTGATAATCTATGATTAATCTAGGACAAAGGTTCGGCACAACAATGTGGGCCGAAGGGCCTGTTCTGTGCTGTATTTTTCTATATCTATGATCAGTACTGTACACAAGCAGGGCCCAGAGTTGTTGGTTATCCCAACAAGGACTGGATTGGGAAGGAGTTACTGGCCAGAGTATTGGACTAGTTCAATAAACCCTTGTTCCACGGCCACCGGCTTCCTCGCATTACTAAAGCCAGTTTCAGTGGCTGTGTTTCTAAAGGCCTCTCTTTGGGACTGACTCAATCTCCGGTGATTCTCATCTTATCATTTATTTTCTCAGTGAATGAAATGCAGAACAACAGAGCTACAAGCCCAGTGATGGGGAGTGTGGGACTGAGCACTCCGACAGGTCAGTTTGTGGATAGCTAATTTACATACTTCAACCTAATTTACTGACATTTGAATAAACTTCATACAGGAAAGCTCTGCTTGCACTCTGTCTGGAGGATTCTTGTTGCTCGTTCCCAGGGCACTGGGTGGGATTGGTGCAATGACAATTCGCGAGAATGATATTGAGAGTAAAAGGGTCACGTTAGGGGACAATATCAATTTTTATATCCCCGAGTATGAAAGACTTAACGGGCAATTTAACTGAGGTGTTAAAGAGACGATTACAGGGGCGACACTTGGTTAGCACTGGGACTGCGGCGCTGAGGTCCCAGGTTCGAATCCCGGCCCTGGGTCACTGTCCGTGTGGAGTTTGCACTTTCTCCCCGTGTCTGTGTGGGTTTCACCCCCACAACTCAAAGATGCGCAGGGTTGGTGGATTGGCCACGCTAAATTGCCCCCTAAAAAATACTCTAAATTTATGCAAAAAAAAAAGAGACGATTATAGGATTTAATAGAATGAATCGACAGAAAGTCCAGAACTTTAAATCAGAGCCAAGATGTTCAGGGATGATATCGGGAATTACACCTTCACACAAAGAAGCAGAAATCTGGAATTCTGTCTCCCCCCCCCCCCCCCAAGAAATGTTTCAGCCTGGGGGGAGGGGGGGATTGAGGGGCCAGGGACGGGGATTGAAAGTTTTACAACTGAACTGATAAAATTTTGTTGGGTAGAGTGTTAAGTAATATGGAATTAAGCTGGGTAAATGGAGTTAAAAAGATATAGATCCGCCTTGATTGAATCGAATGGCAGACCAGGTTCGATAGACTGAATGAAATATATACAATTTACATCATGGAAAGAGGCCATTGGATCTGTCCCATTCCCATATCTCCTGGTCTCCATTTATTTAATCTCCCCATTCATCTAATCTTCAATATTCTCTGAGTTCCTGCCTCAAACACTAATCTTCAATCACCAACATTTCTCTCTCTGGAATTCCCGCAGAATGAGCAGGAACATTGGGAAGACTGAATCCGTTGTCTCCACACCGCAAACGCCATTGCCCAGCTCCACCACTCTCCCAACCCGAGTCCCTGAGCTGAGCTTCTGGTAACACACCCACTCCGCAAACTCAGACCGCCTATTTCCACCTCGGTAACATTTCCTCTTTCCACCCCTGTCTCTGTTTATCTGTTGCCGAAACCCTCACCCACTCATTTGTTACTTCACTACTCGAATCCTCTCTTCCCAACTTCCACACTCTATCAGCTTTAGCCCATAATCTGACTTGTCCAAGTCCGGTTCACCTATTGCTTCCTGTGCTCGCTGGCTTCCATAGACTCCTTGTTTGGCAATACTTCCCTTGTGTTTCAATCTCTCCATGGCCTCACCCATCTGTACATTTTAATCTCCTCCCGCGCCACAACCCCATGAGATATCTGCACTCGCCTAATTCTGGCCTTGGAAACATTCCACAGTAGGTTCTGCCTCCGGTTGCCTGGAAAGCTCTGGAATTACGTTGCTAAACTCTGCTTCCCCACCTCTCGACCCTCCCTTTCGACGCTTCTTAAAACATATCTGCTTGACCAAACTTTTGGTGACCTATCCTAATATTTCCTTTGTGACTGTCTCAGATCCTGACTGACTGCACTCTTGTGAAGTGCCTCGGGATATTTGACTACATAAATGCCAGTTGTTACTAAGCCAGATCCTTGACGCTACCCTGGGTCTGACAAGTGGTGGAGCTGATATCAGACCCGCCCCCTTGTGGGAAGGCTGAGCATTGCTGCTGGAAGCCCCTGGGATTGCTCCTGCTCTGTGGCCTCATGTGGGAATCTCTAATCATCGTGAGGTCAGGCTGTCAGAGCTCAACAGTCATGTCAACCCTGGTGAGGTTCAACTCCTGGATGTTTGTGTCACTTGGCGCAGTGGGATGGGCCTCGCACTAAAAACTGGACAATCCCGGAATCAGGAGCAATGGTGAAAGGCCAGTGTGAGCCTCCTCCCATTGGCAATCCCATTCCTACTCTGCTCTAACGCTTTTTTAAATGTTCTTTCTCACTGACAGTTCAAGGAGTTCAGAATAATCTGACAACTACATCTGGCTTAGTCACCAGCAATACTCTGACCCAGACCAACTCTAACTCAGGTGAGTAATGCACCAATTATCACAACAGCACTCCTCACTCCAACAGCAGCAACTCTCTTCCTGTCACAGTGTAATGTTTACAGGATTAGGGATAAGCAGCAAAATGGAGTAACAGGGAATTGGGGTAACCGGGGAGACGATGTCGTAGTGTATTGTCACCGGACTAGTAAACCAGAGACCCAGAGTAATGCTCCTACTATCCCATAATCCTTTACTTTATTGTTAATCAGGAATGTAACAATCTCTACCTTAAACATACTCAATGGCTGAGCTTCCACAGCCTCTGGGATAGGGAATTCTAAAAATTCTCAACCCTCCGTGTAAAGAAACATCTCCTCATCTCGGTCCTAAGTGGCTTCCCCCTTATTTAGAAATTGTGCCCCCTCGTTCCAGACTCCCCAACCAGGGGAAACATATTTGCCGGGATTCTCTGAGCCCGTGACGGTCAGAGAATCGCCGGTGACGCCGGAAATTCCCGCCACACCGCTCCGACGCCGGGACGCGATTCTTCGCCGACCGGAGAATCACTGCCAGTCACGCACACGCAGTCGCCGCGGCGCCGGTCGAGGGCCGTTGAAAGAGGCCCCCGCGGCGATTCTCCGAGATCAACCGGCCGTGTTCCGCCTGCGTGGTTCCAACCAGGTTCCACCCGGGAGCTACCGATAGGCGGGCACGCGTGATCCGGGGGGGGGCCTAGCTTCTTCCGCACCGGGCCACTGTGTCGCTACGCCATGTTGCACGGTGCCGGTGCAGAAACGGCCGCCACGCGCCTGCGCGGACCCACGCCGGCAGTGCAGGGCCGCGTATCGGTGCCGGAGCTGCGTGGAGCACTCTGGCACTGTGCTGGCCCCCTGAGGGCCCCTAAATCGCTGGTCCAAGAGGCCCATTGACACCAGCGTGAAACACTCTGGTGTTTACGTCGGCGTCAACACGTAGCCGGGATTTCGGAGAATCCCGGCCCTCACCTGCATCTACCCGGTCTATTCCTTTGTATTTTGAAGATTTCAACAAGGTCCGTTCGTACTTCACATTTTATAATCTCACCATTTAAGAAATACTCTGCACATCTCATTGAGTCAGAGTCCACAGCACATTCGGCCCATCGTGTCTGCACCAGTCAAAAACAACCACCTAACTATTCTAATCCCATTTCCCAGCTCTTGGCCCATAGCCGTGTCTCCCTTGGGATCGCAGGCACACATCTAAATACTTCTTAAATGTTCTGAGGGTCTCTGCCTCCACCCCCCTTTCAGGCAGCGAGTCCCAGGCTCCCACCCCCCTCTGGGTGAATTGTTTTTTTCTCACATCCCCTGGAAGCACAGATCCTTGAGGTGCCCCAATCCTCACAGCCCACCAACGTGGGTATGACCCGTTTATTCCTGTTTTCTGCCTGTGAATCATACTTCAACCAATGCCAATATAGTGCCTCCTATCCCATGTGCTTTCATTTTCCCCACCAACCTCTTGTCAAACTTTATCAAAGCCGTCTGAAAACCCAAGTCCAGTACATCCAGTGACTGCCTATTGTCAATTCTGTTAACCTTCTCGAATCACTCCAACAGGATCAACCATCAAACGTGGATTTTTCCATTAATAAATCCATGTTAACTATGCCCAATCACACGATTATTGTCAAAGTGTCCAATTAACACACCCTTTGGAACAGATTTCTTAGGAAGACTCAGCACCTTCAGCACCTGTCCCCCAGTGAGAGTCAGAACCTTCAGCAACTGTCCCCCAGTGAGAGTCAGAACCTTCAGCAACTGTCCCCCAGTGAGAGTCAGCACCTTCAGGAACTGTCCCCCAGTGAGAGTCAGAACCTTCAGCAACTGTCCCCCAGTGAGAGTCAGCACCTTCAGGAACTGTCCCCCAGTGAGAGTCAGAACCTTCAGCAACTGTCCCCCTGTGAGAGTCAGCACCTTCAGGAACTGTCCCCCAGTGAGAGTCAGCACCTTCAGCACCTGTCCCCCAGTGAGAGTCAGCACATTCAGGAACTGTCCCCCAGTGAGAGTCAGCACATTCAGGAACTGTCCCCCAGTGAGAGTCAGCACCTCCAGGAACTGTCTCCCTGTGAGAGTCAGCACCTTCAGGAACTGTCCCCCAGTGAGTCAGCACCTTAAGGAACTGTCCCCAGTGAGAGTCAGCACCTTCAGGAACTGTCCCCCAGAGCGAGTCAGCACCTTCAGGAACTGTCCCCCAGTAAGAGTCAGATCCTTCAGCAACTGTCCCCCAGTGAGAGTCAGCACCTTCAGCAACTGTCCCCCTGTGAGAGTCAGCACCTTCAGGAACGAACTGTTCCCCAGTGAGAGTCAGCACCTTCAGGAACTGTATCCCAGTGAGAGTCAGCACCTCCAGGAACTCTCCCCCAGTGAAAGTCAGCACCTTCAGCAACTGTCCCTCAGTGAGAGTCAGAACCTTCAGGAACTGTCCCCCAGTGAAAGTCAGCACCTTCAGGAACTGTGACCCAGTGAGAGTCAGCACCTTCAGGAACTGTCCCCCAGTGAGAGTCAGCACCTTCAGGAACTGTGCCCCAGTGAGAGTCAGCACCTTAAGGAACTGTCCCCCAGTGAGAGTCAGCACATTCAGGAACTGTGTCCCAGTGAGAGTCAGCACCTTCAGGAATTCTCCCCCAGTGAAAGTCAGCACCTCCAGGAACTCTCCCCCAGTGAGAGGCAGCTCCTTCAGGAACTGTCCCCCAGTGAGAGTCAGAACCTTCAGGAACTGTACCCCAGTGAGAGTCAGCACCTTCAGGAACTGTGACCCAGTGAGAGTCAGCACCTTCAGGAACTGTACCCCAGTGAGAGTCAGCACCTTCAGGAACTGTCCCTCAGTGAGAGTCAGCACATTCAGGAACTGTCCCCCAGTGAGAGTCAGCACCTTCAGGAACTGTCCCCCAGTGAGAGTCAGCACCTTCAGGAACTGTCCCCAGTGAGAGTCAGCACCTTCAGGAACTGTCCCCCAGTGAGAGTCAGCACCTTCAGGAACTGTCCCCCAGTGAGAGTCAGCACCTTCAGGAACTGCCCCTCAGTTAGAGTCAGCACCTTCAGGAACTGTCCCCCAGTGAAAGTCAGCACCTTCAGGAACTGTCCCCAGTGAGAGTCAGCACCTTCAGGAACTGTCCCCCAGTGAGAGTCAGCACCTTCAGGAACTGCCCCCCAGTGAGAGTCAGCACCTTCAGGAACTGTCCCCAGTGAGAGTCAGCACCTTCAGGAACTGTCCCCCAGTGAAAGTCAGCACCTTCAGCAACTGTCCCTCAGTGAGAGTCAGAACCTTCAGGAACTGTCCCCCAGTGAGAGTCAGCACCTTCAGGAACTGTGACCCAGTGAGAGTCAGCACCTTCAGGAACTGTCCCCCAGTGAGAGTCAGCACCTTCAGGAACTGTCCCCAGTGAGAGTCAGCACCTTCAGGAACTGTCCCCCAGTGAGAGTCAGCACCTTCAGGAACTGTCCCCCAGTGAGAGTCAGCACCTTCAGGAACTGTCCCCCAGTGAGAGTCAGCACCTTCAGGAACTGTCCCCAGTGAGAGTCAGCACCTTCAGGAACTGTCCCCCAGTGAGAGTCAGCACCTTCAGGAACTGTCCCCCAGTGAGAGTCAGCACGTTCAGGAACTGTCCCCCAGTGAGAGTCAGCACCTTCAGGAACTGTCCCCCAGTGAGAGTCAGCACCTTCAGGAACTGTCCCCAGTGAGAGTCAGCACCTTCAGGAACTGTCCCCCAGTGAAAGTCAGCACCTTCAGCAACTGTCCCTCAGTGAGAGTCAGCACCTTCAGGAACTGTACCCCAGTGAGAGTCAGCACCTTCAGGAACTGTCCCCCAGTGAGAGTGAGCACCTTCAGGAACTGTCCCCCAGTGAGAGTCAGCAGCTTCCGGAACTGTCCCCCAGTGAGAGTCAGCACCTTCAGGAACTGTCCCCAGTGAGAGTCAGCACCTTCAGGAACTGTCCCCCAGTGAGAGTCAGCACCTCCAGGAACTGTCCCCCAGTGAGAGTCAGCACCTTCAGCAACTGTTCCCCTTGTGAGAGTCAGCACCTTCAGGAACGGTATCCCAGTGAGAGTCAGCACCTCCAGGAACTCCCCCAGTGAGAGGCAGCACCTTCAGGAACTGTCCCCCAGTGAAAGTCAGCACCTTCAGGAACTGTCCCCCAGTGAGAGTCAGCACCTTCAGGAACTGTCCCCCAGTGAGAGTCTGAACCTTCAGGAACTGTCCCCAGTGAGAGTCAGCACCTTCAGGAACTGTCCCCCAGTGAGAGTCAGCACCTTCAGGAACTGCCCCTCAGTTAGAGTCAGCACCTTCAGGAACTGTCCCCCAGTGAAAGTCAGCACCTTCAGGAACTGTCCCCAGTGAGAGTCAGCACCTTCAGGAACTGTCCCCCAGTGAGAGTCAGCACCTTCAGGAACTGTCCCCCAGTGAGAGTCAGCACCTTCAGGAACTGTCCCCCAGTGAGAGTCAGCACCTTCAGGAACTGTCCCCAGTGAGAGTCAGCACCTTCAGGAACTGTCCCCCAGTGAAAGTCAGCACCTTCAGCAACTGTCCCTCAGTGAGAGTCAGCACCTTCACGAACTGTCCCCAGTGAGAGTCAGAACCATCAGGAACTGTCCCCCAGTGAGAGTCAGCACCTTCAGGAACTGTCCCCCAGTGAGAGTCAGCACCTTCAGGAACTGTCCCCAGTGAGAGTCAGCACCTTCAGGAACTGTCCCCCAGTGAAAGTCAGCACCTTCAGCAACTGTCCCTCAGTGAGAGTCAGCACCTTCACGAACTGTCCCCAGTGAGAGTCAGAACCTTCAGGAACTGTCCCCCAGTGAGAGTCAGCACCTTCAGGAACTGTACCAGTGAGAGTCAGCACCTTCAGGAACTGTCCCCAGTGAGAGTCAGAACCTTCAGGAACTGTCCCCGGTGAGAGTCAGCACCTTCAGGAACTGTGTCCCAATGAGAGTCAGTACCTTCAGGAACTGTGTCCCAATGAGAGTCAGCACCTTGAGGAACTGTGTCCCAGTGAGAGTCAGCACCTTCAGGAACTGTGTCCCAATGAGAGTCAGCATGTTGAACAGTATTTGCGTCAAGGGATGATTAAATCTATTAGTTACGGGCTTCATTGTACCTCTGTGTTCTCACTGTATTTATTTGATTTTATTCTTGGTGCTGTGATGGTCCACGTTGCCGTTCCTCTCACAGTCTCTCCAGCTCTGGGAGTGCAGAAAAACCTGGTGGCGAATTCCAGCTCTGTGACCACAGGCCAGACTTTTCCCACAGGTTGGTGACTAACATTTTATCCTGGAAAGCTGTTAAACACAGATATCCCAGCAATCCCAGCACACGGTTACCCCAGCAATCCCAGCACACGGTTACCCCAGCAATCACAGCACACTGATATCCCAGCAATCCCAGCACACGGTTACCCCAGCAATCCCAGCACACGGTTACCCCAGCAATCCCAGCACACTGATATCCCAGCAATCCCAGCACACGGTTACCCCAGCAATCCCAGCACACGGTTACCCCAGCAATCCCAGCACACGGTTACCCCAGCAATCCCAGCACACGGTTACCCCAGCAATCCCAGCACACTGATATCCCAGCAATCCCAGCACACGGTTACCCCAGCAATCCCAGCACACTGATATCCCAGCAATCCCAGCACACGGTTACCCCAGCAATCCCAGCACACTGATATCCCAGCAATCCCAGCACACGGTTACCCCAGCAATCCCAGCACACTGATATCCCAGCAATCCCAGCACACTGATATCCCAGCAATCCCAGCACACGGTTACCCCAGCAATCCCAGCACACGGTTACCCCAGCAATCCCAGCACACTGATATCCCAGCAATCCCAGCACACGGTTTACCCCAGCAATCCCAGCACATGGTTACCCCAGCAATCCCAGCACACGGTTACCCCAGCAATCCCAGCACACGGTTACCCCAGCAATCCCAGCACACGGTTACCCCAGCAATCCCAGCACACGGTTACCCCAGAAATCCCAGCACACGGTTACCCCAGCAATCCCAGCACACGGTTACCCCAGCAATCCCAGCACACGGTTACCCCAGCAATCCCAGCACACGGTTACCCCAGCAATCCCAGCACACTGATATCCCAGCAATCCCAGCACACGGTTACACCAGCAATCCCAGCACACTGATATCCCAGCAATCCCAGCACACGGTTACCCCAGCAATCCCAGCACACTGATATCCCAGCAATCCCAGCACACGGTTACCCCAGCAATCCCAGCACACTGATATCCCAGCAATCCCAGCACACGGTTACCCCAGCAATCCCAGCACACTGATATCCCAGCAATCCCAGCACACGGTTACCCCAGCAATCCCAGCACACTGATACCCCAGCAATCCCAACACACGGTTACCCCAGCAATCCCAGCACACGGTTACCCCAGCAATCCTAGCACACGGTTACCCCAGCAATCCCAGCACACTGATACCCCAGCAATCCCAGCACACTGATACCCCAGCAATCCCAGCACACTGATACCCCAGCAATCCCAGCACACTGATACCCCAGCAATCCCAGCACACTGATATCCCAGCAACCCCAGCACACGGTTACCCCAACAATCCCAACACATTGATATCCCAGCAAACTGATATCCCAGCGATCACAGCACACCAAAATCCCAGCAGTCCCAGCACACTGGGTGGGGGTGTTGTGTATATTAGGGTGGGGATTGTGTTTTGTGTATCAGGGTGGGGGTGTTGTGTGTATCAGGGTGGGGGTGTTGTGTGTATCAGGGTGGGGGTGTTTTATGTATCAGGGTGGGGGTGTGTGTATCAGGGTGGGGGTGTTGTGTGTATCAGGGTGGGGGTGTTGTGTGTATCAGGGTGGGGGTGTTGTGTGTATCAGGGCGGGGTGTTGTGTGTATCAGGGTGGGGTGTTGTGTGTATCAGGGTGGGGGTGTTGTGTGTATCAGGGTGGGGGTGTTGTGTGTATCAGGGTGGGGGTGTTGTGTGTATCAGGGTGGGGGTGTTGTGTGTATCAGGGTGGGGGTGTTGTGTGTATCAGGGCGGGATGTTGTGTGTATCAGGGTGGGGGTGTTGTGTGTATCAGGGTGGGGGTGTTGTGTGTATCAGGGTGGGGGTGTTGTGTGTATCAGGGTGGGGGTGTTGTGTGTATCAGGGTGGGGGTGTTGTGTGTATCAGGGTAGGGGTGTGTGTATCAGGGTGGGGATGTTGTGTGTATCAGGGTGGGGGTGTTGTGTGTATCAGGGTGGGGGTGTTGTGTGTATCAGGGTGGGGGTGTTGTGTGTATCAGGGTGGGGATGTTGTGTGTATCAGGGTGGGGGTGTTGTGTGTATCAGGGTGGGGATTGTGTTGTGTGTATCAGGGTGGGGGTGTTGTGTGTATCAGGGTGGGGATGTTGTGTGTATCAGGGTGGGGGTGTTGTGTGTATCAGGGTGGGGATTGTGTTTTGTGTATCAGGGTGGGGGTGTTGTGTGTATCAGGGTGGGGATTGTGTTGTGTGTATCAGGGTGGGGGTGTTGTGTGTATCAGGGTGGGGATGTTGTGTGTATCAGGGTGGGGATTGTGTTGTGTGTATCAGGGTGGGGGTGTTGTGTGTATCAGGGTGGGGATGTTGTGTGTATCAGGGTGGGGGTGTTGTGTGTATCAGGGTGGGGGTGTTGTGTGTATCAGGGTGGGGGTTTGTGTGTATCAGGGTGGGGGTGTTGTGTGTATCAGGGTGGGGATGTTGTGTGTATCAGGGTGGGGGGGTGTGTATCAGGGTGGGGGTGTTGTGTGTATCAGGGTGGGGGTGTTGTGTGTATCAGGGTGGGGGTTTGTGTGTATCAGGGTGGGGGTGTTGTGTGTATCAGGGTGGGGATGTTGTGTGTATCAGGGTGGGGGGGTGTGTATCAGGGTGGGGGTGTTGTGTGTATCAGGGTGGGGGTGTTGTGTGTATCAGGGTGGGGATGTTGTGTGTATCAGGGTGGGGGTGTTGTGTGTATCAGGGTGGGGGTGTTGTGTGTATCAGGGTGGGGGTGTTGTGTGTATCAGGGTGGGGGTGTTGTGTGTATCAGGGTGGGGATTGTGTTGTGTGTATCAGGGTGGGGGTGTTGTGTGTATCAGGGTGGGGGTGTTGTATCAGTATGCCTCTATTCACAACGTTTCTCTCCATAGTGGGGACCACGGAAGCTGCCGACATTTTGCAGAAAGACTATAAATTCCTGTTGCTGGAGAAGGAAAATTCCCCTCCGAAGAAGGACACCGAGCTTCTGATCCTGAGCAAGGACACTGGCAAACTATTCTCTGGTGTTCCCAGCAGCTTCACTGGTAATGCCCAAACCCACTCAGGGATCGACATTCCAGTCCCAGCTGCAGACAAACCCAACGCAACCCTGAATCCAACCCCAGTCCCAACTCAACCCCAAACCTGACCCAACCCCGGACATCGGCCATTGCTAACACAGCACTTGCTGCAGCCAGTGTGCCATCCAGCAAACCGCGCTACTGCTGCGACAGGATCAGGCTGCGCTCTGAATGAATAACTAGCTGCAGCGATTACTCTCAATCAAGGAGGGTTTCTGGATAGCTGAGGAAGAGTGAGGGGAGGAGCAAATGATTTATTCCATTGTTTATAATCACGGTGACCATTCGCTCGCGGGATTGAGGTGTGACAAATTCAGTCCATTAACTTATTCATCTTCAAATTGGGGAAAATTAAGGCAATTTCAATCGGAATAAATTGTTTGCATGGAGATTCTATTGTAAGGAGATTAAAGTGGACTCAAAGTTACAAAGGAAAATAAACTTTTGGAGAACAAAAAAAGTAAGCATGTACTGGAACTAGATATGGAAGTACAAAATGCAGATTCCTGCCGAATCGTCACAGCTCCATGTGGTAACAACACAGTTCACTTAACTCTTCAGCCCCATTTCCCCCTACAACCCCAGCCTCTTGCCCCCTGCAGCACCCCATTGCCCGCTCACTCTCACCCCTTTAATCCCGAGCCTACCCTTGCTGCCTGCACCTCCTTCACCCCTTTCAGCCCTTACCCACTCAACCCCCGTTGCCCACACGCTCCCCTCACCCTTCAAGCCCTACGCACTTTCAGCCCTTTCACCTCTGTGTCCCCTTTCCCAGATCCCTTGCTCCTCTCTTATGTTTCGACCCCTTAGCTGAACAATTTGTTTGTTATTTACAACACAGAAAGAAACCATTCAGCCTATCGGGTCTGCACCGGCTCTCAAAAAAGCGACCCAGATAGTCCCATTCCCGATCTCCCTAACCCTCCCATTCCCGATCTCCCTTATCCTCCCATTCCCGATCTCCCTAACCCTCTAAATTCATCACTTTCAAATATAAATCCAGCTCTCTTTTGAACCCTCCTGTGGAATCCACCTCCACCACTCCCCCAGGCAGCGCATTCCAGACCCCAACAGCTCTCTGAGTAAAGAGGTTTCTCCTCATCTCACTCCAGCTCCCTCGCTGACCATCTTGAAATTGTGACCCCCCTAGTCACTGACATCCCAACCAGTGGAAACAGAATATCCTTCTTCACCCTGTCAAAATTGTTCAGAATTCCAGTAAATCTCCTCTGCACTCTCTCCAGGACTTTAACATCCTTCCTTAAATAAAGTGTCCCGAATTGAACACACTATTCCGAATGTGGTCTGACCAATGATTTGTGGAGGTGTAGCATCACTACTTTGCTCTTATACTCAATGCCTCTATTTATAGACTCAAGGATGCTATAGACCTTCTTAACAACTGTTTCAACTGTTGGCAGCACGGTAGCATTGTGGATAGCACAATTGCTTCACAGCTCCAGGGTCCCAGGTTCGATTCTGGCTTGGGTCACTGTCTGTGCGGAGTCTGCACATCCTCCCCGTGTGTGCGTGGGTTTCCTCCGGGTGCTCCGGTTTCCTCCCACAGTCCAAAGATGTGCGGGTTAGGTGGATTGGCCATGATAAATTGCCCTTAGTGTCCAAAATTGCCCTTAGTGTTGGGTGGGGTTACTGGGTTATGGGGATAGGGTGGCGGTGTTGACCTTGGGTAGGGTGCTCTTTCCAAGAGCCGGTGCAGACTCGATGGGCTGAATGGCCTCCTTCTGCACTGTAAAATTCTATGATAAAATTCTATGAACTTGTCTGGCCACCTTCAGAGAATGATGCACTTGAACCCCGAGGTCCCTCTGCTCCTGCACTCCCTCAAAGTTGCACCATTGAGTCTATGTTGTCTCCCGTGTTTCTTCTACCAAAATGCATGACCTCACATTTCAGTGCGTTGAGGTTCATCAGCCAGGTGTCTGCCCATTTGGCCAACTTGTCAATGTCCCTCTGAAGTCGCTCAGCATCATCCTCACAATTCACTATTCTCCCTCGCTGAGTATCGTCCGCAAATTTAGAGATTTTGCCCTCAACCCTCATCCCATTTCCCAGCTCTTGGCCCATAGCCGTGTCTGCCCTGGGATCGCAGGCACACATCTAAATACTCCTTAAATGTTATGAGGGTCTCTGCCTCCCCCACCCTTTCAGGCAGCGAGTTCCAGACTCCCCCCCCCCCCCCTCTCTGGGGGCAAAGGTTTTTCCTCACATCCCCTCTAACCCTCCTGCCCCTCACCTTAAATCTGTTCCCCCTGGTCATTGATCCCTCCACCAAGGGGAAAGGTTTCTTCCTGTCTACTCTATGCCCCTCATAATTTTACACACCTCAATCCTGTCCCCCCTCAGTCTCCTCTGCTCCAAGGCAAACAATCCCAGTCTATCAAATCTCTCTTCACAGCTAGAACTCTCCAGCCCAGGCAACATGCTGGTAAATCTCCTCTGCACCCTTTCCAGTGCTATCACATAGAACATAGAACATAGAAAATACAGCACAGAACAGGCCCTTCGGCCCACGATGTTGTGCCGAACCTTTGTCCTAGATTAATCATAGATTATCATTGAATTTACAGTGCAGAAGGAGGCCATTCGGCCCTTTGAGTCTGCACCGGCTCTTGGAAAGAGCACCCTATCCAAACTCAACACCTCCACCCAACACCAAGGGCAATTTTGGACATTAAGGGCAATTTATCATTGGCCAATTCACCTAACCTGCACATCTTTGGACTGTGGGAGGAAACTGGAGCACCCGGAGGAAACCCACGCAGACACAGGGAGGACGTGCAGACTCTGCACAGACAGTGACCCAAGCCGGAATAGAACCTGGGACCCTGGAGCTGTGAAGCAATTGTGCTATCCACAATGCTACCGTGCTGCCCTTAAGAACAAATAAATCTACACTATATCATTTTACCGTAATCAATGTACCTATCCAATAGCTGCTTGAAGGTCTCTAATGTTTCCGACTCAACTACTTCCACAGGCAGTGCATTCCATGCCCCCACTACTCTCTGGGTAAAGAACCTACCTCTGATATCCCTCCTATATCTTCCACCTTTCACCTTCAATTTATGTCCCCTTGTAATGGTTTGTTCCACCCGGGGAAAAAGTCTCTGACTGTCTATCTATTCCCCTGATCATCTGATAAACCTCTATCAAGTCGCCCCTCATCCTTCTCCGTTCTAATGAGAAAAGGCCTAGCACCCTCAACCTTTCCTCGTAAGACCTACTCTCCATTCCAGGCAACATCCTGGTAAATCTTCTTTGCACCTTTTCCAAAGCTTCCACATCCTTCCTAAAATGAGGCGACCAGAACTGTACACAGTACTCCAAATGTGGCCTTACCAAAGTTTTGTACAGCTGCATCATCACCTCACGGCTCTTAAATTCAATCCCTCTGTTAATGAACGCGAGCACACCATAGGCCTTCTTCACAGCTCTATCCACTTGAGTGGCAACTTTCAAAGATGTATGAACATAGACCCCAAGATCTCTCTGCTCCTCCACATTGCCAAGAACTCTACCGTTAACCCTGTATTCCGCATTCATATTTGTCCTTCCAAAATGGACAACCTCACACTTTTCAGGGTTAAACTCCATCTGCCACTTCTCAGCCCAGCTCTGCATCCTATCTATGTCTCTTTGCAGCCGACAACAGCCCTCCTTACTATCCACAACTCCACCAATCTTCGTATCGTCTGCAAATTTACTGACCCACCCTTCAACTCCCTCATCCAAGTCATTAATGAAAATCACAAACAGCAGAGGACCCAGAACTGATCCCTGCGGTACGCCACTGGTAACTGGGATCCAGGCTGAATATTTGCCATCCACCACCACTCTCTGACTTCTATCGGTTAGCCAGTTCGTTATCCAACTGGCCAAATTTCCCACTATCCCATGCTTCCTTACTTTCTGCAGAAGCCTACCATGGGGAACCTTATCAAATGCCTTACTAAAATCCATGTACACTACATCCACTGCTTTACCTTCATCCACATGCTTGGTCACCTCCTCAAAGAATTCAATAAGATTTGTAAGGCAAGACCTACCCCTCACAAATCCGTGCTGACTATCCCTAATCAAGCAGTGTCTTTCCAGATGCTCAGAAATCCTATCCTTCAGTACCCTTTCCATTACTTTGCCTACCACCGAAGTAAGACTAACTGGCCTGTAATTCCCAGGGTTATCCCTAGTCCCTTTTTTGAACAGGGGCACGACATTCGCCACTCTCCAATCCCCTGGTACCACCCCTGTTGACAGTGAGGACAAAAAGATAATTGCCAACGGCTCTGCAATTTCATCTCTTGCTTCCCATAGAATCCTTGGATATATCCCATCAGGCCCGGGGGACTTGTCTATCCTCAAGTTTTTCAAGTATCAATGTATTCCCTTGTCTTGTTTATGCCCAAGTGCATCACCTCACATTTATCTGGATTGAATTGCATTTGCCTCTGACCAGCCCGTCTATATCCTCCTGTAATCTAAGGCTCTCCTCCTCACTATTTACCACCCCACCAATTTTTGTATCATCCACAAACTTACTGATCAACCCTCCTACATTCATGTCTGAATCATTTATATAAACCACAAACAACAAAGGCCACAACACTGATCCCTGCGGGACCCCACTGGACACAGGCTTCCAGTCAGAAAAACACCCCTCACCCATCACCCTCTGCTTGCTGCCACTCAGCCAATTCTGGATCTAATTTGCCAAATTTCCTTGGATCACATGGGCTCGTACCTTCGCTATCAGTCTCCCATGTTGGACCTTAACAAGAGCCTTGCTGAAGACCAAGTAGACCACGTCAAATACATTGCCCTCATCTATACACCTGGTCACCTCTTCGTAAAACTCAATCAAGTTGGTCAGACATGACCTCCCCTTAACAAACCCATGCTGACTGTTCCTGGTTAATCCCTGTCTCTCCAAATGCAGATTAATTCTGTCTCTCAGAATTGCTTCCAATAGTTTCCCCACCACTGAGGTTAGACTGACCGGCCTGTAGTTTCCTGGTTTATCCCTTCCTCCCTTCTTGAATAATGGAACCACATTGACTATCCTCCCGTCCTCCGGCACCTCTCCTGTGGCCAGAGAGGAATTGAAAATTATTGCCAGCGCCCCTGCTATTTCCTCCCTTGCCTCACTCAGCAGCCTGGGATACATTTCATCTGGCCCTGGAGATTCATCTACTTTTAAACCTGCCAGACCAATCCGAACCTCCTCTCTGTCTCTGTTAATCTCTTTAATTTTATTACAGTCCTTCTCCCTGATTTCTATACCCACACCGTCCCTCTCACAAGTGAACACTGACACAAAGTATTCATTTCGAACCCGACCTACATCCTCCGGCTCCACACACAAATGACCACTGTGGTCCTGGATTTGTTCCCTGTGGGCACAGACTGATGGTGCCACAAATTGAATGGAGAAGCTGATGTAAAGTATGAAGTGTGCACTTTGCGCTGTGAAACTCGGCAGTTTAATCTGATACCGGTCTGTCTCTCACAGTGGCTACAACAGATGGCACATCGAAGCAAGGGCAGGTATTTTCAAGTGACACTGCATCAGGAATCAAGGGTCAAACAAACGGTAAGTGGAGGGTAGAATAATGCAGGGGAATGGGTGCCCTGCCGTTTGGGATGGCCCAGTCGCAAGGACTAAGATCTCCAGTTTGTATTTCACAAACCGGTAACCTGTTGCAAATTAATCATTTCAGAGTTCAATTAAAACTTCAATCTTTCTACAATCTCTGTCTGATTCTCTCCCTCTATCTCAGTCTGTTTTTCTCTCTATCTGACTCTTTCTATCTGTCTCTAACATTCTCTCTATCACTTTATCTGATACTCCTGCCTGTTCGCTGGTGAGATAAATATTCTGTTTCTGTTTGTCCAGGAGCTTTGAAAATGTCAACTAAGGACAAGGCAACATACGCAGGTCAGTGAACTTTGCTCCCCTTGTGGGAATAATACCCAACAAATCGAAAAGGAAACACTTGGGTGAGATGCGATGACAGTTGAAGGCACAGAACATAGAACATTCCAGCGCAGTACAGGCCCTTCGGCCCTCGATGCTGCGCCGACCTGGGTGTCAGTGTAAAGAATGCGAAAGCCCTGTTTATAATCACAGAACGATATGGCACAGAGAGGGGTCACTCGGCCGTTATGCCTGTGACGGCTCTGTGAAAGAGTTATTCAATTAATACCACACCCCGCTCTTTCCCCATCAATCTTCTATTTTCTCGTCAGTATTTGTTCAATTTCTCTTTGAAAGTTACTGCTTCCATCTCCCTTCCAGGTCGGCATGTCCCAGATCACAACACGTGTAAAACATACTCCTCAGCCGCCTCCTCTGGCTCCTTTCACACTTATTTTAAATCCGTGTCCCTTTGGTTACTGACCCTCCTGCCACTGGAAACATTTTCTCCTTATTTCCTATCCAAGCCATTCATGATTTAAAACATAGAATGTCAGGAAATAGGAGCAGGAGGAGGCCCATTCGGCCTTCAAGCCTGCTCCGCCATTCATTATGGTCATGGCTGATCATCCAACTCAGTGACCTGTCCCCACCTTCCCCCCAAATCCTCTGATCCCTTTACCCCCAAGAGCTGTATCTAACTTGTTTGGATACCGGACTAGACCCCAACTTTTGTTAGGATACCGGATGAGAATCTCAAATAATTTTTCTATTTGTAAAGCTGTGAGGGAAGGCTACTTCACCCTGGGAGTGATGACTCTCACCAACAGGAATCTTTTACATTAAAACAAACTTTAATTTAAACACAGAATTTCCCACAACAACATCAAAGAAAATAGCATTACAATGATCAGTTGAACAATTCTTAAACACAAAGAAAACCTTAAACTTACTCTCTATACTTGCTACTAATTCCAATGAAGCAACCCAATACTGTCCAAATGCCACTTATAAGTAAAGTTAACAAATAGATTCTTGCTTAGATGTGTAGAGACGTTTGGAGAGAGAGAGTCTTTCAGGAGCAGAACCAGCACACGTCTGCTCACCGAGCAGTATTTGGTGAAACCGCTGCTCAACTTAAAATCCTTCTGTCTTGTCAGACTCAAATCCTATGGCAAACTGCAAAACTACAGACTGACTTGGCTCCTCCCATTAATTACATCATCTGTATCCCACTAAGATGTTGCATGATCTGCTTAGCTAGGACTAAATACAACCTCTCATAAATTATCTACTCTCCAGGGAATCTCAAGCAATCAAAACAACATCCCATTAACCATATATATATATTAACAAGTAAATAGTTAGAACCAATCATGACCTAATCTTTTACAACTTCTTAAATACAGCTTTATCAGACACACAGTCTGGAAATGCTTAACCTAGGTTCTTTAATAACATTACTGCAACAAATATATAACTTAACCCCGGCTTTTATTAACATTACTGCCCCAATTATAAAATATAATATATAACAATATTTTCTACATTTACGGCAGCACAATAGCACAGTGGTTAGTGCCAGGGTCCCAGGTTCGATTCCCAGCTTGGGTCACTATCTGTGCGGAGTCTGCACGTTCTCCCCGGGTCTGCGTGGGTTTCCTCCGGGAGCTCCGGTTTCCTCCCACAAGTCCCGAAAGACGTGGTGCAGAATTCTCCGACCCTCCCGCCGGGTCGGAGAATCGCAGGGGGGCGGGGTTCACGCCGCGCCGGTCGGGGGCCGTTGGCAGTGGCTCCCCCCCCCCCCCAGCAGTCCCCGATGGGCCGAGCGGCCGCCCGTTTTCGGCCATTCCCTGTGCCGTTGGGGCACTGGTTCCCTCCGCGCCGGCCTGTGTAAAGCTCCGCCATGGCCGGTGCGGAGAGGAAACCCCTGCGCGCAGGAATCATGCCAGTGGTTCTGGGAACACGCTGGCGCTCCTGCACATGCGCCAACTCACGCCGGCCGGCGGAGGCCCTTCGGCGCCAACCACCCCAGCGCCGGCCTCGCCCCCGAAGGAGGATTCCGCACCTTCCGGGCGGCCCGACGCCGGAGTGGTTCACGTTACTCTTTGGCGCCGATATGGCCCGTCCACCGGAGACCCGGCAATCCCGGCCGTGCTGTGGGTGAATTGGACATTCCGAATTCTCCCTGTGTACCCAAACAGGCGCCGGAATGTGGCGACTAGGGGCTTTTCAGAGTAACTTTATTGCAGTGTTAATGTAAGCCTGCTTGTGACAATAATACAGATTATTATTCACCACACAATTTATAATCTATATCAATAAACTGGATGAAGCGAGCGCTAAATCTTTCGATGACCGTAAGATAGGTGGGAAAGTAAGTTGTCAAGAGGAGGTAGAGAGTTTGCAAAGGGGTAGAGACAGGTTAAGAGAGTGGGGAAAATGTGGCAGATGGGATATAACCTGAGTAAATGTGAACTTGTTGACTTTGGCAGGAAGAATACTATTTAAGTGGAGAGAGATTGCAGAACCCGGTGGTACAGAGGGATCTGGGTGTCCTGGTACATCAATCACATAAAGTTGGTCTGCACGTATAGCGGGGGATTAGGAAGGTTCATGGAATGTTGGCAAGGGAAATGGAATATAAAAGTAGGAACATTTTATCCGAGCTGTATAGGGCCTTGGTGAAACACATTCAGAGTACTGAGTGCAGTTTTGGTCTCCTTATTAAAAATATATATAGAATTGCATCAGAAGCAGCTCAGAGAAGGTTCACTGGACTGGTCCCTGGGATGAAGTTGTCATCTGAATGAAATAGGTTAGGTCGATACCCATTGGAGTTTAGAAAAGGTGATCTTATTGTAAGATCTTGAGGGGACTCGATAGGGTGAAGATGCTTCCTCTTGTGGGGGAGGCTAGAATCAGGAGACACAGTTTAAGACGGAGATGAGGAGAAGCCTTTCCTCCTTAAGGTCGTTGTGTCTGGAATTCCCTTCCTGAGAAAGCAGTGGAGGATGGGTCTTCATTCAAGACAGAGTTAGACAGACTTTTGATAGACAATCGAGTCAAAGGTTCTGGGGGACAGACAGCAGAGTGGAACTGAGACCACAAGCACACCAACCGGAATCTTATTGAATGGTGGAGCAGGCTTGAAGGGCCGAATGGCCCACTTCTGCTCTGGTGTTCCTATATCCTAATGACAGAATGTGAGGTTCAATGCGAGCAGAGGAATTATACTCTGCCAAGGGAAAGCTAATAATTGCAGAGAACCAACTTTCTGAACACTAGCGGAGATGAGTAGCGAGAGCACTTAGTCTCCAGGATGAGGAATACAGCCCAAATCCTTCCTCACTATTGCGTTAGTTTCATCTTTAACCAGCACTGCCACTCCACCTCCTTCCAGTCTGTCCTTCCAAAATACTCAATACCCCTGGATGTTTAGTTCCCATTCCTGGTCACCCTGCAGCCATGTCTCTATAATCATGACTATATCAACCCCGCATACATCTGTTTACACAACTAATTCATCCGCTTTATTGCGAATGCTTCGCACATTAAGGCACAAAGCTTTAAGCTTTTCTTTTTAACAATCATTGTCCCGCTCCCATTAGTTTTTCCTGTGGCCTTGTTTGAACCTGGCCCTTGGTTTCTCTGTCTATCACTTTACTTATTCCCCATTCTGTCCCTTGTTCTTGTCCGTGTTTCCCCTCCCCTGACCCTCTGCACAGGTTCCCATCCCCCTGTCATTTGAGTTTAAAGAGATGCTAATCTTCTCTGCTCCAACAGAACAATTTTCTCCAATCTCTCCATGTTCCCGGGGCGAAATTCTCCTCCCCGCCCCGCCACATTTCTGCGCCAACCGGCCGGCGGGAGTCTCTGTAACACCGGCCGGTCAATGGGGTTTCCCATTGTGGGGCAGCCCCACGCCGTCGGGAAACCCCCGGGCGCCGGCAAAACGGAGACTCCCGCCGGCGGAGAATGACGCCCCTGAAGTCTCTCAGCGGGATTCTCCGACCCCCCCGCCGGGAGGGGGAGGCGGCGCGAATCCCCGGGGGGTGGGGGGGGGGGCGGCGCGGATCCCCGGGGGGTGGGGGGGGGCGGCGCGGATCCCCGGGGGGTGGGGGGGGGCGGCGCGGATCCCCGGGGGGTGGGGGGGGCGGCGCGGATCCCCGGGGGGTGGGGGGGCGGCGCGGATCCCCGGGGGGTGGTGGGGGGGGCGGCGCGGATCCCCGGGGGGTGGGGGGGCGGCGCGGATCCCCGGGGGGTGGGGGGGGGCGGCGCGGATCCCCGGGGGATGGGGGGGGCGGCGCGGATCCCCGGGGGATGGGGGGGGCGGCGCGGATCCCCGGGGGGTGGGGGGGGGCGGCGCGGATCCCCGGGGGGTGGGGGGGCGGCGCGGATCCCCGGGGGATGGGGGGGGGCGGCGCGGATCCCCGGGGGGTGGGGGGGGCGGCGCGGATCCCCGGGGGGTGGTAGGGGGGCGGCGCGGTTCCCCGGGGGGTGGGGGGGCGGCGCGGATCCCCGGGGGGTGGGGGGGGGCGGCGCGGATCCCCGGGGGGTGGGAGGGGGGCGGCGCGGATCCCCGGGGGGTGGGGGGGAGGCGGCGCGGATCCCCGGGGGGTGGGGGGGCGGCGCGGATCCCCGGGGGGTGGGGGGGCGGCGCGGATCCCCGGGGAGTGGGGGGGGGCCGCGCGGATCCCGCCCCGCTGCCCCGACGGCGGCTGCCGTATTCTCCAGCCCCTGTAAGGCTCCGCCATGGCCGGCGCGGAGAAGAAACCCACGGCGGAAGTGCCAGAACACGCCGGCGGTTTGGCGCATGCACGGACACGCGCAGTCCCTTCGGTGCCAGCTGGAGCGGCGGCAGTCTCTCCGCTGTCCACCTAGGCCAGAAAGGCCGAGAGAATACCGGGTTTTCGGGGGCTGTTGGGGCCGGAGTGGTTCGCGCCGGTTTTTCTGCCGGTGTGGGGACTTTGTCCTCGGAATCTATTTCTCCTCGATACCCTCTCCCAGGCCTTCACATCCTTCCATTTGGTGTGGTGTCCAGAATGGGACATAGTTGAGGCTAAAGTGGTGTTTTAAAGTGTCACAATTCTTGCTGTTGTATTCTTTGTCCCTCTTTCTAGAACTGTGGCTCACCCTCTACAACACACCTCCTCACCCCCAAGCTCCTCTCACTCTCAGAGACCCATTCTCTGGTTATATTAAAAATGTGATCACATTTCCTCTGCCTCTATTTGCAGCGATCCGATCGAGCGAGGAGAGTTTGGGCTCCGTCCCCTCCTGGTGCTCCTGCTGTCGTTGTTGCAACTGGTGGAAGTGGCTGCTGGGGCTGCTGGCCGGGCTACTGCTCCTGGGTCTCCTATTCGGCCTCATTGCATTGGGTGAGTGGGGGTGGGCAAGTGGGTATGAGCCCAAAGAGAATTGGGGGAGGGGCAGGGAACAGGAGCTGGGGAAGGTAGAAAGTGGTATCTGGAGAAGAGGCAGCGATGGGGGTGCTGGGAGAGGGTCAAAGAGTGGGGAGCTGGGGGAGGGACAGGGAGCGGGGACTGGGGAGGGGTAGAAATTGGGGGCTGGGGGAGAGGCTGTGGTCGGGGGCTGGGGAGAGGCTGTGGTTGGGGGCTGGGGAGAGGCTGTGGTCGGGGGCTGGGGAGAGGCTGTGGTTGGGGGCTGGGGAGAGGCTGTGGTCGGGGGCTGGGGGGGAGCTGGGGGATCTGGAGGGGGGAGGTGAGTGTGCATTGAGCCCTCAAGCCTGCTCTGCTATTAAATATAATTGTGGCTGATCTAATTCAGGCTTCAACTCTATATTCACATTCCACCTACCCTCTTGACCCCTCCCTTGACGATCAATAATCTGTTTATCTCAGCCTTGAATATATTCAATGACCCCAGCTCTCTGCAGTTGAGAATTCCACAGACCAATGACCCTCTGGGAGAAGGAATTCCTTCCTCCTCATTGGCTTAAACAGGAGACCCCTTTTTAAACTGTGTCTTCTGGTCCTAAACTCCCCACAACCACGGCGCTGCACCTTATTGTCAAACGCATTCATGTGTTTCACTGAGATCACCTCCCATTCGTCAAAATTCCAATGGGTGGGGTGGGGGACGGACGGTGGGGTGGGGGGGGGGAAGGTGGGGGGGCGACGGGACGGTGGGGGGGGACGGTGTGGGGGGGGGCGGTGGAGGGGACACGGTGTGTGGGGGGAACGGTGGGGGGGGGGGCGGTGTGGGGGGGGTGGTGTGGAGGGGGCGGTGTGGGGGTGCGGTGTGGGGGGGAGAGGGTGTGGGGGGGTGGTGGGGGGTGGGCGGTGTGGGGGGGACGGTGTGGGGGGGGCGGTGGGGGGACGGACGGTGTGATTCGGGGGGACGGTGTGGGGGGGCGGTGTGGGGGGGGGGACAGTGTGGGGGGGAAGGTGTGGGGGGAGCGGTGTGGGGGGGGACGGTGTGCGGGGGGGCGGTGTGCGGGGGGACGGTGTGGGGGGGATGGTGCGCGGGGGGGGACGGTGCAGGGGGGGACGGTGTGGGGGGGACGGTGGGGGGGGGATGGTGGGGGGGAGGTGTGGGGGGGACGGTGTGGGGGGGGACGGTGTGGGGGGGAAGTTGTGGGTCGGGGGGGTGGTGTGGGTCGGGGGGATGGTGTGTGGAGGGGACGGTGGGGGGGGGGGCACGGTGGGGGGGGGCGCGGTGTGGGGGGGGCGGTGTAGGGGGGGGACGGTGTGGGTCGGGGGGATGGTGTGTGGAGGGGACGGTGGGGGGGGGGGGCACGGTGGGGGGGGCGCGGTGTGGGGGGGGGGCGGTGTAGGGGGGGGACGGTGGGAGTCGGGGGGACGGTGTGCGGGGGGACGGTGCGGGGAGGGGGCGGTGTGGGGGGTCGGTGTGGGGGGGAAGGTGTGGGGGGGGACGGTGCGGGGAGGGGGGCGGTGTGGGGAGGGTGTGATTCGGGGGGGACGGTGTGGGGGGGGACAGTGTGGGGGGGGACGGTGGGGGGGGGAAGGTATGGGGGGTGGTGTGGGTCGGGGGGACGGTGTGGGGGGGACGGTGTGGGGTGGACGGTGTGGGGGGACAGTGTGGGGGGGGTAGGTAGGGGGGGACAGTGGGGGGGGCGGTGTGGGGAGGGGAAGGTGGGGGGGACAGTGGGGGGGGCGGTGTGAGTCGGGGGACAGTGTGTGTCGGGGGGACGGTGTGGGGGGGGGTGCGGGGGACGGTGTGGGGGGGGTGCGGTGGGGGGAGCGGTGTGGGGGGGGCGGTGGGTGGGGGCCGGTAGTGGGGACGGTGGGGGGAGGGGGCGGTGGGGGAGGGGGCGGTGTGGGTCGGGGGAACGGTGTGGGTCGGGGGAACGGTGTGGGTCGGGGTGAACGGTGTGGGGGGGGTGGTGTGGGGGGGGACAGTGTGGGGGGGACGGTGTGGGGGGGACGGTATGGGGGAGGACGGTGTGGGGTGGGACGGTGGGGGGGGCGGTGGGGGGACGGACGGTGGGGGGTGGGGGAGCGGTGGGGGGGGGAAGGTGTTGGGGAAGGTGTGGGGGGGGAAGGTGTGGGGGGGGAAGGTGTGGGGGGGACGGTGTGGGTGGGACGGTGTGGGTCGGGGGGACGGTGTGGGGGGGGGGAGCGGTGTGGGGTTGGGAGCGGTGGGGGGGGAGTGGTGTGGGGGGGGATGGTGTGGGGGGGACGGTGTGGGGGACGGGACGGTGTGGGGGGACGACGGTGTGGGGGGGGCGGTGTGGTGGGGGAGACGGTGTGGGGGGTCGGTGTGGAGGGGGGATGGTGTCGGGGGGGACGGTGTTTGGGGGGACGGTGTGTGGGGGGGACGGTGTGGGTCTGGGGGGAACGGTGTGGGGGGGACGGTGGAGGGGGGGGCGGTGTGGGGGGGACGGTGTGGGGGGGGGTGTGGGTCAGGGGGGACGGTGTAGGTCGGGGGGGACGGTGTGGGTCAGGGGGGACGGTGTGGGTCAGGGGGGACGGTGTAGGTCGGGGGGACGGTGTGGGGGGGGCGGTGTGGGGGGGTGATGGTGTGCGGGGGGGTGATGGTGTGGGTAGGACGGTGTGGGTCAGGGGGGACGGTGTAGGTCGGGGGGACGGTGTGGGGGGGACGGTGTGGGGGGTGGTGGGGGGGACGTTGTGGGGGGGGACGGTATGGGGGGGAAGTTGTGGGGCGGGGGGACGGTGTGTGGGGGGGACGGTGGGGGGGGGACGGTGTGCGAGGGGACGGTGTGCGGGGGGACGGTGTGCGGGGGGACGGTGTGCGGGGGGGACGGTGTGCGGGGGGACGGGGTGCGGGGGGACGGTGTGCGGGGGGGACGGTGTGGGGGGGGATGGTGCGCGGAGGGGGACGGTGCGGGGGGGGGCTGTGTGTTGGGGAACGGTGTGGGGGGGGGGGGCGGTGTGGGGGGGACGGTGGGGGTGGGGTGGTGGGGGGGAGGTGTGGGGGGGAAGTTGTGGGTCGGGGGGACGGTGTGGGTCGGGAGGATGGTGTGTGGAGGGGACGGTGGGGGGGGGGGCACGGTGGGGGGGGCACGGTGTGTGGGGGGCGGTAGGAGTCGGGGGGACGGTGTGCGGGGGGACGGTGTGCGGGGGGACGGTGTGCGGGGGGACGGTGTGGGGGGGCGGTGTGGGGGGGGGGGATGGTGTGGGGGGGGCACGGTGTGAGTTGGGGGGATGGTGTGGGGGGGGGAACGGTGTGGGGGGGACGGTTCGGGGAGGGGGGCGGTGTGGGGGGGGGGGGTGTGGGGGGGGTTGGTGTGGGGGGGCACAGTGTGAGTTGGGGGGGACGGTGTGGGGGGGGATGGTGTGGGGGGGACGGTGGGGGGGTGTGGACGGTGGGGGGGGACGGTGGAGGGGGAAGGTGTGGGGGGACGGTGTGGGTCGGACGGTGTGTGTCGGGGGGACGGTGGGGTGGGGAGCGGTGTGGGGCGGACGGTGTGGGGGGGGGGACGGTGTGTGGGGGGGACGGTGTGGGGGAATGGTGTGGGGGGGGACGGTGTGGGGGGGGCGGTGTGGGGGGGGGGATGGTGTGGGGGGGGCACGGTGTGAGTTGGGGGGATGGTGTGGGTGGGGGAACGGTGTGGGGGGGACGGTGCGGGGAGGGGGGCGGTGTGGGGGGGCGGTGTGGGGGGGGTTGGTGTGGGGGGGCACAGTGTGAGTTGGGGGGGACGGTGTGGGGGGGGATGGTGTGGGGGGGGACGGTGGGGGTGTGTGGACGGTGGGGGGGGACGGTGGAGGGGGAAGGTGTGGGGGGACGGTGTGGGTCGGACGGTGTGTGTCGGGGGGACGGTGGGGTGGGGAGCGGTGTGGGGCGGACGGTGTGGGGGGGGACGGTGTGTGGGGGGGACGGTGTGGGGGAATGGTGTGGGGGGGAAGTTGTGGGTCGGGGGGACGGTGTGGGTCGGGGGGATGGTGTGTGGGGGGGACGGTGTGAGTTGGGGGGACGGTGTGGGGGGGGGACGGTGTGGGGGGGACGGTGCGGGGAGGGGGGGCGGTGTGAGGGGGGCGGTGTGGGGGGGGGATGGTGTGGGGGGGGCACGGTGTGAGTTGGGGGGGACGGTGTGGGGGGGGGACGGTGTGGGGGGGACGGTGGGGGGTGTGTGGACGGTGGGGGGGGACGGTGGAGGGGGAAGGTGTGGGGGGACGGTGTGGGTCGGACGGTGTGTGTCGGGGGGACGGTGGGGCGGGGAGCGGTGTGGGGCGGACGGTGTGGGGGGGGATGGTGTGTGGGGGGGACGGTGTGGGGGGATGGTGTGGGGGGGAAGTTGTGGGTCGGGGGGACGGTGTGGGTCGGGGGGATGGTGTGTGGGGGGGACGGTGGGGGGGACGGTGTGTGGGGGGACGGTGTGGGGGGGACGGTGTGGGGGGACGGTGTGGGGGGGAAGTTGTGGGTCGGGGGGACGGTGTGGGTCGGGGGGGACGGTGTGTGGGGGGATGGTGTGGGGGGGACGGTGTGGGGGGGAAGTTGTGGGTCGGGGGGACGGTGTGGGTCGGGGGGACGGTGTGTGGGGAGGACGGTGGGGGGGGACGGTGTTGGGGGGGGACGGTGTGTGGGGGGACGGTGTGTGGGGGGGACGGTGGGGGGGGGGACGGTGTTGGGGGGGGGGACGGTGTGGGGGGGGGGACGGTGTGTGGGGGGATGGTGTGTGGGGGCGGTGTGGGGTGGGATGGTGGGGTGTGGACAGTGGGCTCGGGGGGGGAACCATGCGTTGGGGGGCGACTGTGGGGTACATTCCTGGAGTTTTGATCAAATGATTGCTCCCTCCGATCGCCGCAGCCGATCAAACAGTCCCTGTTTTCCCACCTCCAACACTTTGTAATTATAACACTGAAGTGTTGAAGAGAAACAGATAATTTATTGAAATAGCCTCGGGATGTTTCTCGTTGGTTTTCTTCAATTAATCTTCAATTAATTGGTCATTAATCTTCAATTCCTGGAGACTCCCTGGAAATCCCGAGGTTTGGCAAGTCCCTATCTGGCTGTCCAATCATTTCTGGACTGTTTGCTGGTTGGAGACTGTTGAGTTTGAGCCCAGGTTAGATTGTCACTAATCCGCGTCACTCTCATCTTTCAGCGGAAGAGGTGAAGAAGCTGAAATCACGCGTCAAAGATCTGGAGACTACGACAAGATTTGAGAAGCTAGTTGGTGAGAAGTTCCCAACCGTGAACGTTGAGTCGGAGACAGGGATGGAACCGGAGTCTCATTTCAAGAATGACATATTGAAGCAAATCAATAAGACAATCCAGTCCTCGCAATATCAAGGTGAGAAGCGGCCAAGAGGCCAACCCACTTGCAGTTGGGGCCATCGGTTAAACACAGTGAGATTCCCGTCACTAATGTTCAGGAAATAAGATGATTCTCACCAGCACACAATCTCTATCCTCTGTGATCTGTTTCATATCCACTTTCACCCCAAGTCCTTCAATACCACCACCTCCCCATATCCCTCAGTCCCACCACCTCCCCATATCCCTCAGTCCCACCACCTCCCATATCCCTCAATCTCACCTCCTCCCATATCCCTCAATCCCACCACCTCCCCATATCCCTCAAACTCACCACCTTCCCATATCCCTCAATCCCACTCACTTCCCCATATCCCTCAATCCCACTCACTTCCCCATATCCCTCAATCCCACCACCTCCCCATATCCCTCAAACTCACCACCTTCCCATATCCCTCAATCCCACTCACTTCCCCATATCCCTCAATCCCACTCACTTCCCCATATCCCTCAATCCCACCACCTCCCCATATCCCTCAATCCCACTCACTTCCCCATATCCCTCAATCCCACTCACTTCCCCATATCCCTCAATCCCACCACCTTCCCATATCCCTCAATCCCACCACCTCCCCATATCCCTCAATCCCACCACCTTCCCATATCCCTCAATCCCACCACCTTCCCATATCCCTCAATCCCACCACCTCCCATATCCCTCAAACTCACCACCTCCCCATATCCCTCAATCTCACCTCCTCCCCATATCCCTCAATCCCACCACCTCCCCATATCCCTCAATCCCACTCACTTCCCCATATCCCTCAATCCCACCACCTTCCCATATCCCTCAATCCCACCACCTCCCATATCCCTCAATCCCACCACCTCCCCATATCCCTCAATCCCACCACCTTCCCATATCCCTCAATCCCACCACCTTCACATATCCCTCAACCCCACCACCTCCCCATATCCCTCAAACTCACCACCTCCCCATATCCCTCAATCTCACCTCCTCCCCATATCCCTCAATCCCACCACTTCCCCATATCCCTCAATCCCACTCACTTCCCCATACCCCTCAATCACACCACCTCCCCATATCCCTCAATCCCACTAACTTTCCCATATCCCTCAATCCCACCACTTCCCCATATCCCTCAATCCCACTCACTTCCCCATATCCCTCAATCCCACCACCTCCCCACATCCCTCAATCCCACTCACTTCCCCATATCCCTCAATCCCACTCACTTCCCCATATCCCTCAATCCCACCACCTCCCCACATCCCTCAATCCCACTCACCTCCCCATATCCCTCAATCACACTCACCTCCCCATATCCCTCAATCACACCACCTCCCCACATCCCTCAGTCCCACTCACTTCCCCATATCCCTCAATCCCACCACCTCCCCACATCCCTCAATCCCACTCACCTCCCCATATCCCTCAATCCCACTCACCTCCCCATATCCCTCAATCACACCACCTCCCCATATCCCTCAATCACACCACCTCCCCACATCCCTCAATCCCACCACCTCCCCACATCCCTCAATCCCACCACCTCCCCACATCCCTCAATCCCACCACCTCCCCACATCCCTCAATCCCACCACCTCCCCATATCCCTCAATCCCACCACCTCCCCACATCCCTCAATCCCACTCACTTCCCCTTATCCCTCAATCCCACTCACTTCCCCGTGCCTCTCTTTTAGTTGTTTCCTCATACAGTTGTACTCTCAATTCACTGACCCTTTTAGTGAGAGAGTTCCTTTGTTGCCTCTGCCCCCGGCTCTGTCTGTCTATCTGTCTGTCTGATGTCACAATGTGAAGTAGGACAGAGATAGATGGCTTGGAATTGAGTGATTTGTCTCGGCTCTACTGAACATTCTGGATTGGAGATTATTTCTGGTCAGCAGATATTAAATGTACATTAAAGGGGAAGTGGTCAAAATGATTTTCCTCCTTGTTCCTACCCAAGACTGACCCTCGTTATCTTTAATTACAGAATCAATGAGAGGACCACAAGGTGAGTAACAGATGTGATGGAGCTTTCATGTTATTCGGACTGAATTTTCCCAGCCATGTGCGCAGAGTGAAGATAGGGGGCAGCTCTGCTGGGAGGTTCTCCAGCACATTCTCTCCAACAGGGAAGCTTTAGGGAGCAACTGCAAGCACCATGGAGGGGGAGGGGCAGCCAATTCAATCAATTACAGACCAAACGAAGGCCCAATTTCTGTGGTCATGCCAGCATTCTGTGGGCAGCAGGGGAGCCCCTGGTTTGAAGAGATGGTCATTGCCAGAAGGCCATTGGAGCCGGAGGCTGGGTGTCCCAAAGAGGAATCTGTCGCCAAACCACTGCACATCTAAACTGTCCACCTGGATAATTATCCCTCCGCTTTAATCAGCCTAACAGTTGTGACCACCAACATCTTACCTTCTAAAGACACATCTCTGAGGGAGACGCTGCGGTGAGCAGCCCTCGCAGTCTCTCACGTTCTGATTTTTGACACCACTAAATTCCTAACTATTGATGAACAGACTTGCTGGCCCAGAAAAACTATTGTCATTCTCCATCTCTCCATTATGATATATTTTCAACTCACAATTTTAAAATAACATATTTTTAAAAGTTGAATCATGGTATTGTTGCTTCAAGTCCCAATCATTGTCTTTAAAGTTTTGATTACAAGTGAAGATTTAAGCGCGCAGCGGTTAGCACTGGGACTGCGGCGCTGAGGACCCGGGTTCGATCCCGGCTCTGGGTCACTGTCCGTGTGGAGTTTGCACATTCTCCCCGTGTCTGCGAGGGTTTCGCCCCCACAACACAAAGATATGCAGGGTAGGTGGATTGGCCGCGCTGAATTGCACCTTAATTGAAAAATAATTGGTTACTCCAAAAAAAATGTTTTCATTTTTTACAAAGAAGTGAAGATTTATTTGCTGCCGTCTGCTTACTTGCTGTTTGTGAATACTTCAATATGATTGGCTGACTGAGGTCCCTGGAGATCCCCTTGCATTGGGAAGTTCTCACAAGTTTGTGGGCAGCTTTTTCAAAGCGTTCTTCTGCAAACGGCATCACTTCAGCACCGGCCATGCGAGGGTCCAGAGGAGATTAGTGAGGGCGTGGCCAGGACTGGAAAATTGCAGCTATGAGGAAAGATTGGACAGACTGGGGTAGTTCTCCCTGGAGCAGAGCAGGCTGAGGGGAGATTAGATTGAGATGCAGGAAATTGTGAGGGGCCTGGATCGAGGATGGGAGGGGCCTGTTTACTTCAGCAGAGAGGTCAGTGACTCGGCCACTGGCTTAAGGAGATTAGTGGAAAGATTTGATGTGGAAACATCTTTTCACCCAGAGGGTTGTGGGGGTCTGGAAGTCACTGCCTGAAAGAGTATTATACAGGCAGACACCCTCAGCTCATTGGAAAGGGGCCTGGATTTGTGCCTCAGATGCTGTAACCGGCAGGGTTATGGAAAGTGGGATTGGGTTGGGGGCTCGTTTGTTCAGCCGGCACAGACACGATGGAGCGAGTGGCCTCTTTCTGTGGCCAAAACCTCCCATGATTCTAAACTGAAAATACATTCAGAATTCTCAGACGTGGAATCCTGATTGCGTGTAAATACCTCTCAGGGTTTCTTGTGTGTGAGAAAATATAAAAAGCATAATTTGTGAGGCCTCCCCTCCCTCCCAGCCACAGCAGAACTCTGCTGGACCTGACCCCTACCCAGCAGAACTCTGCTGGACCTGACCCCTCCCCAGCAGAACTCTGCTGGACCGGACCCCTCCCCAGCAGAACTCTGCTGGACCTGACCCCTACCCAGCAGAACTCTGCTGGACCTGACCCCTCCCCAGCAGAACTCTGCTGGACCGGACCCCTCCCCAGCAGAACTCTGCTGGACCTGACCCCTCCCCAGCAGAACTCTGCTGGACCTGACCCCTACCCAGCAGAACTCTGCTGGACCTGACCCCTCCCCAGCAGAACTCTGCTGGACCGGACCCCTCCCCAGCAGAACTCTGCTGGACCGGGCCCCTCCCCAACAGAACTCTGCTGGACCGGACCCCTCCCCAGCAGAACTCTGCTGGACCGGGCCCCTCCCCAGCAGAACTCTGCTGGACCGGGCCCCTCCCCAGCAGAACTCTGCTGGACCGGACCCCTCCCCAGCAGAACTCTGCTGGACCGGACCCCTCCCCAACAGAACTCTGCTGGACCGGACCCCTCCCCAACAGAACTCTGCTGGACCGGACCCCTCCCCAGCAGAACTCTGCTGGACCGGGCCCCTCCCCAGCAGAACTCTGCTGGACCGGGCCCCTCCCTCCCAGAGCTGTCAGCTGGTACTTTATTGGTGTTTTTAACAAAAATCTTTATATTCTATTATCTTTTGTACAGGTGTGCCAGGAATTAAAGGTGAGCCGAAAATTTTCAACAGTTTTCTTCTCTCCACCGTCCATTTTGCAGCTTTGTGTTCATTATTCCAATTATTCTGGCAGTTTCCCTCTAACTGACTTGCTCCCTCCTCTCTCTCTCTCTCTCTCAGTCTCATCTACCCACCATCATCCATAGCCTCAACTGCACCAACTCTGCATCTCTGATATCACTCAGACCCCCTCAATCATTGTCCGACCTGCCTCACTATTGAGAGAGAGGATCGAGTATCATCGTATTGAATAGCGAAGCAGGTTCGAAGGGCCGAATGGCCTGTGGCCTCTCCTAGTTTCTATGTTTCTATCTGTTTCTATGCTCCTTTGCCCTCGACAGTGCATTCCAGACCATCATACTCACCCTCTCTGCCTCTTTCTTCAACACTTTATTCTGATTTTTATTCTCCCTGAATCTCTCCCACTTTCTTTTCGTCTCTCACATCTCGGAAATTGTGATAATATTTTCTTTAATCTCTATTTTATTTTTTAAGGTGATCCAGGAAGTCCCGGAATGCCAGGTAACTTCAATTATTAATAATAATAATCTTTATTGTCACAAATAGGCTTACATTAAAACTGCAATGAAGTTACTGTGAAAAGCCCCTAGTCGCCACATTCCGGCACCTGTTCGGGTACACAGCGAGAATTCAGAATTTCCAATTCACCTAACAGCACATCTTTCGGGACTTGTGGGAGGAAACCGGAGCACCCGGAGGAAACCCACGCAGACACGGGGAGAACGTGCAGACTCCGCACAGACAGTGACCCAGGCTGGGTATCGAATCTGGGATCGGCGCTGTGAAGCAACAGTGCTAACCACTGTGCTACCAAATTTGTGTCTCAGCATCTCATACTCTTCCCATAATTCCCTTTTTTCTATAAATGAATATGTAAGAGCAGTGAACCCTCAGGAAGGTGACATCACAAATTAATCGGCTCAGTCTTTTCCAAAATCAACCCGTTACCCACCTTCTCCCCATATCCCCAATCCGCCTTCTCCCCATATCCCCAATCCGCCTTCTCCCCATATCCCCAATCCACCTTCTCCCCATATCCCCAATCCACCTTCTCCCCATATCCCCAATCCACCTTCTCCCCATATCCCCAATCCGCCTTCTCCCCATATCCCCAATCCGCCTTCTCCCCATATTCCTCAATCCCACCTTCTCCCCATATCCCTCAATCCCGCCTTCTCCCCATATCCCTCAATCCCGCCTTCTCCCCATATTCCTCAATCCCGCCTTCTCCCCATATTCCTCAATCCCACCTTCTCCCCATATCCCCAATCCGCCTTCTCCCCATATCCCTCAATCCTGCCTTCTCCCCATAGCCCCAATCCCGCCTTCTCCCCATATTCCTCAATCCCGCCTTCTCCCCATATCCCTCAATCCCGCCTTCTCCCCATATCCCCAATCTGCCTTCTCCCCATATTCCTCAATCCTGCCTTCTCCCCATATCCCTCAATCCCGCCTTCTCCCCATATCCCTCAATCCCACCTGCTCCCCATATTCCTCAATCCCGCCTTCTCCCCATATCCCTCAATCCCACCTTCTCCCCATATCCCTCAATCCCGCCTTTCCATTCATATTCCTCAATCCCGCCTTCTCCCCATATTCCTCAATCCCGCCTTCTCCCCATATCCCTCAATCCCGCCTTCTCCCCATATCCCTCAATCCCACCTTCTCCCCATATTCCTCAATCCCGCCTTCTCCCCATATCCCTCAATCCCGCCTTCTCCCCATATCCCTCAATCCCACCTTCTCCCCATATTCCTCAATCCCGCCTTCTCCCCATATCCCTCAATCTCACCTTCTCCCCATATTCCTCAATCCCGCCTTCTCCCCATATCCCTCAATCCCACCTTCTCCCCATATCCCCAATCCGCCTTCTCCCCATATCCCTCAATCTCACCTACTCCCCATATTCCTCAATCCCGCCTTCTCCCCATATCCCTCAATCCCACCTTCTCCCCATATCCCCAATCCGCCTTCTCCCCATATCCCTCAATCCCACCTTCTCCCCATATTCCTCAATCCCGCCTTCTCCCCATATCCCTCAATCCCGCCTTCTCCCCATATCCCTCAATCCGACCTTCTCCCCATATTCCTCAATCCCGCCTTCTCCCCATATCCCTCAATCTCACCTTCTCCCCATATTCCTCAATCCCGCCTTCTCCCCATATCCCTCAATCCCACCTTCTCCCCATATCCCCAATCCGCCTTCTCCCCATATCCCTCAATCCTGCCTTCTCCCCATATTCCTCAATCCTGCCTTCTCCCCATATCCCCAATCCACCTTCTCCCCATATCCCTCAATCCTGCCTTCTCCCCATATCCCCAATCCCGCCTTCTCCCCATATCCCTCAATCCCACCTTCTCCCCATATCCCCAATCCGCCTTCTCCCCATATCCCCAATCCCGCCTTCTCCCCATATTCCTGAATCCCGCCTTCTCCCCATATCCCCAATCCGCCTTCTCCCCATATCCCCAATCCGCCTTCTCCCCATATTCCTCAATCCCGCCTTCTCCCCATATCCCCAATCCGCCTTCTCCCCATATCCCCAATCCGCCTTCTCCCCATATCCCCAATCCTGCCTTCTCCCCATATCCCTCAATCCCACCTTCTCCCCATATCCCCAATCCGCCTTCTCCCCATATCCCCAATCCTGCCTTCTCCCCATATCCCCAATCCGCCTTCTCCCCATATCCCCAATCCGCCTTCTCCCCATATCCCCAATCCCGCCTTCTCCCCATATTCCTGAATCCCGCCTTCTCCCCATATCCCTCAATCTCACCTTCTCCCCATATCCCCAATCCGCCTTCTCCCCATATCCCCAATCCCGCCTTCTCCCCATATTCCTGAATCCCGCCTTCTCCCCATATCCGCAATCCGCCTTCTCCCCATATCCCCAATCCGCCTTCTCCCCATATCCCCAATCCTGCCTTCTCCCCATATCCCTCAATCCCACCTTCTCCCCATATCCCCAATCCGCCTTCTCCCCATATCCCCAATCCCGCCTTCTCCCCATATTCCTGAATCCCGCCTTCTCCCCATATCCCCAATCCGCCTTTTCCCCATATTCCTCAATCCCACCTTCTCCCCATATCCCCAATCCGCCTTCTCCCCATATTCCTCAATCCCGCCTTCTCCCCATATCCCCAATCCGCCTTCTCCCCATATCCCTCAATCCCACCTTCTCCCCATATCCCCAATCCTGCCTTCTCCCCATATCCCCAATCCGCCTTCTCCCCATATCCCCAATCCGCCTTCTCCCCATATCCCCAATCCGCCTTCTCCCCATATCCCCAATCCGCCTTCTCCCCATATCCCTCAATCCCGCCTTCTCCCCATATCCCCAATCCTGCCTTCTCCCCATATCCCCAATCCCGCCTTCTCCCCATATCCCCAATCCGCCTTCTCCCCATATCCCCAATCCGACTTCTCCCCTTATCCCCAATCCGCCTTCTCCACTGGCAGAAGGGTCAATGACCAGAGGAAACAAATGTGATATGATTGGCAAAATAACCAGAGATTAATTGTAAAATAACAGAAACTCATGTGATGATTTATTTTAATATTTCTTTACAGGTGTTCATGGTCTTCCCGGGCGAGAGGGTCAGCGAGGAAGTGCAGGTAAGGCCCAGTGGGGGAACAGGGGGAATTATTGACCAACAGAGGAATGTTGGTGGGGGTCAGGGGAGCTGGGGTTTATTGACCAATTGGGAGACAGAGGGTATAATTAATCCAGGGGGAAATGAGGTGTTATTAGCCAGTGTGAGGGGCGTGTGGGAGGACATGGAACCCAATGGAGGGACTGGTGAGTAGTTATTGACCAATGTGGAGACAGGGATTATTATTGATTAATTGGGGGTCAGCGGGTGTTATTAACCGGTGGGAGGGCAGGGGTTTTTAACTAATGGGGAACAGACAGGGAGGATAGGGAGGAGTTATTCACAAATGGGAACACAGAATCAATGAACATTAATCTATTTCTTGTTGAATTTCAGGTGAACACGGGGAGAAAGGCGCAAGAGGATCTCCAGGTGATTCTGGATCTTCAGCGAAAGGTGACAGAGGTAAATGAACGGTTCTGCTGACGGTGAATAATAAATTAGTTGTGCCCTAACAACCTTGATGGGTCCATGGTTAAGGCAATGGTCCAGTTTTCACAAAGGATGGTAACAGCTCTCTCTGTTTCAGACTTTACTGTTGACCTTAGAGAAAGGGGAATTCGAGTGAATGGCCTCTTCCTGGGCCTCAATGGCTCTCTGACTGTAGGACTGTGTGCCTGGCCTGTGTTCCTCTGCTGCACTGTCTCCTATTGGTTGGTGCACAGGACCAGAACGCCATGGGAATGGAGCGTTTACAGCCAATCTCTGCTCTGGATCACACCATGGATATGGGTGATTGGGCAACTCTTGTTTATACTTGTCAGTTTTGGAAGAATCGCCGTGTTGTTGAAGGATACGGAGGTGATCTCTCCGTGGGCCGTGGAGTCCGAACTCCCCCACTGAGGGGCTGAGGCCCAACAACGGGCTTGCTAATTCTTCGAGATAGAAGCCGACCCAGGAAGGAGCCGGTAATTTGCTTGAGTAGGAAATAAACTATCTTTAACTCTCCTTTTCGGGACTCCTCATGGACCACAATATTGGAGATGAGGATAAAACGGAACTACAGACGGCGCTGCTGGACATTCAGACTGCGGCAGCTCCTAAATGCAAAGGCGTAAGGTTTGCACTGTTTAAAAAATGCCGCTCTTTAGTCGACTTGACACGTTTGATACGAGTGTAGAAGACTGGGCTCGGTCTGCGGAACATTTGGGGAATTTCTCCAAGGCAAATGCAATGACGGGATGATCGCCAGAAGGTGATTCTTTTGACATCTGTGGGGCCCCCACTTTTAGCGCCATAAAGAGCCTAACTTACCCGGTGGCCACAGACCCCCTGTGGCCACAGACCCCCAAGACATTCGAGGGATTAGTGGCGCTTGTGATAAATCATTGCAACCCCAAGCCACTGGTCATTGTCCAGCGATACCGATTTAACACGGCCAGAGAACCCTGGGGGATTACGAAGTCTTACAGAGTTTTTATGGGCCATCCTTACCCGGGGCACTACGAGACCGCTTGTTTGAGGTGCAAACAACATGGCAACCCACAGGAAATTGCTGGCCGAGCCGTTCTGGACCTAAAAAAGGCCACTGAGTTCTTCCTCTCATCGGAGAGTGCAGAAAAAGAGTCCAGGAACGGCAAGGGGGTGTCAGGGATGGAGGTGAATAGCGTAGGATGCCCCACATTCTGACAACCAGGCCCATTGGTGAGGGCCGCTGGAACCAGTCAAGACACTTCCCCAGAATCAGGGGAGGAAGATCCATGGAGGTGCAGCACCTGTAGCTGGAGAACCGCAGAGACAGACAATGCCAGGTCAGCCAACAAGCACGTCGCCCTGGACGAGGGAGGTGCCCGCATAGAGCCAGGGCCCTCCACATAGAGCAGCCCATGAAGACGAGTGCATCCAATTTGCATCGCCGCTCCACAAGTTACCCCCATCAAGATCACTGTCCAGGTGAATGGTCCCTCACTCGAAATGGAGCTGGACACGTGGGCCGCAACCTCAGTGATATGACGACTGTCTTTTGAAAAGATCAGGATAGGAATGCAGCATTTCCGGGACTCCTGAGGCGAGTTAGGCAACCTACACGGGGGTGCCCCAGTTGCCTATGGAGACTGCCCTTGATAATAGTGTGGGGTCCTGGCCCAGGTTTGCATGGCTGTGATTGGCTACAGAGGCTCTGTTTGGACTGAAAGCGGATTTTCAGGATGGGCACTGGGGATTATACAAAATCCTGGGGAAGCACCTCGAAAGCTTCCAGGTAAAATCAAAGGTGCCGTGACCAAGATACACGTAAACCCTGAGGCCCAACCAAAGTATTTCAGGGCCCAGTTCCCTTCGCTTTGCTGACGAAGGTAGAGGATGAACTCAACCTCTGGAAATCCGGACGGTACAATTTACAGATTGGGCAGCGCCTGTAGTCCCTGTACTGAAACCAACTGCGGGCTCGTTAATTTCCCAAAATAAAAGCTGGTCCAGGAAGGATCCGGCATCTTGGGATGGTCCCGGCTGACACTTGGAATGTTGCTTAGTTACTGTATTTCCTCGCTATGAATCGGAAATAAACTATTTTTGATTCTCCTTTCGAGACTCCTCATTGACTACAATAAGAGAGAAAATTGCAATTGAAAAATAAGGAGAGCCTGTAGAACAAAGAACAAAGAACAATACAGCACAGGAACAGGCCCTTTGGCCCTCCAAGGCTGCGTCGATCACGTATCCTATCTAGACCAACCGCCTGTATCCTCTATACCCCGTCTGTTCATGTGCCTATCCAGATAAGAAATAAAAGAACAATCCCTGCCTTCCTTGAATTCAGTTGAACAGAATTTCCAATCCTCCTAGTTCAATTCAATTCCATTGGTAATGATTGTTTCTGCAGTTGGCAGGGGTCGGAGATCAAAGGTTAGGGTTAGGGATGTCATGTGATTTTGTATCATTACCTTTGCTCTGTTTAAGGGTTTGTCTGTCTGTCTTTTCAGGTGAGGCAGGTCAACCCGGACTTCCAGGTTTACCCGGAATGAAAGGTATGAGTGAGGAATTCGCCTCTGAGAGAGGCTGTCACCCTGTAACACAAAGCGACAATTAGTATCACAAATCTTGTTCACAATGTACACACTTACAAAGAGGATGGTAATAGAGAGTTGCAAAGGTTTCAGAAAGAGGTCACAAAACAGGAGAATAAAGAGGAACTACAAAATTAAGAAACATGAAAAGAAATAGTGATGTATTCTAAGGACACGCAATACATACCGAACTCACCATCCAACAGGGACAAAGCAGTAAAAATGGGGGAATAAGAATACTGATCCAAACTGTTTGTTCCTTCTGGGCAGCAAAGCCAGAGACGCTGAGGGATACACACGATAAACCCACAGGTGACACCAGCAAAATGGTAGAAATATTAAATAATTACCGTACCTCAATATTTCCTCATTTTCACAACATTTGAAACACTGTCACCCGTCTGGTCCATGAGAAAGTGGAGATAGATGCCCATGAGATGGTACAAAGGGCGGGATTCTCCCAGCCCCGCACCGGGCCGGACAATCCCCGCAACCGCGCCACACCACCCTGACGCCAGCACGCGATTCTCCTCGGAGCGGAGAATTGGCGCCGGTCACGGGCCACTCTACGCGGCCGGGCTGCCAATTCTCCGTGCCGGGTGGGCCGAGCGGCAGCTTAAAAAGGCAGAGTCCTGCCGGCGCCGTCCACACCTGGTCGCAGCCGGCGGGAACTCTGCGTGCAGGGTCGGGGGGGCCTGTGGGAGGGGGGCCCCGACCTGGGGGGTGCCTCCGATGGGGCCTGGCCCGCGATCGGGGCCCACCAATCGGCGGGTCGCCCTCTCGCTCCCCGGGCCTATTTTCCTACGTGACAGCCCCTGAACTCCCGCGCCATGTTGCGTCGGGGCCGGCACGTTGAGGGAGGCCACCGCGGGTTGGCACGGCATACAGCTCACGCCGGGATGGGAGGCTGGAGCGGCGTGAACCGCTCGAGCGCCGTGCTGGCCCCCTGTAGGGGCCAGAATCGGTACTCCCAGCGGCCCATACGACGGCGCTTCTGACAGCGTGGACCCTCTCCCGCCGAATGGGAGAATCCCGCCCAAAAACATTACAAAGATGGTACCAGAACTGAGTCAGGAACGATTGAACAGACTGGGACTCTTTTCCCTGAATTGTCGTAAAATCCCATCTGGTTCACTAATGCCCTTTAGGGATGGAAATCTGCTGTCCTTACCCGGTCTGGCCTACATGTGACTCCAGACCCACAGCAATGTGGTTGACTCTTAGCTGCCCCCTCCAGGGTAATTGGGATGGGCAATAAATGCTGACCCAGCCTGCGACGCCCATGTACAAATAAAAATGTTTTTTAAAATGAGATTGAGCCCCATGTCCCCCAAACGGAGAATCCAGACCTAAAGAAAATGTTTCAACTTGTGGGAGGGAGCAGAAAAACGTGTCCATAAATACAAGAGAGTCGCTGCTAAAACCAATCGGAAATTCAGGACAGTGTGGAACTCACACGCTATAAGGAGTAGTTGAGGCAAATAGTCTCGATACATTTATTAATCAAGAACCTATCTATCTCTGTCTTAAAGACACTCAGTGATTTGGCCTCCACAGCCTTCTGCGGCAAAGAGTTCCACAGATTCACCACCCTCTGGCTGAAGAAATTCCTCCTCATCTCTGTTTTAAAGGATCTTTCCTTTTGTCTGAGATTGTGTCCTCTGGTTCTAGTTTCTCCTACAAGTGGAAACATCCTCTCCACGTCCACTCTATCCAGGCCTCGCAGTATCTTGTACATGGAGCATTAACTGTGGCTGAATGGTCCGTACATTCTATGTCGCTGTCATTCAAACAGTAATATATTCCACTCAATACTCTAATCAGGATTATCCAATTAGATTGCGAACCTCTGTCATGAGCAGTTTCAAAATTAGTTTCCTCAGATCAATATAAGAGCTGGGAGCAGGAGTCGGCCATTCAGGCCCTCGAGCACACTCCGCTATTCAATGCGATCATGGCTGATTTCCTCTTGGGCTCAACTCCATTTCCCTCCCCGCTCTCCATAACCTTTCATCCCGTTACTAATTAAAAATCTATCTCCTCGAATTTGCTCAATGTCCCAGCATCCACCACACTCTGGGGGAGTGAAGTCCACAGATTCACCACCCATTGAGAGAAATAACTTTTCCTCATCTCTGTTTTAAATCTGCTGCCCCTTGTCCTAAAACTCTGACCTCTCGTTCTGGAATGTTCCACAAGAGGAAGCATCCGCTCCACGTCTACTTTATCCAGACCTTTCAGCATCTTGTATACCTCAATTAGATCGTCCCTCATTCCTATAAACTCCAGAGAGTATAGACTTAAACTGCTCAATCTCTCCTCATACGACAAACCTCTCATCTCTGGAATCAATCCAGTGAGCCTCCTCTGAGCTGCCTCCGATGCCACTACATCCTTCATCAACTAAGTGGACCGGAACTGTGCGCAGTACTCCAGGTGCGGTCTCACCCACACCTTGTACAGTTGCAGCAACACTTCCCTACTTTTATACTCTGTCCCTTTAGCTATAAAGGCAAATATTCCATTTGCCTTCCTTATTACCTGCTGTACCTGCATACTAGCTTTCTGCGATTCGTGCATGAGGAGACCCAGATCTCTCTGCACCGAGGCGATCTGAAGCTCCTCCCCATTTAGATAACAAGCTGCCTTTCCATTATTCTGACCAAAATGGATAACCGCGCACTTCTCCATGTTAAACTCCATCTGCCACATTTTGGCCCACTCAACTAATCTATCAATTTGTAAATTTCTTATTTCCTCATTGTAACTTACTGTCCCACCTATGTTTGTTGCATTTGTAAATTTGGTTCTAGAACCACAGGGCGGGAAGTGGGCCTGGGCAGGGTGCTCTTCTGGAAGTTTGGCTGGATGGCATCTTCCTGCACTGTACGCATCTGACGATTCTATCACAGATGTTAAACTAACTGGTCTGTAATTTCCTACATTCTGCCTCCCTCCCTTTTTGAATAAGGGCGTTCCATTAGCATTTTTCTAAACAACTGGAACCTTTCCCACATCCAGGGAATTTTGGAATATTATAACCAATGGATCCGCTATCTGCGCTGCCACTTCCTTTAACATCCTGACATGTCAACCATCAGGCCCTGGGGAACTGTCTGCCTTCAATCCCAATAGTTTATTCAGTACTTTCCCCCTATTGATGACGATTGTTCTAAGTTACTGCCTTTCTATTACCTCTGCATTACCTGTTACTATTGGGACGGTATTAATGTCCTTCACCGTCAAAACTAAGGCAAAATATTGATTTAGCATCTTCGCCATTAACTCCCTGGTCCCATCCGCCAAGGGACCAACATTTGCTTTCAGCTACTGACCTCCCTTTTATAAACTTAGAGAATAATTTGCTATCGTTTTTGATATTTTACACTAGTTTTCTTTCGTTATTTACGTTTGCCTTTTTATTAATTTTTTAGTAACCCTTTGTTAGACCATAAGACCATAAGACATAGGAGTGGAAGTAAGGCCATTCGGCCCATCGAGTCCACTCCACCATTCAATCATGGCTGATTTCAACTCCATTTACCCGCTCTCTCTCCATAGCCCTTAATTCCTCGAGAAATCAAGACTTTATCAACTTCTGTCTTAAAGACACTCAACGTCCCGGCCTCCACCGCCCTCTGTGGCAATGAATTCCACAGACCCACCACTCTCTGGCTGAAGAAATTTCTCCTCATCTCTGTTCTAAAGTGACTCCCTTTTATTCTAAGGCTGTGCCCCCGGGTCCTAGTCTCCCCTGCTAATGGAAACAACTTCCCTACGTCCACCCTATCTAAGCCATTCATTATCTTGTAAGTTTCTATTAGATCTCCCCTCAACCTCCTAAACTCCAATGAATACAATCCCAGGATCCTCAGACGTTCATCGTATGTTAGGCCTACCATTCCTGGGATCATCCGTGTGAATCTCCGCTGGACCCGCTCCAGTGCCAGTATGTCCTTCCTGAGGTGTGGGGCCCAAAATTGCTCACAGTATTCTAAATGGGGCCTAACTAGTGCTTTATAAAGCTTCAGAAGTACATCCCTGCTTTCATATTCCAAGCCTCTTGAGATAAATGACAACATTGCATTTGCTTTCTTAATTACGGACTCAACCTGCAAGTTTACCTTTAGAGAATCCTGGACTAGGACTCCCAAGTCCCTTTGCACTTCAGCATTATGAATTTTGTCACTGTTTAGAAAATAGTCCATGCCTCTATTCTTTTTTCCAAAGTGCAAGACCTTGCACTTGCCCACGTTGAATTTCATCAGCCATTTCTTGGACCACTCTCCTAAACTGTCTAAATCTTTCTGCAGCCTCCCCACCTCCTCCATACTACCTGCCCCTCCACCTATCTTTGTATCATCGGCAAACTTAGCCAGAATGCCCCCAGTCCTGTCATCTAGATCGTTAATATATAAAGAGAACAGCTGTGGCCCCAACACTGAACCCTGCGGGACACCACTCGTCACCGGTTGCCATTCCGAAAAATAACCTTTTATCCCGACTCTCTGCCTTTTGCCTGACAGCCAATCGTCAATCCATGTTAGTACCTTGCCTCGAATACCATGGGCCTTTTGGAAGTCAAGATAGATAACATCCATTGGCTCTCCTTGATCTAACCTATTTGTTATCTCTTCAAAGAACTCTAACAGGTTTGTCAGGCACGACCTCCCCTTACTAAATCCATGCTGACTTGTCCTAATCCGACCCTGCACTTCCAAGAATTTAGAAATCTCATCCTTAACAATGGATTCTAGAATCTTGCCAACAACCGAGGTTAGGCTAATTGGCCTATAATTTTCCATCTTTTTCCTTGTTCCCTTCTTGAACAGGGGGGTTACAACAGCGATTTTCCAATCCTCTGGGACTTTCCCTGACTCCAGTGACTTTTGAAAGATCATAACTAACGCCTCCACTATTTCTTCAGCTATCTCCTTTAGAACGCTAGGATGTAGCCCATCTGGGCCCGGAGATTTATCAATTTTTAGACCTCTTAGTTTCTCTAGTTTCTGTTGATCTTACAAGTTTCCCAATCTGCCAGTCTGCCGCTGAGCTTTGCAATGTTGTATGCCTTTGTTTTTGTCTCTGTTATCTTTAACGTCCTTGCTCAGCCTTGGATGTTTCTCCTCCCTCTTACATTCTTTTTTTCCCCTGGAATGTATATTAGTTTCTTCAATGTGTCTGTCTCGGACGCAGTCTGACCAATCCACCTTCTGTATTGTTCACAGGTGCGATTGGAATGCATGGTTCTCAAGGTAATGTTTAATTCTTTAGTAAGATGTTGTAGTAACAACACCAACTCTCCTCTCACTTGATACGACTTCCCCCGATGTGGTACTGAGGCAGACAGTGTAACACACAATGTAGCAAAGCATCTGCCACCATTGACAAAGTCCCACAGTTGCTACCATTTTTAGAATAGGCTTTAAGCGGCCTGTTGATTAAAATTGAATGATTTTCTTGGTGTGTAATCAGTGCGCTGTCAAATTAAGTTCTTTCTTACTTATGTGAGGAAGTTCAGAGATCAGAGAATTTACAGTGCAGAAGGAGGCCATTCGGCCCATCGAGTCTGCACCGGCTCTTGGAAAGAGCACCCTACCCAAGGTCCACACCTCCACCCTATCCCCATAACCCAGTAACCCCACCCAACACTAAGGGCAATTTTGGACATTAAGCAATTTATCATGGCCAATCCACCTAACCCGCACATCTTTGGACTGTGGGAGGAAACCGGAGCACCCGGAGGAAACCCACGCACACACTGGGAGGATGTGCAGACTCCGCACAGACAGTGACCCAAGCCGGAATCGAACCTGGGACCCTGGAGCTGTGAAGCAATTATGCTATCCACAATGCAACCGTTTAATGTTGACAGCCCCACGCCATTTTCTGTTCCCTGCGACATGGATCATCCCATAGGGGCAGGAACTGACCACCTACCAACAGTAGGTGTAGGTCAAAGAAGTGACTCGATTAGCAGAGAAACCTGTGCCTCCACCATTGAGTCTTAACGTCAGCCTCTCACCTTGCGGTGTCTGAGCAGGAATCGCACCCCCTACCACTGCATGGAACCCGTGTGTCCCAGCAACTGAGGAGCTTGAGAAGTGAACCTGGCAGGAGAAGAATGTGAGGGGAAATTAGTTGTAATTTCTGATTACTAATGCAGCATTGTTACTTTTCTCTAGGTCCTCCGGGATCATCAGGGTTCAAAGGAGATTCTGGCTCTCCAGGGCCTAAAGGTATGTTCCCAGGAAGGTCTAACCACACATTTTAGTCAATCAGATGAGAGGCATTTTTTAACAAACAAAGGTCAGAGGTGAACAATCACAAGGTAGAATATTGCTTGATGGGAAATATCTTCTATTTCATGAAAAGACTGGTAGCTGAATGTTCCGAACACAATTCCTCCAGACCATTGGGTTGTCAATATCCACCACATCCAATTCATCATCTGAGAGGCCTTGTGTGTAAATAACTCACACATCTTTGATCGTGCCAAATGCACGAACGAATAGTCCCATGCCTCAAATCCTTTAAGAGTTTGCTTACTTAATTTATACAACCAAACCCAACCCAGACAGAGCAGCAAAACTCCGTTCAACCTCCCCTAATCCAAGTGGCACCCACTGAGCCCAAATAAATTGGACAAATCAAACTTAAAATCTCCCAGTTTAACAGCCTAACAGAGCTCAACATAATTCAGCTCATCCCAAACCAATATCAGTCCATTTTCCCCATACTGCCATTATTAAATTTAGACCATTATTCAGCAGAGTAACACCTCAGTTCACTGGAGCATTACTGAACCTCCACGAATGAGCAGGAAAACTGATGCCCTCTGTCTTTATAGTGAGTGTGCTCTAACTGGTGATTGGCTGCGGTGTTGTGTGCGTTGATTGGTCTTGCTGTGTGTCCAAAGATGTGCAGGTTAGGTGGATTGGCCATGATAAATTGCCCTTTGTGTCCAAAATTGCCCTTAGTGTTGGGTGGGGTTGCTGGGTTATGGGGATAGGGTGGAGGTGTTGACCTTGGGTAGGGTGCTCTTTCCAAGAGCCGGTGCAGACTCGATGGGCCGAGTGGCCCCCTTCTGCACTGTAAATTCTATGATATTCTATGATAAAGGCACATCACTCAGAGGATCACAGGTCAACAGGCGACATCCCAACAGAACACAACTCCGTACATTCCAATACAGCACAATTCCGTGAAGCCCAATGTCTCTCAAAATAATTCACATGCATTCATTGCAACACCATTGCATCAACATTCAGTGAAGCTAAAACTTTATAAAACATCTGTTAGACCCCAGCTGCAGTATTGTGCTTAATCCTGGGCCCCGCACTCTGGGAGGATGTCAGGGCCTTTAACTGGAGAAGGTGCGGAGCGAGATTTATTAGAATGGGACTAGTGATGAGGGACTTCAGTTATGGAGAGATTGGAGAAACAGGGATTGATCTCATTAGAGCAGAGAAGGTGGACAGGAGGGGGGATTAATTTTAACAGCCCTGATTTCTCCACTCACCACCTGACCATGCACAGAAGAGTATTTTTGATTTTTGAGTCCCCCTTGAGAAATGATGGCATATTTCCCAAACGCTCAGTTTTAGTGTCATCCAATTCTCTATGAATAACTCCACAGTAAACGATAGGATAAACTCAGAAGGTTAGTTTATTTCACACACTCAGACTTGAGAGGAGGATAACAACATGGCCTCCTTCTGGCTGATTGCCAGAAGAGTGGGGTGTTGTAAGGGGGCTTTGCCCTCTTTAGGGGACTCAGGTTCAGGGTCTGGCTCGGATGCTTGCACAACTGGAGAGTTCCAGCTTCAGTTGCTAAGTGCTTTGGGTTAGCACGGCAACAGGCGGGCAAGCCCACTCCCGAACTTGGACAGACTTCCTGTGCTCAGATGATAGGAAAATGGCCTTCTGGCCGGGCCACTCCCAATCCGTACCAGGTAGGGCTACAGAGCTGTAGTGTGGGAGGTTGTTATGGATCATTTTAAATATAGTGACTAACTGTCCATTCTACGTTACGTGGGGTGAGTATAAGCCCATTCTGGGAAGGTCCCTCTGTTGGTCAGTTATGTAGTAGTGTTGTGTCATTTGGGATACTACTGCCACCTGGTGGAGGGTCAGCTCTCACTGCACCTCCTGGTGGCCCTTCAATAATATGAGACATCATCCTCACTCTGTCTCGGTCAATTTGGTAACTTCCCTGGTCCAATGGCTTCCCAGCTGCAGTCCTTGGCTTTGTAGAGGGCACTCTTCTAACTTGCTCCATGGCCCTTGAACACTTCTGCCCTCAAGTGTAAGTGGAGTTACGTGCCTTTATGGCTGTTCAACTGAGTGAGGCATCTCACTTCCAGTCCACCCATCTGTTTGGGGATTCCTTTTGTACCTATTTAATGTGGAAAAGAAGATTTCTGCCAGCCTTTTTTCAGGAAAGTCCTGAACCTTTTCCTTTCCAGGTCAATAACCTGCCTTCCTTCGGGCCCTTTGGTTATGTGGGGCATCTCCCTCACCATTTATTCTCCTGCTTTATGACTTCTTTGGTCCCTAATTAATTCTGGAATGCTCTGTGAATCTATTTTAGTTTCTAGTGGCCTTTCCTGGACTACTTTGAACTTTACTGGCCTGACTCTGGCCACGCAACATTCGAGCAACTCTCACTCGAGGGTCATGGGTGTGTTGGCCAGGTGGTATTATCACTGGAGTAATCCAGAGACCCAGGGTCATGCTCTGGGGACCTGGGTTCAAATCCACCAGGGCAGATGGTAAAATTTGAATTCAATTTTTAGAAATCTAGAATTAAAATTCTAAAGCTGACCATGAAACCATTGTCGATTGTCGTAGAAACCCATCTGGTTCACTAATGTTGTTTGCAAAGAACAAAGAAAAGTACAGCCCAGGAACAGGCCCTTCGGCCCTCCAAGCCCGTGCCGACCATGCTGCCCGACTAAACTACAATCTTCTACACTTCCTGGGCCCGTATCCCTCTATTCCCATCCTATTCATGTATTTGTCAAGATGCCCCTTAAATGTCCCTATCGTCCCTGCTTCCACCACCTCCTCCGGTAGCGAGTTCCAGGCACCCACTACCCTCTGTGGAAAAAAAATATCCCTCGCACATCTCCTCTAAAGTTGACCCCTCGCACTTTAAAACAATTTCCCCTAGTAATTGACTCTTCCACCCTGGGGAAAGCTTCTGACTGTCTTTAGGGAAAGAAATCTGACACTTTACCCGGCCTGGCCTACATGTGACTCCAGACCCACGGCAATGTGGTTGACGGTGAAAGGCCCGGGCAATCCACTCAGTTGTATCCAACCACGACACAGGAACAAAAAGGAATGAAACCGGACGGACCACCCGCATCGACCCAGGCACCGGAAACAACAACAGCAAACCCAGCTCTGCCGACCCTGCAACGTCCTCCTCACTAACATCTGGGGGCTCGTGCCAACATTGGGAGAGCTTCTCACAGACTGGTCAAACAACAGCCTGACATAGTCACAGAATCATACCTCACAGACAATGTCCCAGACACCACTATCACCATTCCTGGGTATGACTTGTCTCATGCAAAGGAATTGGATCAAGATTTGAAAAGAGACAAACCTGCTTGGCTATGGGAGGAAGGGGGGGGAAATGGAACTAATTGAATAGTTTGTTCAAAGAATGGCCTTCTTCTGTGCTGTAATATTGTGTGATTACACAGGTCAATGCATCACATGGCTACCATGGCTGCCTCAATGTAGCTGTTATTGACAGTCCCTTTGTTTCTCAGCTTCCCGTGTAGTTCATTACAGAATGAGTCTTGTTTTTGTGGAGTGTTTGCAGCACTCCCTGACATTGTTAACATCCTCTTTCCTCCAGGTGATCGAGGTTTGAGTGGTATTCCCGGAGTTAAAGGTACGGAGTTTGATTTAACGTTACAGCAATTTCCATTTTCTCAGTGACTGTATTGAAGGTGATTTTAGTTTGATGTGTAAACCTCAGCTCTATGTTCTTCATTAGTTTAGTTTTGTAACTATTCCCTCATGTTTAAATTTCAGGTGATACTGGAGAGCGAGGTTCTCGTGGATTACACGGTAAGTAACCTTTTTCCAGGAACATAATGATGGACAAAAAGTATTGAGCTCAGTGATGTCACTTGCCCACAAGTGTTGCCAAGCAGCAATTACATTTTGATGATGTTTCAGTGAATGTCTCAAGGGAGTATTGAACTTTAGGTCTGACAACCAGTTTTCTATCCAACTAATCATAGAATCCCTACAGTGCAGAAGGAGGCCATTCAGCCCATTGAGTCTGCACCTATCCTCTGAAAGAGAACACTACTTGGGCCCACTCCCCCACCCAATCTCTGTAGCCCCACCTAACTTGCACATCTTTGGACTGTGGGAGGAAACCGGAGCACCCGGAGGAAACCCACGCACACACGGGGAGAACGTGCAGACTCCGCACAGACAGCGACCCCAGGCCAGAATTGAACCCGGGTCCCTGGCGCTGTGAGGCAGCAGTGCTAACCTCTGTTCCACCGGGCTGCTCTCGCTATTGGTTGCTTGGTGCCTTGTTCTGCTGGTGCATCACCTCCCAGCCACTTGAAAAGTAAATAAACTCTGCTACTCGAGCGGATGATTACTGACTGTCAAACGGTCTCAAAACATCTCCAATCATTTTATAAATAATAACTGAAAGGATACAAAGACATTTGAAAAAAATGATGTGATTTATCTGTGAGTGCTCTGTGACCCAGTGAGTTCTTTTGGTCTGCGTTTACTCACAGCAAGGCCCAGGACCGAAAACGTTCCAGCCGGGATTCCACGACTATATGGGGGAGTTTCGTCAATGACTCTCCGATCAACACTCGCTCGCTGGCTGCTCTGAGGGGGTGTTGGAGGCCCGCCTGACAATCTGGATTCTCTCCCCAGTACCAGGTGGCCCCAGCAGCATAACCTTGATCATAAACTCAGAGCAGGAAGAGTGGCGAGCATGCGGTTTAACGGACACGTGCGCCCAGCACGCCGGTTAAATTGTGAGAAAGGCCAAAATTGGGATCCGCGCCAGGCACGCTTCGGTTGCCTATCTAACCGGCCCACTCCCGGTGGAAGATTCCGGATCCCTTCCCAAACATGGCACGAAGATCATTGACACCAATTAAGACCAATTTACATCTCATTAACGAGATGGAAGTCCAATCTAATGGCCTCCCGGGAACTAATCGGCTCCCCAGCTCGAGACCATGTGGATGTCGTTTAGCATTCCTATTTAAACACAGGAATCTGACGCAATGGGAGCTGAGGAGCCATTTCCATTCCCGGCAAGCAGCCCAGGGGCACTGGAGCTGCTACCCCAGTGTTGGTGGGGGGGGGGGGGAGGTGGCAGAGGGTGTGGGGGCTCCCCCAGGTGTGATGGGCCTGAACACGGGTCTGTACATCACAGGTCAGTGGTCGCCCCTGGGCTGGGGGGGGGCGTAAGGGGCTTAGCGTGTGTGGGGCATAAAATCATCCTTCAATATTGTGTATACACATAACCGGGGCAAGTACAGCTGCAGCCTGCCTGACACACCAAACACTTCCGGAACAGAGCCCTGTCCGTGGTTCTATGCTGAAGGTCGCTTTAACTCCCTTTGACTGTGAACAGCCTCCAGCTGCACAGCTGAAGGCTATTGCAAATAAGGAATTGGCCTTGTTAGTTATGACAGTGGGTCACGATACAAGGCAGGAGAATGAGGATCACTCGCTGGGATTTATCACTCAGTTTATGCCAAATAATCAAACACTCAGAGCTGGGCTTCAGTACTGGGGCCATCCTCCCGACCAAAGGGTGAGTGTGAGGGTCAGGGAGGACACCTGAGCACAGACTCTCTAATGTTCCTGGGGAGGTCTGGGGTCGCGGGGCTCCTGCTACAGTCAGAGGTAAATGTGCCGAGCGAGGTTTTCCAGCACAACTGGCCTCTGATTGGCACTCTGAGAGAAGGCGGGACACAAAGGTGTGGGCGAGACCTGGGGATTTGGGGGTCCTGGGGTAGAAGCCAAACTGATTGTTGGTCTCTCTCCTTCAATTCAAAGAGACCTTGGCGGAGACCAGATACAATGAGGTCCATGTAGCCACCTGGGGCATCAGACCGCCCACAATGCGGTTCCCATGCCTGGACCACTCTGGTGGTGCCCTGCAGTACACCCCGCAGGGGGTCTCCCGCTTTGTGCCCCCAAACCTGGCACAGCAGCGGGGCGACATGCCAGAGGAGGAGGAGGAGGGACAGCAGCCTCGTCTGAGGAGGATGAGCCGGGGCCAGACCCGGGAGGGCTGGAGGACGAGCCTCGGAAAACCAGCGGGAGCAGCCGGAGACCGGAGGAAAAGGAGGCCCTCACCCTCGCCCACTTCCCATAGGGCGAGACTTTGTCTGTCAGCTCACACCCTTCCCCTTCTCCCCCCCACCCCTCCCCCGCCCCACCATTCACCCCTCCCCCGCCCCCCCATTCACCCCTCCCCGCCCCCCCCATTCACCCCTCCCCCATTGACCTTCCCCACTGCCTCCCCCCGCCTTCCCACCCATTCCCCATGCCTGTGCCGGCACTGTCAGAGGGTCAGTATACAAGGCAGGAGAAGTTTCACAGAGTTTCATAGTTTCATAGAATTTACAGTGCAGAAGGAGGCCATTCGGCCCATCGAGTCTGCACCGGCTCTTGGAAAGAGCACCCTACCCAAGGTCCACACCTCCACCCCATCCCCATAACCCAGTAACCCCACCCAACCAACACTAAGGGCAATTTTGGACACTAAGGGCAATTTATCATGGCCAATCCACCTAACCCGCACATCTTTGGACTGTGGGAGGAAACCGGAGCACCCGGAGGAAACCCACGCACACACGGGGAGGATGTGCAGACTCCGCACAGACAGTGACCCAAGCCGGAATCGAACCTGGGACCCTGGAGCTGTGAAGCAATTGTGCTAACCACAATGCTACCATGCTGCCCGAGTGAGGATCTCTCGCTGTGAGGAAAGCTCTGGAGCTCCTCAGTTTGTGTCAAAGTCTGACTCCTGTGTGGACAGAGCGCTCACACCCATCCACTGAACGGGGTCTGCATCGGGGGCGTTTGATCATCGATCACTGTGCCCGGGGGGGAAGGTGGGGGGGGGGGGGGGAGCGGAGGATAACAGGGGGCCCATGGTGCAGAATAACGTGACGGAGGCTTCACATTTACCAGTTGTAACATGGTTAATGGTGAACATTTGCAACTTCATTGCCTGTAGCTGCTGGTAGTGGCCACTCAGTGATCCTCAATCTTCTTGATCTTACGGGGTGTAGTGTTGCGGAGTGTCCCACGATGTACATCAGAGGTGGAGGCAGCGTGCTGCTTTTTGCGCCCTGTGGCCTTTGATGCTCTTAGCGGACGTCCTGTGGAGGACCTGGAGCCAGATGGCCCAGGCAGACGTACCGGTATCACTGGCATCGTTGTGCCGTCCTGTCCGCTGACCTTGAGACACGCCAGTGTCAGGAGGGGGGATTCGGAAGTACTGGGGACCACCATCGTCTCCCTGGTGACAGGCCCCAAGTCTGCCTGCAGTGTTCCTCCTCCCACACGGTGCCCTTAGGGCAATGGGGGTGTCCACGGGACGGAGGGGCAGATGGATCATCTGGCTCACCCAGTCCTGGTGGCTCCCCATTGTCTCACCATGATGGTAGCACCCTCAGCGATACTCCTCAGTCACTGGGCCACGCTCTGCAGTACCTCAGCAATGTCCACCTGTGTCTGGGACATGTCCTTCAGCGACTGGGGCATGATGTCGAGGCCCTCAGTCATGGTCGTCACAGACTGAGCCACGCCCTGGACCCCACCACTCAAGTTGCGAACGTCATGCTCCAGGGTCTCCACTGCGGACACCACCCAGCAGTGTTGGCCTCGGTGGCCTTTGGGACTCCTCCACTCGGCTGTGCACTCGCTGGAATGTCGCTGGCGTCCCCTCCTGATTCTCACAGCCGTGTCCCAGCGCCTGTCTCAGCTCCGCGGTAACCCTGTGCAGAGGCACAGCATCTGGCTGGGACCCGGCTGTGTCCTGGGATCCAGCAGCCCTCCAGCCGCTGACTCCTGTGGGGGTTCCTGCCTCCACCAGATGTGCATCAGCAGCTGTGCGGTGCTCACCGGATTGTGCCCCAGAAGCCTGTCCATTACTGTCACCCACCGGGGTGTGTGTCTCCGCTGGTGGAGCCGTGACATCTCGCTGGTCTCCCCGGAGCTCTCCTCCGCGGTGGTCTCTTGGGTGGGGGGGGGCGGCTACTCCGAATGGCCCGGCCTCACCAGGTGGAGATCCTGTGGGAATGGACATGTGGTCAGTGAGAGGGAGGGATCCGTTTGTCTGACATGAACAACTCACTTGTGACAGGTCATCAGGGTGAAGGGTCAGTGGATCCCCACCTCTGTGACGCAGGTCAACCTCGCTGTCGGTGACTGCTCTCTCCTCGGGCAACCCCGAGATCGCCAGGGCCCGTTCCTCATAGGGGTGAGGACTCGGATATCTGGTACTCTGCCTCCCATCTGGGCCTTTTCACACCTATTATGGGCTAACCTCCTGTGGGGACAAAGCATTGTGACCCCCACACTTGGTGCATCGGGGGGGGGGGCTATGGCCGGTGGCATGTGTGGACACTGTCATGATATACATCAGCATATCATGGTGAAATCACACACACACTGACACACTGATGGACACACAGTGGGACCAATCAGCATACACAACACCGCAGCCAATCACCAGTGAGAGCACACCCACTATAAAGACAGGGGACAGGAGAGTTCCCGCTCATTCTAGCAGCAGCCAGCTCGGAGCACAGAGCTCACAGCCTGCAACACAGACATTCACCATGTGCTGAGTGCATCACCTAGATAGTGATAGGACAGGGTCCACAGATTAGCTGGTAATGCACGTACCCAAGCTTACAGTATGTTATTACAGTTGAGTTGTTAATAAAATAGAGTTACACCATCTCCAGCCGTGTTGACCTGTTTGTCGACCAGAACACCCAACACGACAGACACCCACCTGGACATGGAGGCGTTGTACTGGTGGGCACCAGGATGCGCTGGGGAACAAGCGCAGTGATTGGATGTGGGGAGGGTGCAAGGTACCAGCTGTTGTCCTTTGGGGGGGGCGGGGTCCGAGGTTAGGGGATTGGCAGGCGGAACTGATGCCAGGGGGCCGGTGTTTACTTAGCCTCTGCACTGTACACCCTGGTCACACTGCCCACTGACAGCTGCTGCCACTGCCGCCCTGGTGGTCCTCCTGGACCTACAGCCCCCTCGAAGAAACAGCAGGTCCCCTCTCTCCTCCACAGAGTGCAGAAGCCAGGCCAGGTCAGCGTCCCCGTAGCGAGGAGCAGGACTGTGCGCTGCTCTGCCTGTGTGCTGACTGAGAGTGGGGGGGGGAGGGAGCATTTAAACAGCTCCTCATTGTTAGCGGGGAGCTGCCAGGTGTGAGTCTGACAAATCAGCTGGCGAGGAGCTCGGGGTGGGGGGGGCTCATATTTGGCACTAAGTTCCGTTAGAGCGAGGCCGCAGTCTCGCCAGAGCGGCTGTCGGGAAACACCCAGGAAATGGTGCCCGAAACGACACTCTGAACGGCCAAGAAGCTCGCGAACCGCACTAATGGCCGTTCCTTGGCTCCTCGCAGGTGAAGCAGGTCCTCGTGGAATGCCGGGGTTAACAGGAGAGCCAGGACACAAGGGATCAGCTGGTGAGTAATTGGTGAATAATCCTCAATACCCGAGAACTCTCACTCCTTCCTTTAACTTCCCTCAGTTTCCTTCCATAATCCTCCTCCAATCTCGCAGCCCGAAACTTCCTGTCATCACCACCTCTTTGCTCACTGTGCCTTATCCCCTCCTCTGTCAACCTCTCAGTCAGATTTCTGAATAGGATAAAAATCACAGTGGGCCGGATTATCCAAAAGTGGGGCTATATCGCCACCGGCCTGGTCGCCACACCGGCCTAAAAGCGTAGGCGCTGCACTCCCGGGTTTCCAGGGAAAAAAACAACGCGATTCACTTACCTGCAGGGGGCTGGCAGGGACCCGGGGGGGGCTGGCAGGGACCCGGGGGGGGCTGGCAGGGACCCGGGGGGGCTGGCAGGGACCCGGGGGGGCTGGCAGGGACCCGGGGGGGCTGGCAGGGACCCGGGGGGGGCTGGCAGGGACCCGGGGGGGGGGGGGGGCTGGCAGGGACCCGGGGGGGGGGGCTGGCAGGGACCCGGGGGGGGGGGCTGGCAGGGACCCGGGGGGGGGGGGCTGGCAGGGACCCGGGGGGGGGGGGCTGGCAGGGACCCGGGGGGGGGGCTGGCAGGGACCCGGGAGGGGGCTGGCAGGGACCCGGGGGGGGCTGGCAGGGACCCGGGGGGGGCTGGCAGGGACCCGGGGGGGCTGGCAGGGACCCGGGGGGGCTGGCAGGGACCCGGGGGGGGGGCTGGCAGGGACCCGGGGGGGGGGGGCTTGCAGGGACCCGGGGGGGGGGGGCTGGCAGGGACCCGGGGGGGGGCTGGCAGGGACCCGGGAGGGGGCTGGCAGGGACCCGGTGGGGGGGGGCTGGCAGGGACCCGGGGGGGGGCTGGCAGGGACCCGGGGGGGGCTGGCAGGGACCCGGGGGGGCTGGCAGGGACCCGGGGGGGGCTGGCAGGGACCCGGGGTGGGCTGGCAGGGACCCGGGGGGGGGCTGGCAGGGACCCGGGGGTGGCTGGCAGGGACCCGGGGGGGGCTGGCAGGGACCCGGGGGGGCTGGCAGGGACCCGGGGAGCTTCACGCAGCTTTGGCTGTGGATACGGGACTCAGCACTTCCGGTTCCGAGTCCGTGCATGCGGAGGGTGGCGGCCTCCAGCGGCCACGGCGAGCGCCATGACGGACCCGGGCCGCGGACCAACACAAGCAAACTACGCCCCCCCCCCCCCGATCTGCCGCGGGCCCGAGGATCCGTCCGGCCCAATCGCTGCCCCGGCCGCCCATAAGGCCCCCCCCATGCGCCCCACCCGGGCGGCTGCTGACTGAGTCCGTAGTGACCTCGCGAGAGTCCCGACCGGCTAGACCACATTAGTTCCACGCCTTCGGGAACTCGGCCGGTCGGGAGCAGAGTATGGCTGGGCGGCCTCTGGCAATGGCCCCCCAGCCGCACGGCGTAATTCGCGGACGCACGGTTATTCGGGGCCCGGAGGGGGAGGTGTGGCATTATTAGTCAAGGACAGTATTACGGTGGCAGAAAGGACGTTTGATGAGGACTCGTCAATTGAGGTAGTATGGGCTGAGGTTAGAAACAGGAAAGGAGAGGTCACCCTGTTAGGGGTTTTCTATAGGCCTCCGAAAAGTTCCAGAGATGTAGAGGAAAGGATTGCAAAGATGATTCTGGATAGGAGCGAAAGCAACAGGGTAGTTGTTATGGGGGACTTTAACTTTCCAAATATTGACTGGAAACGCTATAGTTCGAGTACTTTAGATGGGTCCGTTTTTGTCCAGTGTGCGCAAGAGGGTTTCCTGACACAGTATGTAGATAGGCCAACGAGAGGCGAGGCCATATTGGATTTGGTACTGGGTAATGAACCAGGACAGGTGTTAGATTTGGAGGTAGGTGAGCATTTTGGTGATAGTGACCACAATTCGATTTAGTGATGGAAAGGGATAGTTTTATACCGCAGGGCAAGAGTTATATCTGGGGGAAAGGCAATTATGATGCGATGAGGCAAGACTTAGGATGCATCGGATGGAGGGGAAAACTGCAGGGGATGGGCACAATGGAAATGTGGAGTTTGTTCAAGGAACAGCTACTGCGTGTCCTTGATAAGTATGTACCTGTCAGGCAGTGAGGAAGTGGTCGAGCGAGGGAACCGTGGTTTACTAAAGCAGTTGAATCACTTGTCAAGAGGAAGAAGGAGGCTTATGTAAAGATGAGACGTGAAGGTTCAGTTAGGGCACTCGAGAGTTACAAGTTAGCTAGGAAGGACCTAAAGAGAGAGCTAAGAAGAGCCAGGAGGGGACATGAGAAGTCTTTGGCAGGTAGGATCAAGGATAAACCTAAACCTTTCTATAGATATGTCAGGAATAAAAGAATGACTAAGGTAAGAGTAGGGTCAATCAAGGACAGTAGTGGGAAGTTGTACATGGAGTCCGAGGAGATAGGAGAGCTGCTAAATATTTTTCATCAGTATTCACACAGGAAAAAGACAATGTTGTTGAGGAGAATACTGAGATTCAGGCTACTAGACTAGAAGGGCTTGAAGTTCATAAGGAGGAGGTGTTAGCAATTCTGGAAAGTGTGAAGATAGATAAGTCCCCTGGGTCGGATGGGATTTCTCTACAGGAATAGTGCCAGCAGGCTGGAGGATAGCAAATGTTGTCCCCTTGTTCAAGAAGGGGAGTAGAGACAACCCCGGTAACTATAGACCAGTGAGCCTTACTTCTGTTGTGGGCAAAGTCTTGGAAAGGTTTATAAGAGATAGGATGTACAATCATCTGGTAAGGAATAATTTGATTAGAGTCAACACGGTTTTGTGAAGGGTAGGTCATGCCTCACAAACCTTATTGAGTTATTTGAGAAGGTGACCAAGCAGGTGGATGAGGGTAAATCAGTTGATGTGGTGTATATGGATTTCCGTAAAGCGTTTGATAAGGTTCCCCATGGTAGGCTATGGAGTAAATACGGAGGCATGGGATTCAGGGCGATTTAGCAGTTTGGATCAGAAATTGGCTAGCTGGAAGAAGACAAAGGGTGGTGGTTGATGGGAAATGTTCAGCCTGGAGTCCAGTTACTAGTGGTGTACCACACGGATCTGTTTTGGGGCCACTGCTGTTTGTCATTTTTATAAATGACCTGGAGGAGGGCGTAGAAGGATGGGTGAGTAAATTTGTAGATAACACTAAAGTCGGTGGAGTTGTGGACAGTGCGGAAGGATGTTACAAGTTACAGAGGGACATAGATAAGCTGCAGAGCTGGGCTGAGAGGTGGCAAATGGAGTTTAATGCAGAAAAGTGTGAGGTGATTTATTTTGGAAGGAATAACAGGAAGACAGAGTACTGGGCTAATGGTAAGATTCTTGGTAGTGTGGATGAGCAGAGAGATCTCGGTGTCCATGTACATAGATCCCTAAAAGTTGTCACCCAGATTGAGAGGGTTGTTAAGAAGGCGTACGGTGTGCTAGCTTTTATTGGTAGAGGGATTGAGTTTCGGAGCCATGAGGTCATGTTGCAGCTGTACAAAACTCTGGTGCGGCCGCATTTGGAGTATTGCGTGCAATTCTGATCGCCGCATTATAGGAAGGATGTGGAAGCATTGGAAAGGGTGCAGAGGAGATTTACCACAATGTTGCCTGGTATGGAGGGAAGATCTTATGAGGGAAGGCTGAGGGACTTGAGGCTGTTTTCGTTAGAGAGAAGAAGGTTAAGAGGTGACTTAATTGAGGCATACAAGATGATCAGAGGATTGGATAGGGTGGACAGTGAGAGCCTTTTTCCTCGGATGGTGATGTCTAGCGCAAGGGGACATAGCTTTAAATTGAGAGGAGATAGATATAGGACAGATGTCAGAGGTAGGTTCTTTACTTGGAGAGTAGTAAGGGCGTGGAATGCCCTGCCTGCAACAGGAGTGGACTCACCTACATTAAGGGCATTCAAATGGTCATTGGATAGACATGGACGATAAGGGAATAGTGTAGATGGGCTTTAGAGTGGTTTCACAGGTCGGCGCAACATCGAGGGCCGAAGGGCCTGTACTGCGCTGTAATGTTCTATGTTCTATGGAACGGCGCCAGGCCCGATTCCATCGGGAGCTTCGATTCTCCGCCCCCGTGCCAAGCGTGATTTTGGGGCAGGGCTGTGGAGAATCCAACCCAGAGATTTTGCACAGAGTGGAAGGTGAGCTCCTGAAAGAGCATCGTGGGCCCCTGGATGAATTTGGGGATAGTGAGGTTACAAAGTCCTGGCTCTCTAATTCTGGTAGCTCGGAGGTTTCTCACTGATGCCTCTCAAGGTTTGTGGATGGTATCCGTGTGACTTCCTCGCATCCCCCAAAACACTCCCATCCCCTGGGGCAGTGTTTACTGAGCGCGCATCGGGGCACAGGACAGTACAGTGGGGGATTGGGGCACAGGACGCTACAGTGGGGGATTGGGCGCAGGACGGTACAGTGGGGGATTGGGGCGAGGACAGTACAGTGGGGGATTGGGGCGCAGGACGGTACAGTGGGGGATTGGGCGCAGGACGGTACAGTGGGGGATTGGGGCGCAGGACGGTACAGTGGGGGATTGGGGCGCAGGACGGTACAGTGGGGGATTGGGGCGCAGGACGATACAGTGGGGGATTGGGGCGCAGGACAGTACAGTGGGGGATTGGGGCGCAGGACGGTACAGTGGGGGATTGGGGCGAGGACAGTACAGTAGGGGATTGGGGCGCAGGACGGTACAGTGGGGGATTGGGGCGAGGACAGTACAGTGGGGGATTGGGGCGCAGGACGGTACAGTGGGGGATTGGGGCGAGGACAGTACAGTGGGGGATTGGGGCGCAGGACAGTACAGTGGGGGATTGGGGTGCAGGACAGTACAGTGGGGGATTGGGGCGCAGGACGGTACGGTGGGGGATTGGGGCGCAGGACAGTACAGTGGGGGATTGGGGCGAGGACAGTACAGTGGGGGATTGGGGCGCAGGACGGTACAGTGGGGGATTGGGGCGCAGGACGGTACAGTAGGGGATTGGGGCGAGGACAGTACAGTGGGGGATTGGGGCGCAGGACGGCACAGTGTGGGATTGGGGCACAGGACGGTACAGTGGGGGATTGGGGCACAGGACAGTACAGTGGGGGATTGGGGTGAGGACAGTACAGTAGGGGATTGGGGCGAGGACAGTACAGTAGGGGATTGGGGCGAGGACAGTACAGTAGGGGATTGGGGCGCAGGACGGTACAGTGGGGGATTGGGGCGCAGGACGGTACAGTGGGGGATTGGGCGCAGGACGGTACAGTGGGGGATTGGGGCGAGGACAGTACAGTGGGGGATTGGGGCGAGGACAGTACAGTAGGGGATTGGGGCGCAGGACGGTACAGTGGGGGATTGGGGCGAGGACAGTACAGTGGGGGATTGGGGCGAGGACAGTACAGTAGGGGATTGGGGCGAGGACAGTACAGTGGGGGATTGGGGTGAGGACAGTACAGTAGGGGATTGGGGCGCAGGACGGTACAGTGGGGGATTGGGGCGCAGGACGGTACAGTGGGGGATTGGGCGCAGGACGGTACAGTGGGGGATTGGGGCGAGGACAGTACAGTGGGGGATTGGGGCGCAGGACGGTACAGTGGGGGATTGGGCGCAGGACGGTACAGTGGGGGATTGGGGCGAGGACAGTACAGTAGGGGATTGGGGCGCAGGACGGTACAGTGGTGGATTGGGGCGAGGACAGTACAGTGGGGGATTGGGGCGCAGGACAGTACAGTGGGGGATTGGGGCGCAGGACGGTACAGTGGGGGATTGGGGCGAGGACAGTACAGTGGGGGATTGGGGCGCAGGACGGTACAGTGGGGGATTGGGGCGCAGGACGGTACAGTGGGGGATTGGGGCACAGGACGGTACAGTGGGGGATTGGGGCGCAGGACAGTACAGTGGGGGATTGGGGCGAGGACAGTACAGTGGGGGATTGGGGCGCAGGACGGTACAGTGGGGGATTGGGGCGAGGACAGTACAGTGGGGGATTGGGGTGAGGACAGTACAGTGGGGCATTGGGGCGCAGGACAGTACAGTGGGGGATTGGGGCGCAGGACGGTACAGTGGGGGATTGGGGCGCAGGACAGTACAGTGGGGGATTGGGGCGCAGGACGGTACAGTGGGGGATTGGGGCGCAGGACGGTACAGTGGGGGATTGGGGCGCAGGACTGTACAGTGGGGGATTGGGGCGCAGGACGGTACAGTGGGGGATTGGGGCGCAGGACTGTACAGTGGGGGATTGGGGCGCAGGACGGTACAGTGGGAGATTGGGGCGAGGACAGTACAGTGGGGGATTGGGGCGCAGGACGGTACAGTGGGGGATTGGGGCGAGGACAGTACAGTGGGGGATTGGGGCGCAGGACAGTACAGTGGGGGATTGGGGCGCAGGACGGTACAGTGGGGGATTGGGGTGCAGGACAGTACAGTGGGGGATTGGGGCGAGGACAGTACAGTGGGGGATTGGGGCGCAGGACAGTACAGTGGGGGATTGGGCGCAGGACGGTACAGTGGGGGATTGGGGCGCAGGACGGTACAGTGGAGGATTGGGGCGCAGGACGGTACAGTGGGGGATTGGGGCGCAGGACGGTACAGTGGGGGATTGGGGCACAGGACGGTACAGTGGGGGATTGGGGCGCAGGACGGTACAGTGGGGGATTGGGGCGCAGGACAGTACAGTGGGGGATTAGGGAGCAGGACGGTACAGTGGGGGATTAGGGCGCAGGACGGTACAGTGGGGGGATTGTGGGGCTGGTTTTAGGGATGTTTTTGGACAGTTGAGTTTTTGGATGGGTTGGGGTTTTTCTGGGTGGTTTTACTGTTGTGTGACAAGCTGGGGGGTTGGGGTTTTTTGGGGGGTTGGGGTTTTTGGGGGTTGGGATTTTGGGGGGGTTGGGGTTTTTTGGGGTGTTGGGGTTTTTAGGGTTGGGGATTTGGGGGGGTTGGGGTTTTTTGGGGGTTGATGTTTTTGGGGGTTTGGGGTTTTTGGGGGGTTGGGGTTTTTGGGGGGTTGGGGTTTTTGGGGGGTTGGGGTTTCTGGGGGTTGGTTGGGGGTTGGGGTTTTTTGGGGGGGCTGGGGTTTTTGGGGGATTGTTTTTTTTTGGGGGGTTTTACTGTTCTAATTCTCTCCTAATTTGCAGGTTCTCCAGGAGCTGATGGTCACCATGGCCTTCGAGGTAAATCCAACCCCCAATAGGAGATCGGAGGACAAGAGGAGGTGCAGTGAGGGGAGGAGTGGAGATTGAGAATGGGGTGACTGGGGACGGGGAGCCTGGGGGCAGGGTGATTGAGGGTGGGGAGGCTGTGGGTGAGGAGGGGCAGGGTGATTGAGGGTGGGCAGGCTGTGGGTGAGGAGGGGCAGGGTGATTGAGGGTGGGCAGGCTGTGGGTGCGGAGGGGCAGGGTGATTGAGGGTGGGCAGGCTGTGGGTACGGAGGGGCAGGGTGATTGAGGGTGGGCAGGCTGTGGGTGAGGAGGGGCAGGGTGATTGAGGGTGAGGAAGCTGTGGGTGAGGAGGGGCAGGGTGATTGAGGGTGGGCAGGCTGTGGGTGCGGAGGGGCAGGGTGATTGAGGGTGGGCAGGCTGTGGGTGACTAAGAACAGCTCCAGGGTCCCAGGTTCGATTCCCGGCTTGGGTCACTGTCTGTGCGGAGTCTGCACGTTCTCCCTGTGTCTGCGTGGGTTTCCTCCGGGTGCTCCGGTTTCCTCCCGTAAGTCCCAAAAACTTGCTGTTAGGTGAATTGGACATTCTGAATTCTCCCTCTGTGTACCCGAACAGGCGCCGGAATGTGGCGACTAGGGGCTTTCCACAGTAACTTCATTGCAGTGTTAATGTAAGCCTACTTTTGACACTAAAGATTGTTATAAAAATATAAAAGATGTGAAGAATGGGTAACTGGTACAGAGCCTGTGGAACAGGGTTAGGGGGCAATAGGAGGAGCGCGTAGGCTGGGGAGGGGTGATTAATGTGTTCACTGAATAATGTAAACTTCTTGCTCTTTACCATCAGGTGGTCCAGGATTACCCGGGTTAGCCGGAGAGCCGGGCCCCCAGGGTAAGTAAAGGCGCTGTTTTGACGGACATTGTCTGGAGACCACTCCCCATTTATAACAATTTACATTGTGCTGTCTGATCACCTGTGGCACTTCTCAAAGACAAACCTGGTCACGTTTATAAAGCACCAGGAAGGTTAGAGCCTGATGCACTATCAATAACGACGAGACGAGAGTAGAGAGTAATCGAGGCTTTATTACACAGAGATGTGTGGCCTCCCGCAGCTGCTGCCGAAATGGCTGCTGTTCGGAGAGCACACACATTTATACTCCACCTACTGGGCGGAGCCAGCAGGCAGGGATCTACCCTCGTACCTGTAGCACAGGGGCCTTACCGTATTACCTCTAATATACGTATTATACAAAAAGTGGTGACTACCACAGAGCCACCATCCCAGCAGGTGGTATTCTGCGTCTGAACCCAGATCCGTGTGTTCATTATAACTTGTGTGAAGTACTGAAGTGATGACAAGTTTGCATTTTGATAGTGCCTAACATACCCTCAATATGTCCCAAAGTGCTTTGCAACCAGTGTTGTACCTTATTTAAAAAAATATTTTAATATTTAATAACAGTAACATAAAAAATGACATCAACATGGTAGAATAAACATTTCCCCCCCAGCCCAATCTTCACACCCCTCAACCATACAACAAACCGCCCCCCCCCCTTGGAATACTGCATCTGCTGACGTTTTAATCTTCCCCGAGAAAGTCGACAAACGGCTGCCATCTCCGGGTGAACCCGAACATTGACCCTCTTAAGGCAAACTTTATTGTCTCGAGACTGAGAAACCCAGCCACGTCACTAACCCAGGTCTCTGCACTCGGGGGCTTCGAGTCCCTCCCCATTAATAAGATCCGTGTCTGGGCTACCAGGGAGGCAAAGGCCAGGACGTCGGCCTCTTTCGCCCCCTGAACTCCCGGCTCTTCCGACACTCCGAAGATCGCTACCTCCGGACTCGGCACCACCCATGTTTTTAGTACCGTGGACATTGCATTAGCAAAACCCTGCCAAAACCCTCTAAGCTCCGGGCATGCCCAAAACATGTGGACATGATTTGCTGGTCTTCCCGTGCACCTCGCACACCTCTCCTCTACCCCGAAAAACTTACTCATCCTAACCGCTGTCACGTGTGCCCGGTGGAATACCTTAAATTGTATCAGGCTAAGCCTGGCACATGATGAGGAGATATTAACCCTGCTTAGGGCATCCGCCCATAGCCCCGCCTCTATCTCTCCTCCTAGCTCGTCCTCCCACTTGCCCTGAAGCTCCTCCACCGGAGTTTCCTCCGCCTCCGAATGCTCCTGATAAATATCCAACACCTTCCCCTCTCCCACCCAGGTACTGGAGACTACTCTATCCTGTATCCCCCGTGGCGGCAGCAGCGGAAAGGCCGGCACCTGTTTACTCAGGAAGTCTCGCACCTGCAGATACCTAAAACCATTCCCTGCTGGCAATTTAAATTTATCCTCCCAAGCTGGGAAAGCTCCCGTCTATAAATAGATCCCCCATCCTTCTAATTCCTGCCCTCTGCCAACTCCGGAACCCACCATCTGGCCCCGGTACAAACCTGTGGTTATTATAAATCGGGGTCCAAATCGCTGCTCCCTCCCCTCTCTTATATCTCCTCCATTTCCCCCAGATCCACAGAGCTGCCACTACCACCGGACTGGTGGAGTACCGGGCCGGTGAGAACGGCAGAGGTGCCGTTACCAGCGCTCCCATGCCGACCCCTCCCCCACTTCCTGATCATGGCTATATTAGCCGCCCAGTCGTAATGCAGAAGTTCGGCAGAGCCAACCCACCCTCCCCCCGACTGCGCTCCAGCAACACCTTCTTCACTCGCGGGGTTTTACCCGCCCACACAAAGCCCGAAATAATCTGATTCACCCGCTTGAAAAAGGCCCTCGGGGTGAAGATGGGGAGGCACTGAAAGACAAACAGGAATCTGGGGAGGACCGTCATTTTCACGGTCTGTACCCTCCCGCCAGTGATAGTGGGAGCATGTCCCATCTCTTACAGTCTCCTTCCATTTGTTCTACCAGCCGGGATAGGTTTAACTTGTGCAGTGCCTCCCATTCCCGGGCCACCTGGATTCCCAGATAGCGAAAGCTCTTCCCTACCATTCTAAGCGGCAGCTCTCCCAGTCTCTTCTCCTGTCCTCTTGGATCGCAAACATTTCGCTTTTCCCCCATGTTCAATTTCTACCCTCAACAATTGCCAAATTCCCCCAAACTTCGCCAGCGTTGTACCTTCAGGAGCACTCACTATTTTATAAACAAAGCCAGCAGCAAGCTGAGCAGAGCGGGATTCCAGGGATGGCAGTAATAAATGATCAGTTAATCGCTTTGTGGTTGAAAGATAAAATATTGCACAGGGAGAATGCACCTGTTCTTCAGAGATTGCCAATTGGGCCACTTGAGCAAGCCAGGCCCTAGTTTAAAACCTCATTTACAGCACTCCCTCAGTACTAACCCTCTGACAGTGCAGCGCTCCCTCAGTACTGACCCTCTGACAGTGCAGCACTCCCTCAGTACTGACCCTCTGACAGTGCAGCGCTCCCTCAGTACTGACCCTCTGACAGTGCAGCACACCCTCAGTACTGACCCTCTGACAGTACGGCACTCCCTCAGTACTGACCATCTGACAGTGCAGCACTCCCTCAGTACTGATCCTCTGTCAGTGCGGCACTCCCTCAGGACTGACCCTCTGACAGTGCAGCACTCCCTCAGTACTGATCCTCTGTCAGTGCGGCACTCCCTCAGGACTGACCCTCTGACAGTGCAGCACTCCCTCAGTACTGACCCTCTGACAGTGCAGCAGTCCCTCAGTACTGACCCTCTGACAGTACGGCACTCCCTCAGTACTGACCATCTGACAGTGCAGCACTCCCTCAGTACTGATCCTCTGTCAGTGCGGCACTCCCTCAGGACTGACCCTCTGACAGTGCAGCACTCCCTCAGTACTGACCCTCTGACAGTGCAGCAGTCCCTCAGTACTGACCCTCTGACAGTGCGGCACTCCCTCAGTACTGACCCTCTGACAGTGCGGCACTCCCTCAGTACTGACCCTCTGACAGTGCGGCACTCCCTCAGTACTGACCCTCTGACAGTGCGGCACTCCCTCAGTACTGACCCTCTGACAGTGCGGCACTCCCTCAGTACTGACCCTCTGACAGTGCAGCACTCCCTCAGTACTGACCATCTGACAGTGCGGCACTCCCTCAGTACTGACCCTCTGACAGTGCAGCACTCCCTCAGTACTGACCCTCTGACAGTGCGGCACTCCCTCAGTACTGACCCTCTGACAGTGCAGCGCTCCCTCAGTACTGACCCTCTGACAATGCAGCACTCCCTCAGTACTGACCCTCTGACAGTGCGGCACTCCCTCAGTACTGACCCTCTGACACTGCAGCACTCCCTCAGTACTGACCCTCTGACAGTGCAGCACTCCCTCAGTACTGACCATCTGACAGTGCGGCACTCCCTCAGTACTGACCCTCTGACAGTGCGGCACTCCCTCAGTACTGACCCTCTGACAGTGCAGCACTCCCTCAGTACTGACCCTCTGACAGTGCAGCACTCCCTCAGTACTGACCCTCTGACAGTGCAGCACTCCCTCAGTACTGACCCTCTGACAGTGCGGCACTCCCTCAGTACTGACCCTCTGACAGTGCGGCACTCCCTCAGTACTGACCCTCTGACAGTGCGGCACTCCCTCAGTACTGACCCTCTGACAGTGCGGCACTCCCTCAGTACTGACCCTCTGACAGTGCAGCACTCCCTCAGTACTGACCATCTGACAGTGCGGCACTCCCTCAGTACTGACCCTCTGACAGTGCGGCACTCCCTCAGTACTGACCCTCTGACAGTGCAGCACTCCCTCAGTACTGACCCTCTGACAGTGCGGCACTCCCTCAGTACTGACCCTCTGACAGTGCGGCACTCCCTCAGTACTGACCCTCTGACAGTGCGGCACTCCCTCAGTACTGACACTCTTTAATGCTGCAACCATTGGTTTTTTGTTACAGGTGAACCTGGTGCCCCTGGAAAGATTGTTTCTGTGAGAGGTGAGTGGATTGGTCAGTGAGTTGGACACTTGGGAAGCAGGAGGAAGCCACAGTCCAAAGATGTGTGGGTCAGGTGGATTGGCCGTGCTAAATTGCCCCTTAGTGTCCAAACAGTTAGGTGGGAATACTGGGTTACGGGATAGGGTGGTGATTGGCCTTAAGTAAGGTGATCTATCAGAAGACTTGATGGGTCAAATGGCCTCCTTCGGCACTGTAGAATGGTTATACGATTCAACCCTTCGAACCTTTGAACTGGAACAGAAATGGCCGTTCAGCCTCCAGAACCAGGCTGATTCTGGAATTCCGTGTGAGCAAGTTCGATTTACCAACTAACCCAATATAATTGCCGTTGTACAAAACTATCTGGACTCTTTTAATAATCTTTATGGATGAGTTACTGAGATTAAATTGGTCCATTTTCACTGCTCCTTAGGATCGGAAAGAACTGAGGTTATCCAGGGACCCCCGGGACCCCCCGGACCAGCCGGAAGACCAGGACGATCAGGTAAATACACAAACAGAATGGCTGACAGGGAAGGTATTCCTCACTCTCATCCTCCACCTCGGAGTTAATGTCAGAAAGCTGAAGGAGTTCACTGAGACACTGCTCATATTTAGCCCAAGTAACAGACCACACTGTCCTGGACCCCGTCTGACTGGACTTAACATGTATATTGAGACCATACAACAGGAATATTACTCTGTATCTAACCCCGTGCTGTACCTGTCCTGGGAGTGTTTGATGGGGACAGTGTAGAGGGAGCTTTACTCTGTATCTAACCCCGTGCTGTACCTGTCCTGGGAGTGTTTGATGGGGACAGTGTAGAGGGAGCTTTACTCTGTATCTAACCCCGTGCTGTACCTGTCCTGGGAGTGTTTGATGGGGATAGTGTAGAGGGAGCTTTACTCTGTATCTAACCCCGTGCTGTACCTGTCCTGGGAGTGTTTGATGGGGATAGTGTAGAGGGAGCTTTACTCTGTATCTAACCCCGTGCTGTACCTGTCCTGGGAGTGTTTGATGGGGACAGTGTAGAGGGAGCTTTACTCTGTATCTAACCCCGTGTTGTACCTGTCCTGGGACTGTTTGATGGGGACAGTGGAGAGGGAGCTTTACTCTGTATCTAACACCGTGCTGTACCTGTCCTGGGAGTGTTTGATGGGGACAGTGTAGAGGGAGCTTTACTCTGTATCTAACCCCGTGCTGTACCTGTCCTGGGAGTGTTTGATGGAGACAGTGTAGAGGGAGCTTTACTCTGTATCTAACCCCGTGCTGTACCTGTCCTGGGAGTGTTTGATGGGGACAGTGCAGAGGGAGCTTTACTCTGTATCTAACCCCGTGCTGTACCTGTCCTGTGAGTGTTTGATGGGGACAGTGGAGAGGGAGCTTTACTCTGTATCTAACCCCGTGATGTACCTGTCCTGTGAGTGTTTGATGGGGACAGTGGAGAGGGAGCTTTACTCTGTATCTAACCCCGTGCTGTACCTGTCCTGGGAGTGTTTGATGGGGACAGTGCAGAGGGAGCTTTACTCTGTATCTAACCCCGTGCTGTACCTGTCCTGTGAGTGTTTGATGGGGACAGTGGAGAGGGAGCTTTACTCTGTATCTAACCCCGTGCTGTACCTGTCCTGGGAGTGTTTGATGGGGACAGTGTAGAGGGAGCTTTACTCTGTATCTAACCCCGTGCTGTACCTGTCCTGGGAGTGTTTGATGGGGACAGTGTAGAGGGAGCTTTACTCTGTATCTAACCCCGTGCTGTACCTGTCCTGGGAGTGTTTGATGGGGACAGGGTAGAGGGAGCTTTACTCTGTATCTAACCCCGTGCTGTACCTGTCCAGGGAGTGTTTGATGGGGACAGTGTAGAGGGAGCTTTACTCTGTATCTAACCCCGTGCTGTACCTGTCCTGGGAGTGTTTGATGGGGACAGTGTAGAGGGAGCTTTACTCTGTATCTAACCCCGTGCTGTACCTGTCCTGGGAGTGTTTGATGGGGACAGTGTAGAGGGAGCTTTACTCTGTATCTAACCCCGTGCTGTACCTGTCCTGGGAGTGTTTGATGGGGACAGTGTAGAGGGAGCTTTACTCTGTATCTAACCCCGTGCTGTACCTGTCCTGGGAGTGTTTGATGGGGACAGTGTAGAGGGAGCTTTACTCTGTATCTAACCCTGTGCTGTACCTGTCCTGGGAGAGTTTGATGGGGACAGTGTAGAGGGAGCTTTACTCTGTATCTAACCCCGTGCTGTACCTGTCCTGGGAGTGTTTGATGGGGACAGTGTAGAGGGAGCTTTACTCTGTATCTAACCCTGTGCTGTACCTGTCCTGGGAGAGTTGATGGGGACAGTGTAGAGGGAGCTTTACTCTGTATCTAACCCCGTGCTGTACCTGTCCTGGGAGTGTTTGATGGGGACAGTGTAGAGGGAGCTTTACTCTGTATCTAACTCCGTGCTGTACCTGTCCTGGGAGTGTTTGATGGGGACAGTGTAGAGGGAACTTTGGGGATGGAAATCTGCCGTCTTTCTCCGGTCTGGCCAACATGTTTGATAGCCGGCGGGGGTGTGATGGGCTGCATGGCCTCTTTCCATACTGTAAACCTCTCTGACTCTATATGACTCCAGACGCACAGTGATATGGTTGACTCTGAACTGCTCTCTGAAATGCCCTCGTTCGAGGGCAAATAGGAATAAGTAACAAATGCCAGGAATACCCACAATGCCAGGACAGCAAAAAGAAAAATATTGGTTATTTTAAACTAAACCTTTGTTGTTTTCTGTCCTGTTTTGCAGGCGAGAGTATTGTTGGATCCCCAGGACCACAAGGACCTGCAGGTCCTAAAGGTGAGTGCATTATTTACCACTGAGCAAAACCAAGAAGCGAATGGCTCGGAACCTGGGAACCGATCCTCATTCAGAAAACCCAAACCACATACAAGGGGCCAAGGGGCAGCAGTACTGACCCTCTGACAGTGCAGCACTCCCTCAGTACTGACCCTCTGACAGTGCAGCACTCCCTCAGTACTGACCCTCTGACAGTGCGGCACTCCCTCAGTACTGACCCTCTGACAGTGCAGCACTCCCTCAGTACTGACCCTCTGACAGTGCAGCACTCCCTCAGTACTCACCCTCTGACAGTGCAGCACTCCCTCAGTACTGACCAGCAGAGGGCAGCAGAGTGGAGCTGCTGATTGGCTGTTGCGGGGAAAATGTGCATCAGTGCATTGCAGTCACTGTATCTAGAAGGTGGTTTCTGGAGGAGCTGTTGTCAAGTGACAGTTAATCCCCAAACACTTCTTCAGTGTTTCTCTCCCTACCTCCTCCTCTAACCAAAAAAATGTAAGGATCCCAGCCGAGTAAAGATCAAGAGGGAGACTCGAGGGAAGGTAGAAGTAGAAAGAAGTTGAACCGTGACGTCACAGCCTGCAGGTAAGTGATTGGCTGGTGACTGGGAATAGTTTTTCTTTTCCCTGAGGTGTTATCGTGCGGGGCGCAGTGGTTGCTGAGTGAGTGCTTGCTGAGAAGGGGAGTAAAAAATTTTTTTAACTTACTGTTGGGAGTTTCCAGCTGAATCCAGTCGGAGTGAGGACAGAGTGACTGCTGGGTAAGTAGTAAAGATTTAAATTGTTTGCGCAGGCCCATAACAGCTGATTGCTGTTCTCGTGTGGGGCGCAGTGGTTGCTGGTTAAGTGTTTTATTTTTACCTGTATTTAAGTTGGGCGGTTCCTAAACCCGAGACACTACACTTGTAATGTCCCCCACCCTTCCACCTCCTCTAACCTAAGGGGTTGAGTGAATAACAGGTAAGTTCTTTCTTTCTTTTTCTTGTTTTATCTAGAGGGGATGGCAGGGAAGGCAGTGCAATGTTCCTCCTGCAGAATGTTTGAGGTGCGGGACGCCGACAGTGTCCCTGCTGATTTCCCCTGTGGGAAGTGCACCCATCTCCAGCTCCTCAGAAACCGCGTGAGGGAACTGGAGCTGGAGCTGGATGAACTTCGGATCATTCGGGAGGCAGAGGTGGTCATAGATAGAAGCTTCAGGGATGTAGTTACTCCGAAGAATAAAGATAGATGGGTGACGGTGAGAGGGGCTGGGAGGAAGCAGTCAGTACAGGGATCCCCTGTGGTCGTTCCCCTCAGTAACAAGTATACCGCTTTGGATACTGTTGGGGGGGGGGGACTTACCAGGGGTAAGTCACAGTGATCGGATCTCCAGCACTGAGTCCGTCCCTGTGACTCAGAAGGGAAGGAGGGGGAGCAGGAGAGCAATGGTTATTGGGGACTCGATAGTTAGAGGGACAGATAGACGGTTCTGTGGCAGCGAAAGAGACTCACGGATGGTATGTTGCCTCCCGGATGTCAGGGTCCATGACGTCTCGGACCGTGTTTTCAGAATTCTTAAAGGGGAGCAGTCACAAGTCATGGTGCACATCGGTACCAACGACACAGGTAAGAGAAGGGACGGGGATTTAAAACAGGAATTTAGGGAGCTAGGGTGGAAGCTGAGAGCCAGGACAAACCATGTTGTCATCTCTGGTTTGTTGCCGGTGCCACGTGCTAGTGAGGTGAGGAACAGGGAGAGAGTGCAGATAAACACGTGGCTGCAGGGATGGTGTAGGAGGGAGGGTTTCAGGTACGTGGATAATTGGAGCACATTCTGGGGAAGGTGGGACCTGTACAGACAGGACGGTTTGCACCTGAACCAGAGGGGCACCAATATCCTGGGAGGGAAATTTGCTACGGCTCTTTGGGGGGGTTTAAACTAATTTGTCCGGGGGCTGGGAAAACGAGCTGTAGTCCAGAAGCCAGTGTTGAGAGTAGTGAGGTACTGAGGAGGGTATCAAGGTCGCAGGAGTGTACCGGCAGGCAGGAAGGTGGGTTGAAGTGTGTCTACTTCAATGCAAGGAGCATCCGGAATAAGGGGCAGGATTCTCCGACCCCCCCGCCAGGTGAGAGAATCACTGGGGTTTGGCGTGAATCCCGCCCCCGCTGTCCTCCCAATCCTCCCGCCCCCCAAAAACCGGCGTGGCATGAGTCGTGCCACCCACCTCGGAGAATGACGGGGTCCGGCGCGACTCAATGGGCCCCGGAGCTGACCGAATTCTCCGGCCCGCGATGGGCCGAAGTCCCGCCCATTCTATGCCAGTCCCGTCGGCGTAAATTGGAGTTGGTCCCTTACCGGCGGGACCTGGCGGCGCGGGCGGGCTCCGGGGTTCATGAGGGGTCGCCAGGTGGTGGCCCCGGGAGGTGCCCCCACGGTGGCCTGGCCCGCGGTCGGGGTCTGTGCCGTGGGGGCACTCTATTCCTTCCGCACCGGAGGCCGTGGTCATCCGCCATTCCCAGTGCGGAAGTGACTTCATGTGCGCATGCACGGGGATGATGCCAGCACGCGCTGGTGCTCCCGCGCATGCACCAACTCGCGCTGGCCGGCGGAGGCCCTTCGGCGCCGGTTGGCGTGGCGCCAGACCCTATCCCGCCGGTCGGCGTGGCACCAACCACTCCGGGGTGGGCCCAGCCCCTGAAGGTGCGGAGGATTCACCTTTGGATGCACCTTTGGGGCAGCCCGACGCCAGAGTGGTTAACGCCACTCCGCCCCGCCGGGACCCCCCGCCCCACCGGGACCCCCCGCCCCACCGGGACCCATAGACCATAGACCATAGAACATTACAGCGCAGTACAGGCCCTTCGGCCCTCGATGTTGCGCCGACCTGTGAAACCACTCTAAAGCCCATCTACACTATTCCCTTATCATCCATATGTTTATCCAATGACCATTTAAATGCCCTTACTGTTGGCTAGTCCACTACCGTTGCAGGCAGGGCATTCCACGCCCTTACTACTCTCTGAGTAAAGAACCTACCTCTGACATCTGTCCTATATCTATCTCCCCTCAATTTAAAGCTATGTCCCCTCATGCTAGCCATCACCATCCGAGGAAAAAGGCTCTCACTGTCCATTCCATCTAATCCTCTGATCATCTTGTATGCCTCAATTGAGTCACCTATTAACGTCCGTTGTGGTCACCCTAACTTGAAGGTGTACCTGTGCAAGAGATCCTCGCTGTTCAAGTGAAGACAAGCATCCAGCAGAGGGCAGTAGAGCAGAGCTGCTGATTGGCTGTTGCGGGGGAGATTTGCATACGTCCGTCGTGCTCACCCTAACTTGAAGGTGGTTTGTGGAGGAGCTGTTGTCAAGTGGCACTTAGTAAGAATCCCGCCCAAGTTAGGTGAACTTGGAGCGTGGACGATGTTGTGGCCATTACGGAGATCTGGGGCGTCGTTCTCCGACCCCCCGCCGGGTCGGAGAATGGCCGTTGGCCGCCGTGAATCCCGCCCCCGCCCCCGCCGAAGTCTCCGCTCCCGGAGATTGGGCGGGGGCGGGAATCGGGCCGCGCCGGTTGGCGGGACCCCCCGCTCAATTCTCCGGCCCGGATGGGCCGAAGTCCCGCCCAGAAATTGCCTGTCCCGCCGGCGTAAATCAAACCTGGTATTTACCGGCGGGACAAGGCGGCGTGGGCGGGCTCCGGGGTCCTGGGGGGGGCGCGGGGCGATCTGTCCCCGGGGGTGCCCCCACGGTGGCCTGGCCCGTGATCGGGGCCCACCGATCCGCGGGCGGGCCTGTGCCGTGGGGGCACTCTTTCCCTTCCGCCTCCGCCACGGCCTCCACCATGGCGGACGCGGAAGAGACTCTCCCCACTGCGCATGCGCGGGAAACTGACAGCGGCCGCTGACGCTCCCGCGCATGCGGCGGGAAACTGACAGCGGCCGCTGACGCTCCCGCGCATGCGCCGCATTTCCACGCCAGCTGGCGGGGAAACAAACGCCATTTCCACCAGCTGGCGGGGCGGAAATCCCTCCGGCGTCGGCCTAGCCCCTCAATGTTGGGGTTAGGCCGCCAAAGATGCGGAGCATTCCGCACCTTTGGGCTGGCGCGATGCCCGTCTGATTGGCGCCGTCTTTGGCGCCAGTCGGCGGACATCCCGCCGTTGGGGGAGAATTTCGCCCATGGTTAGAACAGGGACAGGAATAGTTGTTGGAAGTTCCGCGGTACAGATGTTTCAGTAAGAGTAGGGAAGGTGGGAAAAGAGGTGGAGGAGTTGCATTGTTAATCAAGGATAGTTTAACGGCTGCAGAAAGGCAGTTTGAAGGGGATCTACTTACTGAGGTAATATGGGCCGAAGTTAGAAATAGGAAAGGAGCGGTCACATTGTTAGGAGTTTTCTATAGGCCCCCAAATAGTAATAGAGATGTGGAGGAAGAAATTGCAAAACAGATTATGGATAGATGTGGAGGTCTCAGGGTAGTTGTCATGGGTGACTTTAACTTTCCAAATATTGATTGGAACCTCTATAGGTCGAACAGTTCGGATGGGGCAGTTTTTGTACAGTGTGTGTAGCAGGGTTTCCTCACACAATATGTGGATAGGCCGACAGGAAGGGGGGCCATATTGGATTTGATACTGGGTAATGAACCGGGCCAAGTGTTAGATTTGTTTGTGGGAGAGCACTTTGGAGATAGTGACCACAATTCGGTGTCTTTCACTATTGCAATGGAGAGGGATAGGGCCATACGGCAGGGCATGGTTTATAATTGGGGGAGGGGTAATTACGATGCGATTAGGCAAGAATTAGGGAGCATAAGATGGGAACAGAAACTGTCAGGGAAAGGCACAAATGAAAAGTGGAGCTTGTTCAAGGAACAAATACTGCGTGTCCTTGATAGGTATGTCCCTGTCAGGCAGGGAGGAAATGGCCGTGTGAGGGAACCATGGTTCATAAGAGGTTGAATGTCTTGTCAAGAGGAAAAAGGAAGCGTTTGTAAGGATGAGAAAACAAGGTTCAGTTGGGTCGCTTGAGGGTTACAAGGTAGCAAGGAATGAGCTAACAAAAAGGGCTTAGGAGAGCTAGGAGGGGGCATGAGAAGTCCTTGGCGGGTCGGATCAAGGAACACCCCAAGGCTTTTTACTCTTATGTGAGAAATAAAAGAATGACCAGGGTGAGGGTAGGGCCGGTCAAGGACAGTAGTGGGAACTTGTGCATGGAGTCAGAAAAAATAGGAGAGACGTTGAATGAATACTTTTCTTCAGTGTTCACCAAGGAGAGGGGCCATGTTTTTGAGGATGAGAGTGTGATACAGACGGGTAGGCTGGAGGAGGGAGATGATCTGAGGAAGGATGTAATCGCAATTTAAAAAAACCTTTGGGTCGACAAGTCCCCTGGGCCAGATGGGATATATCCAAGGATTCTTTGGGAGGCAAGGGATGAGATTGCGGAGCCTTTGGCTTTGATCTTTGGGTCCTCACTGTCCACGGGGATACTGCCCAAGGACTGGAGAGTGGTGAATATTGTACCTCTGTCCAAGAAAGGGAATAGGAATGACCCTGGTAATTATAGGCCTGTCAGTCTTACTTCGGTGGTCGGTAAGTTAATGGAAAAGGTCCTGAACGATAGGATTTCTGACCATTTGGAAATGGTCCGGGATAGCCAACACGGATTCGTGAAGGGTAAGTCAGATGGAGTTTAACCCTGATAATTGCGAGGTGATTCATTTTGGTAGAAAAAATTTGAATGCGGATTACAGGGTCAACGGCAGGGTTCTGAGGAATGTGGAGGAACAGAGAGATCTTGGGGTTCTTGTCCACAGTTCTGTGAAGGTTGCCACTCAAGTGGATAGAGCCGTGAAGAAGGCCTATAGTGTGTTAGCGTTTATTAACAGGGGGATTGAGTTTAAGAGCCGTGGGGTTATGCTGCAACTGTACATGATCCTGGTAGATAGATAGAATTTACAGTGTAGAAGGAGGCCATTCAGAGAATGTTTCCTCAGGTTGATGTAGCTATCACAAGGACAGTAGTAGGAAGTTGTGCATGGAGTCCGAGGAGATAGGAGAAGTGCTAAATGAATATTTTTCGTCAGTATTCACACAGGAAAAAGACAATGTTGTCGAGGAGAATACTGAGATTCAGGCTACTAGACTAGAAGGGCTTGAGGTTCATAAGGAGGAGGTGTTAGCAATTCTGGAAAGTGTGAAAATAGATAAGTCCCCTGGGCCGGATGGGATTTATCCTAGGATTCTCTGAGAAGCTAGGGAGGAGATTGCTGAGCCTTTGGCTTTGATCTTTAGGTCATCATTGTCTACAGGAATGGTGCCAGAAGACTGAAGGATAGCAAATGTTGTCCCCTTGTTCAAGAAGGGGAGTAGAGACAACCCCGGTAACTAGAGACAGTGAGCCTTACTTCTGTTGTGGGCAAAGTCTTGGAAAGGTTTATAAGAGATAGGATGTATAATCATCTGGAAAGGAATAATTTGATTAGAGACAATCAACACAGTTTTGTGAAGGGTAGGTGTCAGAGGTGTCTCTGACAGTGCAGCACTCCCTCAGTACTGACCCTCTGACAGTGCGGCGCTCCCTCGGTACTGACCCTCTGACAGTGCAGCATTCCCTCAGTACTGACCCTCTGACAGTGCGGCGCTCCCTCGGTACTGACTCTCTGACAGTGCAGCACTCCCTCAGTACTGACCCTCTGACAGTGCGGCGCTCCCTCGGTACTGACCCTCTGACAGTGCAGCATTCCCTCAGTACTGACTCTCTGACAGTGCAGCACTCCCTCAGTACTGACTCTCTGACAGTGCAGCACTCCCTCAGTACTGACCCTCTGACAGTGCGGCGCTCCCTCGGTACTGACCCTCTGACAGTGCAGCACTCCCTCGCTCCTGACCCTCTGACAGTGCAGAACTCCCTCAGTACTGACCCTCTGACAGTGCAGCATTCCCTCAGTACTGACCCTCTGACAGTGCAGCACTCCCTCGGTACTGACCCGCTGACAGTGCAGAATTCCCTCAGTACTGTCCCTCTGACAGTGCAGCACTCCCTCGGTACTGGCCCTCTGACAGAGGTGCTCTCCCTCAGTACTGACCCTCTGACAGTGCAGCACTCCCTCGGTACTGGCCCTCTGACAGAGGTGCTCTCCCTCGGTACTGACCCTCTGACAGTGCAGCATTCCCTCGGTACTGACCCTCTGACAGTGCAGCACTCAATCAGTACTGACCCTCTGACAGTGCAGCACTCCCTCAGTACTGACCCTCTGACAGTGCAGCACTCCCTCAGTACTGACCCTTTGACAGTGCGGCACTTCCTCAATACTGGCCCTCTGACAGTGCGGCACTCCCTCAGTACGGAGCCTCTGAAAGTGCGGCGCTCCCTCTGTAGTGACCCTCTGACAGAGCGGAACACCCTCGGTACTGACCCTCTTACAGTGCGACGCTCCCTCAGTACTGACCCTCAGACAGTGCAGCACTCCCTCGGTACTGGCCCTCTGACAGTGCAGCACTCCCTCAGTACTGACCCTCTGACAGTGCAGCATTCCCTCAGTACTGACCCTCTGACAGTGCAGCACTCCCTCAGTACTGACCCTCTGACAGTGCGGCGCTCCCTCGGTACTGACCCTCTGACAGTGCAGCACTCCCTCGCTACTGACCCTCTGACAGTGCAGCATTCCCTCAGTACTGACCCTCTGACAGTGCAGCATTCCCTCAGTACTGACCCTCTGACAGTGGTGCTCTCCCTCGGTACTGACCCTCTGACAGTGCAGCATTCCCTCAGTCCTGTCCCTATGACAGTGCAGCACTCCCTCGGTACTGACCCTCTGACAGTGGTGCTCTCCCTCGGTACTGACCCTCTGACAGTGCAGCATTCCCTCAGTCCTGTCCCTATGACAGTGCAGCACTCCCTCGGTACTGGCCCTCTGACAGTGCGGCACTCCCTCAGTACTGACCCCCTGACAGTGCGGCACTCGCTCAGTACTGACCCTCTGACAGTGCGGCACTCCCTCAGTACTGACCCTCTGACAGTGCGGCTCTCCCTCAGTACTGACCCCCTGACAGTGCGGCACTCGCTCAGTACTGACCCTCTGACAGAGGTGCTCTCCCTCAGTACTGACCCTCTGACAGTGCAGCACTCCCTCGGTACTGGCCCTCTGACAGTGCGGCACTCGCTCAGTACTGACCCTCTGACAGTGCGGCTCTCCCTCAGTACTGACCCTCTGACAGTGCAGCACTCCCTCGGTACTGGCCCTCTGACAGTGCGGCACTCCCTCAGTACTGACCCCCTGACAGTGTGGCACCCCCTCAGTACTGACCCCCTGACAGTGTGGTACTCCGTCAGTGCTCCACCAGGAATCTTGTTTGAATTATGGTCTGAAGTGTGAGGATTGGGAATTGATTCCAGGTCTTGTCTCAGTGAGAGTGGGTTACCCACCCATTCACAATGTATTGATTACCTGTCCTCTGATTCGCTGATTTGGATTATTGGGGTTGGGAGATCGCTGACCTCACAGTGAGTATCCAGCCCCTCCGCATTCTGCTGACTGGCTGATGGATTTTCTACAGTCAGACGTCTGATTAGCTTATCAGTACCGAGATCTTTACCATTCTGCATTATCCCATCAAGAAGCAGCCTGTTCAGTTGCTGGGATTCCACTCGATGTGGGCCCAGCACTAATGGCTCCTTTGGAAACTTCCCAGTAAATCCCATACCCTCGGAGCAGGGTTTAGCTCAGGGTGAAACAAGTGAGGGACTTTCCCCAACAGCTGTGTACTGAGGTGATTAATGTGGACTCATCGCACAGAATAGTCTCATCGTAATCCAACCCACCCATCATTCAATACAATTAGTCTCAGTAAAATAACCAAAAGAGTGAAATTCATCACTCTCCTCTCTCTCTGTCCTCCAGGTGAAGGTAAAGCAGGACCCTCCGGACCCCCCGGACCCTCTGGACCCCCCGGACCCTCAGGACCCGCCGGACCCCAAGGATCTCCAGGCACGGATGGTTCCACAGGCCACAGAGGTAACTCACTGCACCGGGTCTATCCCGAATAGAGAACCACATTGTCACCAATTGTTAACACGAGAATGTGTCCATATCATTAAAGCAACTATTTAATGTCTGAAATGAAAATCGCTTATTTTCACAAGTAGGCTTCAAATTAAGTTACTGTGAAAAGCCCCTAGTCACCACATTACGGCGCTTGTTCAGGAGGCTGTTACAGGAATCGTACCGAGCTGCTGGCCTGCCTTGGTCTGCTTTCAAAGCCAGTGATTTAGCCCTGTGCTAAACCAGCTCATTGGTCTAACTACTGTTGATTTAAGGAAATACTTAAATCACGCTTACTGTCTTCCACAGGACCCCTGTTTGCAGGACCCCCAGGACCCGCTGGACCTCCCGGACCTCGAGGTAAACGCATCCTGTATCCAACATCTCAGTTAGCATGACCCATTTCCCGGTTCCTCCTTCAGTGTGTCACAATGAGGGACACGGTGTATATCAGTGTTACAGTGAGGGACACAGTGTATATCAGTGTTACAGTGAGGGACACAGTGGATATCAGTGTTACAGTGAGGGACACAGTGGATATCAGTGTTACAGTGAGGGACACGGTGTATATCAGCATTACAGTGAGGGACAGTGTGGATATCAGTGTTACAGTGAGGGACACAGTGTATATCAGCGTTACAGTGAGGGACACAGTGGATATCAGTGTTACAGTGAGGGACACAGTGTATATCAGTGTTACAGTGTGGGACACAGTGTATATCAGTGTTACACTGAGGGACACAGTGTATATCAGTGTTACAGTGAGGGACACGGTGTATATCAGTGTTACAGTGAGGGACAGTGTGGATATCAGTGTTACAGTGAGGGACACAGTGTATATCAGTGTTACAGTGAGGGACAGTGTGGATATCAGTGTTACAGTGAGGGACACAGTGTATATCAGTGTTACAGTGAGGGACAGTGTGGATATCAGTGTTACAGTGAGGGACACAGTGTATATCAGTGTTACAGTGAGGGACACAGAGTATATCAATGTTACAGTGAGGGACACAGTGGATATCAGTGTTACAGTGAGGGACACGGTGTATATCAGTGTTACAGTGAGGGACAGTGCGGATATCAGTGTTACAGTGAGGGACACAGTGTATATCAGTGTTACAGTGAGGGACACAGTGTATATCAGTGTTACAGTGAGGGACACAGTGGATATCAGTGTTACAGTGAGGGACACAGTGTATATCAGTGTTACAGTGAGGGACACAGTGTATATCAGTGTTACAGTGAGGGACACAGTGTATATCAGTGTTACAGTGAGGGACACGGTGTATATCAGTGTTACAGTGAGGGACAGTGTGGATATCAGTGTTACAGTGAGGGACACAGTGTATATCACTGTTACAGCGAGGGACACGGTGTATATCAGTGTTACAGTGAGGGACAGTGTGGCTATCAGTGTTACAGTGAGGGACAGTGTGGATATCAGTGTTACAGTGAGGGACACAGTGTATATCCGTGTTACAGTGAGGGACACGGTGTATATCAGTGTTACAGTGAGGGACACGGTGTATATCAGTGTTACAGTGAGGGACACGGTGTATATCAGTGTTACAGTGAGGGACACGGTGTATATCAGTGTCACAGTGAGGGACACAGTGGATATCAGTGTTACAGTGAGGGACACAGTGTATATCAGTGTTACAGTGAGGGACACAGTGTATATCAGTGTTACAGTGAGGGACACAGTGTATATCAGTGTTACAGTGAGGGACACAGTGTATATCAGTGTTACAGTGAGGGACACAGTGTATATCAATCTTACAGTGAGGGACACGGTGTATATCAGTGTTACAGTGAGGGACACAGTGTATATCAGTGTTACAGTGAGGGACACAGTGTATATCAGTGTTACAGTGAGGGACACAGTGGATATCAGTGTTACAGTGAGGGACACAGTGTATATCAGTGTTACAGTGAGGGACACAGTGTATATCAGTGTTACAGTGAGGGACACAGTGTATATCAGTGTTACAGTGAGGGACACAGTGTATATCACTGTTACAGTGAGGGACACAGTGGATATCAGTGTTACAGTGAGGGACACAGTGTATATCAGTGTCACAGTGAGGGACACAGTGTATATCAGTGTTACAGTGAGGGACACAGTGTATATCAGTGTTACAGTGAGGGACACAGTGTATATCAGTGTTACAGTGTGGGACACAGTGTATATCAGTGTTACAGTGAGGGACACAGTGTATATCAGTGTTACAGTGAGGGACACAGTGGATATCAGTGTTACAGTGAGGGACACGGTGTATATCAGTGTTACAGTGAGGGACAGTGTGGATATCAGTGTTACAGTGAGGGACACAGTGTATATCAGTGTTACAGTGAGGGACACGGTGTCTATCAGTGTTACAGTGAGGGACACAGTGTATATCACTGTTACAGTGAGGGACACGGTGTATATCAGTGTTACAGTGAGGGACACAGTGTATATCAGTGTCACAGTGAGGGTAACGGTGTATATCAGTGTTACAGTGAGGGACACAGTGTATATCACTGTTACAGTGAGGGAAACGGTGTATATCAGTGTCACAGTGAGGGACACAGTGTATCTCAGTGTCACAGTGAGGGTAACGGTGTATATCAGTGTTACAGTGAGGGACACAGTGTATATCAGTGTTACAGTGAGGGACACAGTGTATATCAGTGTTACAGTGAGGGACACGGTGTATATCAGCGTTACAGTGAGGGACAGTGTGGATATCAGTGTTACAGTGAGGGACACAGTGTATATCACTGTTACAGTGAGGGACACGGTGTATATCAGTGTTACAGTGAGGGACAGTGTGGCTATCAGTGTTACAGTGCGGGACAGTGTGGATATCAGTGTTACAGTGAGGGACACAGTGTATATCCGTGTTACAGTGAGGGACACGGTGTATATCAGTGTTACAGTGAGGGACACGGTGTATATCAGTGTTACAGTGAGGGACACGGTGTATATCAGTGTTACAGTGAGGGACACGGTGTATATCAGTGTCACAGTGAGGGACACAGTGGATATCAGTGTTACAGTGAGGGACACAGTGTATATCAGTGTTACAGTGAGGGACACAGTGTATATCAGTGTTACAGTGAGGGACGCAGTGTATATCAGTGTTACAGTGAGGGACACAGTGGATATCAGTGTTACAGTGAGGGACACAGTGTATATCAGTGTTACAGTGAGGGACACAGTGTATATCAGTGTTACAGTGAGGGACACAGTGTATATCAGTGTTACAGTGAGGGACACAGTGGATATCAGTGTTACAGTGAGGGACACAGTGTATATCAGTGTTACAGTGAGGGACACAGTGTATATCACTGTTACAGTGAGGGACACAGTGTATACTAGTGTTACAGTGAGGGACACAGTGTATATCAGTGACACAGTGAGGGACACAGTGTATATCAGTGTCACAGTGAGGGACACGGTGTATATCAGTGTCACAGTGAGGGACACAGTGTATATCAGTGTTACAGTGAGAGACACAGTGTACAGTGAGGGACACAGTGTATATCAGTGTTACAGTGAGGGACACAGTGTATATCAGTGTTACAGTGAGAGACACAGTGTATATCAGTGTTACAGTGAGGGACACAGTGTATATCAATGTTACAGTGAGGGACACGGTGTATATCAGTGTTACAGTGAGGGACACGGTGTATATCAGTGTTACAGTGAGGGACACGTTGTATATCAGTGTTACAGTGAGGGACACAGTGGATATCAGTGTTACAGTGACGGACACGGTGTATATCAGTGTTACAGTGAGGGACACAGTGTATATCAGTGTCACAGTGAGGGACACAGTGGATATCAGTGTTACAGTGAGGGACACAGTGAGGGACACAGTGTATATCACTGTTACAGTGAGGGACACGGTGTATATCAGTGACACAGTGAGGGACATGGTGTATATCAGTGTTACAGTGAGGGACACGGTGTATATCAGTGTTACAGTGAGGGACACGGTGTATATCAGTGTTACAGTGAGGGACACGGTGTATATCAGTTCTACAGTGAGGGACACAGTGGATATCAGTGTTACAGTGAGGGACACAGTGTATATCAGTGTTACATAGAACATAGAACATAGAAAATACAGCACAGAACAGGCCCTTTGGCCCACGATGTTGTGCCGAACCTTTGTCCTAGATTAATCATAGATTATCATTGAATTTACAGTGCAGAAGGAGGCCATTCGGCCCTTTGAGTCTGCACCGGCTCTTGGAAAGAGCACCATACCCAAACTCAACACCTCCACCCAACACCAAGGGCAATTTGGACATTAAGGGCAATTTATCATTGGCCAATTCACCTAACCCGCACATCTTTGGACTGTGGGAGGAAACCGGAGCACCCGGAGGAAACCCACGCAGACACGGGGAGGACGTGCAGACTCCGCACAGACAATGACCCAAGCCGGAATCGAACCTGGGACCATGGAGCTGTGAAGCAATTGCGCTATCCACAATGCTACCGTGCTGCCCTTAAGAACAAATAAATCTACACTATATCATTTTACCGTAATCCATGTACCTATCCAATAGCTGCTTGAAGGTCCCTAATGTTTCCGACTCAACTACTTCCACAGGCAGTGCATTCCATGCCCCCACTACTCTCTGGGTAAAGAACCTACCTCTGATATCCCTCCTATATCTTCCACCTTTCACCTTAAATTTATGTCCCCTTGTAATGGTGTGTTCCACCCGGGGAAAAAGTCTCTGACTGTCTACTCTATCTATTCCCCTGATCATCTTATAAACCTCTATCAAGTCGCCCCTCATCCTTCTCCGTTCTAATGAGAAAAGGCCTAGCACCCTCAACCTTTCCTCGTAAGACCTACTCTCCATTCCAGGCAACATCCTGGTAAATCTTCTTTGCACCTTTTCCAAAGCTTCCACATCCTTCCTAAAATGAGGCGACCAGAACTGTACACAGTACTCCAAATGTGGCCTTACCAAAGTTTTGTACAGCTGCATCATCACCTCACGGCTCTTAAATTCAATCCCTCTGTTAATGAACGCGAGCACACCATAGGCCTTCTTCACAGCTCTATCCACTTGAGTGGCAACTTTCAAAGATGTATGAACATAGACCCCAAGATCTCTCTGCTCCTCCACATTGCCAAGAACTCTACCGTTAACCCTATATTCCGCATTCATATTTGTCCTTCCAAAATGGACAACCTCACACTTTTCAGGGTTAAACTCCATCTGCCACTTCTCAGCCCAGCTCTGCATCCTATCTATGTCTCTTTGCAGCCGACAACAGCCCTCCTTACTATCCACAACTCCACCAATCTTCGTATCGTCTGCAAATTTACTGACCCACCCTTCAACTCCCTCATCCAAGTCATTAATGAAAATCACAAACAGCAGAGGACCCAGAACTGATCCCTGCGGTACGCCACTGGTAACTGGGATCCAGGCTGAATATTTGCCATCCACCACCACTCTCTGACTTCTATCGGTTAGCCAGTTCGTTATCCAACTGGCCAAATTTCCCACTATCCCATGCCTCCTTACTTTCTGCATAAGCCTACCATGGGGAACTTTATCAAATGCCTTACTAAAATCCATGTACACTACATCCACTGCTTTACCTTCATCCACATGCTTGGTCGCCTCCTCAAAGAATTCAATAAGATTTGTAAGGCAAGACCTACCCCTCACAAATCCGTGCTGACTATCCCTAATCAAGCAGTGTCTTTCCAGATGCTCAGAAATCCTATCCTTCAGTACCCTTTCCATTACTTTGCCTACCACCGAAGTAAGACTAACTGGCCTGTAATTCCCAGGGTTATCCCTAGTTCCTTTTTTGAACAGGGGCACGACATTTGCCACTCTCCAATCCCCTGGTACCACCCCTGTTGACAGGAGGACGAAAAGATCATTGCCAACGGCTCTGCAATTTCATCTCTTGCTTCCCATAGAATCCTTGGATATATCCCGTCAGGCCCGGGGGACTTGTCTATCCTCAAGTTTTTCAAAATGCCCAACACATCTTCCTTCCTGACAAGTATTTCCTCGAGCTTACCAATCTGTTTCACACTGTCCTCTCCAACAATATCGCCCCTCTCATTTGTAAATACAGAAGAAAAATACTCATTCAAGACCTCTCCTATCTCTTCAGACTCAATACACAATCTCCCGCTACTGTCCTTGATCGGACCTACCCTCGCTCTAGTCATTCTCATATTTCTCACATATATGTGTAAAAGGCCTTGGGGTTTTCCTTGATTCTACCGGCCAAAGATTGTTCATGCCCTCTCTTAGCTCTCCTAATCCCTTTCTTCAGTTCCCTCCTGGCTATCTTGTATCCCTCCAATGCCCTGTCTGAACCTTGTTTCCTCAGCCTTACACAAGTCACCTTTTTCCTCTTAACAAGACATTCAACCTCTCTTGTCAACCATGGTTCCCTCACTCGACCATCTCTTCCCTGCCTGACAGGGACATACATATCAAGGACACGTAGCACCTGTTCCTTGAACAAGTTCCACATTTCACTTGTGTCCTTCCCTGCCAGCCTATGTTCCCAACTTATGCACTTCAATTCTTGTCTGACAACATCATATTTACCCTTCCCCCAATTGTAAACCTTGCCCTGTTGCACGTACCTATCCCTCTCCATTACTAAAGTGAAAGTCACAGAATTGTGGTCACTATCTCCAAAATGCTCCCCCACTAACAAATCTATCACTTGCCCTGGTTCATTACCCAGTACTAAATCCAATATTGCCCCTCCTCTGGTCGGACAATCTACATACTGTGTTAGAAAAGCTTCCTGGACACACTGCACAAACACCACCCCATCCAAACTATTTGATCTAAAGAGTTTCCACTCAATATTTGGGAAGTTAAAGTCGCCCATGACTACTACCCTATGACTTCTGCACCTTTCCAAAATCTGTTTCTCAATCTGTTCCTCCACATCTCTGTTACTATTGGGGGGCCTATAGAAAACTCCTAACAAGGTGACTGCTCCTTTCCTATTTCTGACTTCAACCCATACTACCTCAATAGGGTGATACTCCTCGAACTGCCTTTCTGCAGCTGTTATACTATCTCTAATTAATAATGCCACCCCCCCCACCTCTTTTACCACCCTCCGTAATCTTATTGAAACATCTATAACCAGGGACCTCCAACAACCATTTCTGCCCCTCTTCTATCCAAGTTTCCGTGATGGCCACCACATCGTAGTCCCAAGTACCGATCCATGCCTTAAGTTCACCCACCTTATTCCTGATGCTTCTTGCGTTGAAGTATACACACTTCAACCCATCTCCGTGCCTGCAAATACTCTCCTTTGTCAGTGTTCCCTTCCCCACTGCCTCATTACATGCTTTGGTGTCCTGAATATCGGCTACCTTAGTTGCTGGACTACAAATCCGGTTCCCATTCCCCTGCCAAATTAGTTTAAACCCTCCCGAAGAGTACTAGAAAACCTCCCTCCCAGGATATTGGTGCCCCTCTGGTTCAGATGCAACCCGTCCTGCTTGTACAGGTCCCACCTTCCCCAGAATGCGCTCCAATTATCCAAATACCTGAAGCCCTCCCTCCTACACCATTCCTGCAGCCACGTGTTCAACTGCACTCTCTCCCTATTCCTAGCCTCGCTATCACGTGGCACCGGCAACAAACCAGAGATGACAACTCTGTCTGTCCTGGCTTTCAACTTCCAGCCTAACTCCCTAAACTTGTTTATTACCTCCACACCCCTTTTCCTACCTATGTCGTTGGTACCAATGTGCACCACGACTTCTGGCTGCTCCCCCTCCCCCTTAAGGATCCTGAAGACACGATCCGAGACATCCCTGGCCCTGGCACCCGGGAGGCAACATACCTTCCGGGAGTCTCGCTCGCGACCACAGAATCTCCTATCTATTCCCCTAACCATTGAATCTCCTACAACTATTGCTTTTCTATTCTCCCCCCTTCCCTTCTGAGCCCCAGAGCCAGACTCCGTGCCAGAGACCTGACCGCTAGGGCCTTCCCCCGGTAGGTCATCCCCCCCAACAGCAAACGGTATACTTGTTTTGAAGGGGAACGGCCACGAGGGATCCCTGCACTGTCTGTCTGTTTGTTTTTTTCCCCCTGACTGTAACCCAGCTATTCTTGTCCTGTACCTTGGGTGTGGTTACCTCCCTGTAACTCTTCTCAATCACCCCCTCTGCCTCCCGGATGATCCGAAGTTCATCCAGCTTCAGCTCCAGTTCCCTAACACGGTCTTTGAGGAGCTGAAGTTGGGTGCACTTCCCGCAGGTATAGTCAGTGGGGACACCGGTGGTGTCCCTCACCACCCACATCCTACAGGAGGAGCATGTAACTGGCCTAGCCTCCATCCCCTCTTTCCTTAAAGAATATAGCTGCTGTGTGGACTAACTAGATCTCCGCCCTACGACTCAGCTCCCAGTCAGCTACACTTCCTGTAAACTCCTGGCTCTCTTCGCACTCTTTGCGGAAATGTCGGAAACAAAATGAAAGGAGCACCTTACTCCCTCCTCACCTAACTCCCTCGGTCACCAAACTCTCACTATCGCACTCAAAAAGCACCAAATTCAGCACTCCCTCGGTCACCAAATTCTCACTATCGCACTCAAAAAGCACCAAATTCAGCACTCAGTGCAAACAAAGTCTGCACTGAAGGGGATCACTTTTATACTGTGAATCTAGCCTCTGAAAACTGGCCTAATCCAATTAACTAATTAACAAGCTCCAGCTGCAAGTGCCGAGAAGTAGAAGCCTGTTTAAAGCTGATTGAAAATTCACCTTCTTCTAAACCAAACAGCAACTTTTAAGTTAATTAACTAAATAAAAGAAAGACTAAACTTTAGATAAAAATGAAGCCTTATACTCCCTCGGTCACCAAACTCTCACTATCGCACTCAAAAAGCACCAAATTCAGCACACAGTGCAAACCACCGTGCAACAGTGTTACAGTGAGGGACACAGTGTATATCAGTGTTACAGTGAGGGACACAGTGTACATCAGTGTTACAGTGAGGGACACAGTGTATATCAGTGTTACAGTGAGGGACACGGTGTATATCAGTGTTACAGTGAGGGACAAAGTGTATATCAGTGTTACAGTGAGGGACACAGTGTATATCAGTGTTACAGTGAGGGACACGGTGTATATCAGTGTTACAGTGAGGGACACGGTGTATATCAGTGTTACAGTGAGGGACACGGTGTATATCAGTGTTACAGTGAGGGACACGGTGTATATCAGTGTTACAGTGAGGGACACAGTGGATATCAGTATTACAGTGAGGGACACGGTGTATATCAGTGTTACAGTGAGGGACACAGTGTATATCAGTGTTACAGTGAGGGACACAGTGTATATCAGTGTTACAGTGAGGGACACGGTGTATATCAGTGTTACAGTGAGGGACACAGTGGATATCAGTGTTACAGTGAGGGACACGGTGTATATCAGTGTTACAGTGAGGGACACAGTGGATATCAGTATTACAGTGAGGGACACGGTGTATATCAGTGTTACAGTGAGGGACAAAGTGTATATCAGTGTTACAGTGAGGGACACGGTGTATATCAGTGTTACAGTGAGGGACACGGTGTATATCAGTGTTACAGTGAGGGACACGGTGTATATCAGTGTTACAGTGAGGGACAAAGTGTATATCAGTGTTACAGTGAGGGACACAGTGTATATCAGTGTTACAGTGAGGGACACGGTGTATATCAGTGTTACAGTGAGGGACACGGTGTATATCAGTGTTACAGTGAGGGACACAGTGGATAGCAGTATTACAGTGAGGGACACGGTGTATATCAGTGTTACAGTGAGGGACACAGTGTATATCAGTGTTACAGTGAGGGACACAGTGTATATCAGTGTTACAGTGAGGGACACGGTGTATATCAGTGTTACAGTGAGGGACACAGTGGATATCAGTGTTACAGTGAGGGACACGGTGTATATCAGTGTTACAGTGAGGGACACAGTGGATATCAGTATTACAGTGAGGGACACGGTGTATATCAGTGTTACAGTGAGGGACACAGTGTATATCAGTGTTACAGTGAGGGACAAAGTGTATATCAGTGTCACAGTGAGGGACACAGTGTATATCAGTGTTACAGTGAGGGACACAGTGTATATCAGTGTTACAGTGAGGGACACGGTGTATATCAGTGTTACAGTGAGGGACAAAGTGTATATCAGTGTTACAGTGAGGGACACGGTGTATATCAGTGTTACAGTGAGGGACAAAGTGTATATCAGTGTTACAGTGAGGGACACGGTGTATATCAGTGTTACAGTGAGGGACACGGTGTATATCAGTGTTACAGTGAGGGACACAGTGGATATCAGTATTACAGTGAGGGACACGGTGTATATCAGTGTTACAGTGAGGGACACGGTGTATATCAGTGTTACAGTGAGGGACACGGTGTATATCAGTGTTACAGTGAGGGACACAGTGTATATCAGTGTTACAGTGAGGGACACGGTGTATAACAGTGTTACAGTGAGGGACACAGTGTATATCAGTGTTACAGTGAGGGACAAAGTGTATATCAGTGTTACAGTGAGGGACACAGTGTATATCAGTGTTACAGTGAGGGACACAGTGTATATCAGTGTTACAGTGAGGGACACGGTGTATATCAGTGTTACAGTGAGGGACACGGTGTATATCAGTGTTACAGTGAGGGACACAGTGGATATCAGTATTACAGTGAGGGACACGGTGTATATCAGTGTTACAGTGAGGGACAAAGTGTATATCAGTGTTACAGTGAGGGACACGGTGTATATCAGTGTTACAGTGAGGGACACGGTGTATATCAGTGTTACAGTGAGGGACACAGTGGATATCAGTATTACAGTGAGGGACACGGTGTATATCAGTGTTACAGTGAGGGACACAGTGTATATCAGTGTTACAGTGAGGGACAAAGTGTATATCAGTGTCACAGTGAGGGACACAGTGTATATCAGTGTTACAGTGAGGGACACAGTGTATATCAGTGTTACAGTGAGGGACACGGTGTATATCAGTGTTACAGTGAGGGACAAAGTGTATATCAGTGTTACAGTGAGGGACACGGTGTATATCAGTGTTACAGTGAGGGACAAAGTGTATATGAGTGTTACAGTGAGGGACACGGTGTATATCAGTGTTACAGTGAGGGACACGGTGTATATCAGTGTTACAGTGAGGGACACAGTGGATATCAGTATTACAGTGAGGGACACGGTGTATATCAGTGTTACAGTGAGGGACACGGTGTATATCAGTGTTACAGTGAGGGACACGGTGTATATCAGTGTTACAGTGAGGGACACAGTGTATATCAGTGTTACAGTGAGGGACACGGTGGATATCAGTGTCACAGTGAGGGACACAGTGTATATCAGTGTTACAGTGAGGGACACGGTGGATATCAGTGTTACAGTGAGTGACACGGTGTATATCAGTGTTACAGTGCGGGACAGGGTGTATATCAGTGTTACAGTGAGGGACACAGTGTATATCAGTGTTACAGTGAGGGACAAAGTGTATATCAGTGTTACAGTGAGGGACACGGTGTATATCAGTGTTACAGTGAGGGACACAGTGTATATCAGTGTTACAGTGAGGGACACGGTGTATATCAGTGTTACAGTGAGGGACACGGTGTATATCAGTGTTACAGTGAGGGACAAAGTGTATATCAGTGTTACAGTGAGGGACACGGTGTATATCAGTGTTACAGTGAGGGACAAAGTGTATATCAGTGTTACAGTGAGGGACACGGTGTATATCAGTGTTACAGTGAGGGACACGGTGTATATCAGTGTTACAGTGAGGGACACAGTGGATATCAGTATTACAGTGAGGGACACGGTGTATATCAGTGTTACAGTGAGGGACACGGTGTATATCAGTGTTACAGTGAGGGACACGGTGTATATCAGTGTTACAGTGAGGGACACAGTGTATATCAGTGTTACAGTGAGGGACACGGTGGATATCAGTGTCACAGTGAGGGACACAGTGTATATCAGTGTTACAGTGAGGGACACGGTGGATATCAGTGTTACAGTGAGTGACACGGTGTATATCAGTGTTACAGTGCGGGACAGGGTGTATATCAGTGTTACAGTGAGGGACACGGTGTATATCAGTGTTACAGTGAGGGACACAGTGTATATCAGTGTTACAGTGAGGGACACGGTGGATATCAGTGTTACAGTGAGTGACACGGTGTATATCAGTGTTACAGTGCGGGACAGGGTGTATATCATTGTTACAGTGAGGGACACGGTGTATATCAGTGTTACAGTGAGGGACACAGTGTATATCAGTGACACAGTGAGGGACACAGTGTATATCAGTGTCACAGTGAGGGACACAGTGTATATCAGTGTTACAGTGAGGGACACAGTGTATATCAGTGTCACAGTGAGGGACACAATGAATATCAGTGTTACAGTGAGGGACACGGTGTATATCAGTGTTACAGTGAGGGACACGGTGTATATCAGTGTTACAGTGAGGGACACAGTGTATATCAGTGTAACAGTGAGGGACACAGTGGATATCAGTGTTACAGTGAGGGACACAGTGTATATCAGTGTTACAGTGAGGGACACGGTGTATATCAGTGTTACAGTGAGGGACACGATGGATATCAGTGTCACAGTGAGGGTCACAGTGTATATCAGTGTTCCAGTGAGGGACATGGTGTATATTAGTGTTACAGTGAGGGACACAGTGTACATCAGTGTTACAGTGAGGGACATGGTGTATATCAGTGTTACAGTGAGGGACACGGTGTATATCAGTGTTACAGTGAGGGACACAGTGTATATCAGTGTTACAGTGAGGGACACAGTGTATATCAGTGTTACAGTGAGGGACACAGTGGATATCAGTGTTACAGTGAGGGACACAGTGTATATCAGTGTTACAGTGAGGGACACAGTGTATATCAGTGTTACAGTGAGGGACACTGTGTATATCAGTGTTACAGTGAGGGACACGGTGTATATCAGTGTTACAGTGAGGGACACGGTGTATATCAGTGTTACAGTGAGGGACACGGTGTATATCAGTGTTACAGTGAGGGACACGGTGTATATCAGTGTTACAGTGAGGGACACGGTGTATATCAGTGTCACAGTGAGGGACACAGTGTAGATCAGTGTTACAGTGAGGGACACGGTGTATATCAGTGTTACATTGAGGGACACTGTGTATATCAGTGTTACAGTGAGGGACACATTGTATATCTGTGTTACAGTGAGGGACACAGTATATATCAGTGTTACAGTGAGGGACACAGTGTATATCAGTGTTACAGTGAGGGACACGGTGTATATCAGTGTTACAGTGAGGGACACAGTGGATATCAGTGTTACAGTGAGGGACACAGTGTATATCAGTGTTACAGTGAGGGACACAGTGTATATCAGTGTTACAGTGAGGGACACAGTGTATATCAGTGTTACAGTGAGGGACACAGTGTATATCAGTGACACAGTGAGGGACACAGTGTATATCAGTGTTACAGTGAGGGACACGGTGTATATCAGTGTTACAGTGAGGGACACAGTGTATATCAGTGTTACAGTGAGGGACACAGTGTATATCAGTGTTACAGTGAGGGACACAGTGTATATCAGTGTTACAATGAGGGACACTGTGTATATCAGTGTTACAGTGAGGGACACAGTGTATATCAGTGTTACAGTGAGGGACACAGTGTATATCAGTGTTACAGTGAGGGACACAGTGTACATCAGTGTTACAGTGAGGGACACAGTGTCTCGGATCGTGTTTTCCGGGTCCTTAAGGGAGAGGGGGAGCAGCCCCAAGTCGTGGTCCACATTGGCACTAACGACATAGGTAGGAAAGGGGACAAGGATGTCAGGCAGGCTTTCAGGGAGCTAGGATGGAAGCTCAGAACGAGAACAAACAGAGTTGTTATCTCTGGGTTGTTGCCCGTGCCACGTGATAATGAGATGAGGAATAGGGAGGGAGAGCAATTAAACACATGGCTACAGGGATGGTGCAGGCAGGAGGGATTCAGATTTCTGGATAACTGGGGCTCTTTCTGGGGAAGGTGGGACCTCTACAGACAGGATGGTCTACATCTGAACCTGAGGGGCACAAATATCCTGGGGGGGAGATTTGTTAGTGCTCTTTGGGGGGGTTTAAACTAATGCAGCAGGGGCATGGGAACCTGGATTGTAGTTTTAGGGTACGGGAGATTGAGAGAAAAGAGGTCAGGAGCACAGATTTGACGTCGCAGGAGGGGGCCAGTGTTCAGGTAGGTGGTTTGAAGTGTGTCTACGTCAATGCCAGGAGTATACGAAATAAGGTAGGGGAACTGGCAGCATGGGTTGGTACCTGGGACTTCGATGTTTGGCCATTTCGGAGACATGGATAGAGCAGGGACAGGAATGGTTGTTGCAGGTTCCGGGGTTTAGGTGTTTTAGTAAGCTCAGAGAAGGAGGCAAAAGAGGGGGAGGTGTGGCGCTGCTAATCAAGAACTGTATTACGGTGGCGGAGAGGATGCTAGATGGGGACTCTTCTTCCGAGGTAGTATTGGCTGAGGTTAGAAACAGGAAAGGAGAGGTCACCCTGTTGGGAGTTTTCTATAGGCCTCCTAATAGTTCTAGGGATATAGAGGAAAGGATTGGCCAATTCACCTCCCACAATCCAAAGATGTGCAGGTTAGGTGAATTGGCCAATGATAAATTGCCCTTAATGTCCAAATTGACCTTGGTGTTGGGTGAAGGTGTTGAGTTTGGGTAGGGTGCTCTTTCCAAGAGCCGGTGCGGACTCAAAGGGCCGAGTGGCCTCCTTCTGCACTGTAAATTCAATGATAATCTATGATTAATCTAGGACAAAGGTTCGGCACAACATCGTGGGCCGAAGGGCCTGTTCTGTGCTGTATTTTCTATGATGGCGAAGATGATTCTGGATAAGAGCGAAAGTAACAGGGTAGTTATTATGGGAGACTTTAACTTTCCAAATATTGACTGGAAAAGATATAGTTCGAGTACATTAGATTGGTCGTTTTTTGTACAATGTGTGCAGGAGGGTTTCCTGACACAATATGTTGACAGGCCAACAAGAGGCGAGGCCACATTGGATTTGGTTTTGGGTAATGAACCAGGCCAGGTGTTAGATTTGGAGGTAGGAGAGCACTTTGGGGACAGTGACCACAATTCGGTGACATTTACGTTAGTGATGGAAAGGGATAAGTATACACCGCAGGGCAAGAGTTATAGCTGGGGGAAGGGCAATTATGATGCCATTAGACAGGACTTGGGGGGGATGGGTTGGAGAAGTAGGCTGCAAGAGTTGGGCACACTGGATAAGTGGAGCTTGTTCAAGGAACAGCTACTGCGTGTTCTTGATAAGTATGTACCGGTCAGGCAGGGAGGAAGGCGTCGAGCGAGAGAACCGTGGTTTACCAAAGAAGTGGAATCTCTTGTTAAGAGGAAGAAGGAGGCCTATGTGAAGATGAGGTGTGAAGTTTCAGTTGGGGCGATGGATAGTTACAAGGTAGCGAGGAAGGATCGAAAGAGAGAGCTAAGACGAGCAAGGAGGGGACATGAGAAGTATTTGGCAGGTAGGATCAAGGAAAACCCAAAAGCTTTCTATCGGTATGTCAGGAATAAAAGAATGACTACGGTAAGAGTAGGGCCAGTCAAGGACAGGGATGGGAAGTTGTGTGTGGAGTCTGAAGAGATAGGCGAGATACTAAATGAATACTTTCCGTCAGTATTCACTCAGGAAAAAGATAATGTTGTGGAGGATGATGCTGAGACCCAGGCTATTAGAATAGATGGCATTGAAGTACGTAGGGAAGAGCTGTTGGCAATTCTGGACAGGCTGAAAATAGATAAGTCCCCGGGGCCTGATGGGATTTATCCTAGGATTCTCTGGGAAGCCAGGGAAGAGATTGCTGAGCCTTTGGCTTTGATTTTTATGTCATCAATGGCTACAGGAATAGTGCCAGAGGACTGGAGGATAGCAAATGTGGTCCCTTTGTTCAAGAAGGGGAGTAGAGACAACCGCGGCAACTACAGACCGGTGAGCCTCACGTCTGTTGTGGGTAAAGTCTTGGAGGGGATTATAAGAGACAAGATTTATAATCATCTAGATAGGAGTAATATGATTAGGGATAGTCAGCATGGCTTTGTGAAGGGTAGGTCATGCCTCACAAACCTTATCGAGTTCTTTGAGAAGGTGACTGAACAGGTAGACGAGGGTAGAGCAGTAGATGTGGTGTATATGGATTTCAGTAAAGCGCTTGATAAGGTTCCCCACGGTAGGCTATTGCAGAAAATATGGAGGCTGGGGATTGAGGGTGATTTAGAGATGTGGATCAGAAATTGGCTAGCTGAAAGAAGACAGAGGGTGGTGGTTGATGGGAAATGTTCAGAATGGAGTTCAGTTACAAATGGCGTACCACAAGGATCTGTTCTGGGACCGTTGCTGTTTGTCATTTTTATAAATGACCTAGAGGAGGGCGCAGAAGGGTGGGTGAATAAATTTGCAGACAACACTAAAGTCGGTGGTGTTGTCGACAGTGCGGAAGGATGTTGCAGGTTACAGAGGGACATAGATAAGCTGCAGAGCTGGGCTGAGAGGTGGCAAATGGAGTTTAATGTAGAGAAGTGTGAGGTGATTCACTTTGGAAGGAATAACAGGAATGCAGAATATTTGCCTAATGGTAAAATTCTTGGAAGTGTGGATGAGCAGAGGAATCTCGGTGTCCATGTACATAGATCCCTGAAAGTTGCCACCCAGGTTGATAGGGTTGTGAAGAAGGCCTATGGTGTGTTGGCCTTTATTGGTAGAGGGATTGAGTTCCGGAGTCATGAGGTCATGTTGCAGCTGTACAAAACTCTGGTACGGCCGCATTTGGAGTATTGTGTACAGTTCTGGTCACCGCATTATAGGAAGGACGTGGAAGCTTTGGAACGGGTGCAGAGGAGATTTACCAGGATGTTGCCTGGTATGGAGGGAAAATCTTATGAGGAAAGGCTGATGGACTTGAGGTTGTTTTCGTTGGAGAGAAGAAGGTTAAGAGGAGACTTAATAGAGGCACACAAAATGATCAGAGGGTTAGATAGGGTGGACAGTGAGAGCCTTCTCCCGCGGATGGCAATGGCTAGCACGAGGGAACATAGCCTTAAACTGAGGGGTAATAGATATAGGACAGAGGTCAGAGGTAGGTTCTTTACGCAAAGAGTGGTGAGGCCGTGGAATGCCCTACCGGCAACAGTAGTGAACTCACCAACATTGAGGGCATTTAAAAGTTTATTGGATAAGCATATGTATGATAATGGCATAGTGTAGGTTAGATGGCTTTTGTTTTTTGACTTCCCATGTCTGTGCAACATCGTGGGCCGAAGGGCCTGTACTGCGCTGTATCGTTCTATGTTCTATATCACTGTTACAGTGAGGGACATGGTGTATATCAGTGTTACAATGAGGGGCGCGGTGTATATCAGTGTTACAGTGAGGGACACGGTGTATATCAGTGTTAAAGTGAGGGGCGCGGTGTATATCAGTGACACAGTGAGGGACACAGTGTATATCAGTGTTACAATGAGGGACACAGTGTATATCAGTGTTACAGTGAGGGACACGGTGTATATCAGTGTTACAGTGAGGGACACAGTGTATATCAGTGTTACAGTGAGGGACACGTTGTATATCAGTGTTACAGTGAGGGACACAGTGTATATCAGTGTTACAGTGAGGGACACGGTGTATATCAGTGTTACAGTGAGGGACACGGTGTATATCACTGTTACAGTGAGGGACACAGTGTATATCAGTGTTACAATGAGGGACACAAGTGTATATCAGTGTTACAGTGAGGGACACGGTGTATATCAGTGTTACAGTGAGAGACACAGTGTATATCAGTGTTACAGTGAGGGACACAGTGTATATCAGTGTTACAGTGAGGGACACGGTGTACATCAGTGTTACAGTGAGGGACACAGTGTATAACCGTGTTACAGTGAGGGACACGGTGTATATCAGTGACACAGTGAGGGACACAGTGTATATCAGTGACACAGTGAGGGACACGGTGTATATCAGTGTTACAGTGAGGGACACAGTGTATATCAGTGTTACAGTGAGGGACAAAGTGTATATCAGTGTCACAGTGAGGGACACAGTGTATATCAGTGTTACAGTGAGGGACACAGTGTATATCAGTGTTACAGTGAGGTACACGGTGTATATCAGTGACACAGTGTGGGACACAGTGTATATCATTGTTACAGTGAGGGACACGGTGTATATCAGTGTTACAGTGAGGGACACAGTGTATATCAGTGTTACAGTGAGGGACACGGTGGATATCAGTGTTACAGTGAGGGACACAGTGTATATCAGTGTTACAGTGCGGGACACAGTGTATATCTGTGTTACAGTGAGGGACACAGTGGATATCTGTGTTACAGTGAGGGACACAGTGTATATCAGTGTCACAGTGAGGGAAACGGTGTATATCAGTGTTACAGTGAGGGACACAGTGTATATCAGTGTCACAGTGAGGGACACAGTGGATATCAGTGTTACAGTGAGGGACACAGTGTATATCAGTGTTACAGTGAGGGACACGGTGTATATCAGTGTCACAGTGAGGGACACAGTGTATATCAGTGTCACAGTGAGGGACACAGTGGATATCAGTGTTACAGTGAGGGACACAGTGTATATCAGTATTACAGTGAGGGACACACTATATATCACTGTTATAGTGAGGGACACAGTGGATATCAGTGTTACAGTGAGGGACACAGTGTATATCAGTGTTACAGTGAGGGACACAGTGTATATCAGTGTTACATTGAGGGACACAGTGTATATCAGTGTTACAGTGAGGGACACAGTGTATATCAGTGTTACAGTGAGGGACACAGTGTGTATCAGTGTCACAGTGAGGGACACGGTGTATATCAGTGTTACAGTGAGGGACACAGTGTATATCAGTGTTACAGTGAGGGACAAAGTGTATATCAGTGTCACAGTGAGGGACACAGTGTATATCAGTGTTACAGTGAGGGACACAGTGTATATCAGTGTTACAGTGAGGGACACGGTGTATATCAGTGACACAGTGTGGGACACGGTGTATATCATTGCTACAGTGAGGGACACAGTGTATATCAGTGTCACAGTGAGGGAAACGGTGTATATCAGTGTTAGAGTGAGGGACACAGTGTATATCAGTGTCACAGTGAGGGACACAGTGGATATCAGTGTTACAGTGAGGGACACGGTGTATATCAGTGTTACAGTGAGGGACACGGTGTATATCAGTGTCACAGTGAGGGACACAGTGTATATCAGTGTCACAGTGAGGGACACAGTGGATATCAGTGTTACAGTGAGGGACACAGTGTATAACAGTATTACAGTGAGGGACACACTGTATATCACTGTTATAGTGAGGGACACAGTGTATATCAGTGTTACAGTGAGGGACACACTGTCTATCAGTGTTACAGTGAGGGACACAGTGTATATCAGTGTTACATTGAGGGACACAGTGTATATCAGTGTTACAGTGAGGGACACAGTGTATATCAGTGTTACAGTGAGGGACAAAGTGTATATCAGTGTCACAGTGAGGGACACAGTGTATATCAGTGTTACAGTGAGGGACACAGTGGATATCTGTGTTACAGTGAGGGACACAGTGTATATCAGTGTCACAGTGAGGGAAACGGTGTATATCAGTGTTACAGTGAGGGACACAGTGTATATCAGTGTCACAGTGAGGGACACAGTGGATATCAGTGTTACAGTGAGGGACACGGTGTATATCAGTGTTACAGTGAGGGACACGGTGTATATCAGTGTCACAGTGAGGGACACAGTGTATATCAGTGTCACAGTGAGGGACACAGTGGATATCAGTGTTACAGTGAGGGACACAGTGTATATCAGTATTACAGTGAGGGACACACTGTATATCACTGTTATAGTGAGGGACACAGTGGATATCAGTGTTACAGTGAGGGACACAGTGTATATCAGTGTTACAGTGAGGGACACAGTGTATATCAGTGTTACATTGAGGGACACAGTGTATATCAGTGTTACAGTGAGGGACACAGTGTATATCAGTGTTACAGTGAGGGACACAGTGTGTATCAGTGTCACAGTGAGGGACACGGTGTATATCAGTGTTACAGTGAGGGACACAGTGTATATCAGTGTTACAGTGAGGGACAAAGTGTATATCAGTGTCACAGTGAGGGACACAGTGTATATCAGTGTTACAGTGAGGGACACAGTGTATATCAGTGTTACAGTGAGGGACACGGTGTATATCAGTGACACAGTGTGGGACACGGTGTATATCATTGTTACAGTGAGGGACACAGTGTATATCAGTGTCACAGTGAGGGAAACGGTGTATATCAGTGTTAGAGTGAGGGACACAGTGTATATCAGTGTCACAGTGAGGGACACAGTGGATATCAGTGTTACAGTGAGGGACACGGTGTATATCAGTGTTACAGTGAGGGACACGGTGTATATCAGTGTCACAGTGAGGGACACAGTGTATATCAGTGTCACAGTGAGGGACACAGTGGATATCAGTGTTACAGTGAGGGACACAGTGTATATCAGTATTACAGTGAGGGACACACTGTATATCACTGTTATAGTGAGGGACACAGTGTATATCAGTGTTACAGTGAGGGACACAGTGTCTATCAGTGTTACAGTGAGGGACACAGTGTATATCAGTGTTACATTGAGGGACACAGTGTATATCAGTGTTACAGTGAGGGACACAGTGTATATCAGTGTTACAGTGAGGGACACAGTGTGTATCAGTGTCACAGTGAGGGACACGGTGTATATCAGTGTTACAGTGAGGGACACAGTGTATTTCAGTGTTACAGTGAGGGACAAAGTGTATATCAGTGTCACAGTGAGGGACACAGTGTATATCAGTGTTACAGTGAGGGACACAGTGTATATCAGTGTTACAGTGAGGGACACGGTGTATATCAGTGACACAGTGTGGGACACGGTGTATATCATTGTTACAGTGAGGGACACGGTGTATATCAGTGTTACAGTGAGGGACACAGTGTATATCAGGGTCACAGTGAGGGAAACGGTGTATATCAGTGTTACAGTGAGGGACACAGTGTATATCAGTGTCACAGTGAGGGACACAGTGGATATCAGTGTTACAGTGAGGGACACGGTGTATATCAGTGTTACAGTGAGGGACACGGTGTATATCAGTGTCACAGTGAGGGACTCAGTGTATATCAGTGTCACAGTGAGGGACACAGTGGATATCAGTGTTACAGTGAGGGACACAGTGTATATCAGTATTACAGTGAGGGACACACTGTATATCACTGTTATAGTGAGGGACACAGTGGATATCAGTGTTACAGTGAGGGACACAGTGTATATCAGTGTTACAGTGAGGGACACAGTGTATATCAGTGTTACAGTGAGGGACACAGTGTCTATCAGTGTTACATTGAGGGACACAGTGTATATCAGTGTTACAGTGAGGGACACAGTGTATATCAGTGTTACAGTGAGGGACACAGTGTGTATCAGTGTCACAGTGAGGGACACAGTGTATATCAGTGTTACAGTGAGGGACACAGTGTATATCAGTGTTACAGTGAGGGACACAGTGTGTATCAGTGTCACAGTGAGGGACACAGTGGATATCAGTGTTACAGTGAGGGACACAGTGTATATCAGTGTTACAGTGTGGGACAGTATGGATATCAGTGTTACAGTGAGGGACACAGTCTATATCAGTGTTACAGTGAGGGACACGGTGTATATCACGGTTACAGTGAGGGACACAGTGTATATCAGTGTTACAATGAGGGACACAGTGTATATCAGTGTTACAGCGAGGGACACAGTGTATATCAGTGTTACAGTGAGGGACACGGTGGATATCAGTGTTACAGTGAGGGACACAGTGTATATCAGTGTTACAGTGCGGGACACAGTGTATATCAGCGTTACAGTGAGGGACACAGTGGATATCAGTGTTACAGTGAGGGACACAGTGTATATCAGTGTCACAGTGAGGAAAACGGTGTATATCAGTGTTACAGTGAGGGACACAGTGTATATCAGTGTCACAGTGAGGGACACAGTGGATATCAGTGTTACAGTGAGGGACACGGTGTATATCAGTGTTACAGTGAGGGACACGGTGTATATCAGTGTCACAGTGAGGGACACAGTGTATATCAGTGTCACAGTGAGGGACACAGTGGATATCAGTGTTACAGTGAGGGACACAGTGTATATCAGTATTACAGTGAGGGACACACTGTATATCACTGTTATAGTGAGGGACACAGTGGATATCAGTGTTACAGTGAGGGACACAGTGTGTATCAGTGTCACAGTGAGGGACACAGTGTATATCAGTGTTACAGTGAGGGACACATTGTATATCAGTGTTACAGTGAGGGACACAGTGTGTATCAGTGTCACAGTGAGGGACACAGTGTATATCAGTGTTACAGTGAGGGACACAGTGTATATCAGTGTTACAGTGTGGGACAGTATGGATATCAGTGTTACAGTGAGGGACACAGTCTATATCAGTGTTACAGTGAGGGACACGGTGTATATCAGTGTTACAGTGAGGGACACAGTGTATATCACTGTTACAGTGAGGGACACAGTGGATATCAGTGTTACAGTGAGGGACACAGTGTATATCAGTGTTACAGTGAGGGACACAGTGTATATCAGTGTTACATTGAGGGACACAGTGTATATCAGTGTTACAGTGAGGGACACAGTGTATATCAGTGTTACAGTGAGGGACACAGTGTGTATCAGTGTCACAGTGAGGGACACAGTGTATATCAGTGTTACAGTGAGTGACACAGTGTATATCAGTGTTACAGTGAGGGACACAGTGTATATCAGTGTTACAGTGAGGGACACTGTGTATATCACTGTTACAGTGAGGGACACAGTGTATATCAGTGTTACAGTGAGGGACACAGTGTATATCACTGTTACAGTGAGGGACACAGTGTATATCAGTGTTACAGTGAGGGACACAGTGTATATCAGTGTTACAGTGAGGGACACAGTGTACATCAGTGTTACAGTGAGGGACACAGTGTACATCAGTGTTACAGTGAGGGACACAGTGTATATCAGTGTCACAGTGAGGGACACAGTGGATATCAGTGTTACAATGAGGGACACAGTGTATATCAGTGTTACAGTGAGGGACAGTATGGATATCAGTGTTACAGTGAGGGACACAGTGTATATCAGTGACACAGTGAGGGACACAGTGGATATCAGTGTTACAGTGAGGGACACAGTGGATATCAGTGTTACAGTGAGGGACACAGTGTATATCAGTGTTACAGTGAGGGACACAGTGTATATCAGTGACACAGTGAGGGACACAGTGGATATCAGTGTTACAGTGAGGGACACATTGGATATCAGTGTTACAGTGAGGGACACGGTGGATATCAGTGTTACAGTGAGGGACACAGTGTATATCAGTGTTACAGTGTGGGACAGTGTGGATATCAGTGTCACAGAGAGGGACACAGTGTATATCAGTGTTACAGTGAGGGACACAGTGTATATCAGTGTTACAGTGTGGGACAGTGTGGATATCAGTGTCACAGAGAGGGACACAGTGTATATCAGTGTTACAGTGAGGGACACGGTGTATATCAGTGTTACAGTGAGGGACACAGTGGATATCAGTGTTACAGTGAGGGACACAGTATATATCAGTGTTACAGTGAGGGACACAGTGTATATCAGTGACACAGTGAGGGACACAGTGGATATCAGTGTTACAGTGAGGGACACAGTGGATATCAGTGTTACAGTGAGGGACACAGTGTATATCAGTGTTACAGTGAGGGACACAGTGTATATCAGTGACACAGTGAGGGACACAGTGGATATCAGTGTTACAGTGAGGGACACATTGGATATCAGTGTTACAGTGAGGGACACGGTGGATATCAGTGTTACAGTGAGGGACACAGTGTATATCAGTGTTACAGTGTGGGACAGTGTGGATATCAGTGTCACAGAGAGGGACACAGTGTATATCAGTGTTACAGTGAGGGACACAGTGTATATCAGTGTTACAGTGTGGACAGTGTGGATATCAGTGTCACAGAGAGGGACACAGTGTATATCAGTGTTACAGTGAGGGACACGGTGTATATCAGTGTTACAGTGAGGGACACAGTGGATATCAGTGTTACAGTGAGGGACACCGTGTATATCAGTGTTACAGTGTGGGTCAGTGTGGATATCAGTGGTGCACTAGAGACTGTTCCACTCAATGTTTACCCTTTTGCTTCTTGTAGGTGAAGTTGGTCAGCCAGGATTACCAGGTGTGTCTGGAGGCGGTAAGTCTGACCCTGTCGTTGTGTAAATCACTGTCCAATTATCACAGGTGTGATAACTGTCATTCCCTCGGGATGGTCTTGTCCCCTCTCTCTGACCAGTCCGGAGAGGTCTGATTGAACCATTGAGTGGAAATGGTTGGTGAGAGCAGTATTGTGATTTATTTCCCAGGAACAGTCTTGGATATTCTATCCAGGTGTCAGCACCAACTAGGGTGGGACATTGACCCACTGTGACCCCAATCCGCCATGTCTCTCGGGGTAATTTTTACAGTATGTGGACTCCACTGGCTGGGCCAGCATTGGTTGTCCATTCCGAATTGCCCTTGAGAAGGTGGTTGTGAGCTGCTGCAGTCGCTGAGTGTAGGCACACCCACTGTGCTGTTCGGGAAAGGGTCCAGGATTCTGACCCAGCGACAGTGAAGGAACGGCGATACATTTCCAAGTCGGGGTGGTGAGTGACTTGGAGGGGGACCTCCAGGTGGTGGGGTTCCCAGGTATCTGCTGCTCTTGTCCTTCTAGGTGGCAGTGGTCGTGGGTTTGGAAGGTGCTGTCTAAGGAACCTTGGTGAGTTGCTGCAGTGCACCTTGTAGATGGTACACACGGCTGCCACTGTTTGTCAGTGACGGAGGGTTTGAATGTTTGTGGAAGGGGGAGCAATCAAGCTGCTTTGTCCTGGATGGTGTCGAGCATCTTGAGTGTACTCGGGGCTTTTCACAATAACTTTATTCTTGTGACAATAAAGGATTATTATTATTATTAGCGCTGCACTCACCCAGGCAAGTGGAGTTTTTTTTTATCACACTCCTGACTTGTGCCTTGTAGATGGTGGACAGACTTTGGGGGGGTCAGGAGGTGAGTTACTCACCGTAGGATTCCCAGCCTCTGACCTGCCCTGGTAGTCACAGTATTAATGTGGCTGGGTCCAGTTCAGTTTCTGATCAATGGTAACCCCCAGGATGTTGATTGTGGGGATTCAGCGATGGTAATGCCATTGAATGTCAAGGTTCGGGGGTTAGATCCTCTCTTGTAGGAGATGGTCATTGCCTGGCACTTGTGTGGTGTGAATGTAACTTGCTGCTTGTCAGCCCGAGCCTGGATATTGTCCCCTTGCTGCATTCGGACAGGGACTGCTTCAGTGTCGGAGGAGTCGTGAATGGTGCTGAACATTGTGCAGTCATCCGCAAACATCCCCAAACTGACCTTACATTAGAAGGAAGGTCCTTGATGAAGCAGCTGAAGATGGTCGGGCCGAGGTCACTCCCCTGAGGAACTCCTGCAGTGATGTCCTGGAGCTGAGATGATTGACCTCCAACCACCACAACCATCTTCCTTTGTGCCGGGTATGACTCCAACCAGCGGAGAGTTTTCCCCCTGATTCCCATTGACTCCAGTTTAGCTCGGGCTCCTTGATGCCACACTCGGTCAGATGCTGCCTTGATGTTGAGGGCAGTCACTCCCACCTCACCTCTGGCATTCAGCTCTTTTGTCCAAGTTTGAACCAAGGCTGTAATGAGGTCAGGAACTGGGTGACCCTGGCGGGACCCAAACTGAGCATCCGTGAGCAGGTTATTGCTGAGTAAGTGCCGCGTGATAGCACTGTTGCTGACTCCTTCCCTCACTTTGCTGATGTTTGAGTGTAGACTGATAATGCGTTGATTGGACAGGTTGCATTTTTGTGTACAGGACACACCTGGGCAATTTTCCCCATTGCCGGGTAGATGCCAGTGTTGAAGCTGTAGTGGAACATCTTGGCTAGGGGTGCGGCAAGTTTTGGAGCACATGTCTTCAGTACTATTGCTGAATATTGTCAAGGCCCATAACTGGTGCAATATCCAGGGCCTTCAGCCGTTTCTTGATATCACATGGGGTGCATCGTATTGGCTGCAGACTGACACCTGTGATGCTCGGGACATGAATGAAATGAAAATTGCTTATTGTCACCAGTAGGCTTCAAATGAAGTTACTGTGAAAAGCCCCTAGTCGCCACATTCCGGCGTCTGTTCGGGGAGGCTGGTACATCTGGAGGAGATCGAGATGGATCATCCACTCGGCACTTCTGGCTGAAGAATATTGGGTATGCTTCAACCTTATCTTTTGTTGGGTGTAGTGTGACCAGGACAGTCCCTTCAGGGGAATAGGAGACTGTTTCTGAGGTTTAACACTTGAGCCCAGTTGGAAGGTGAGGACACATTTTCTCATCTTCTACCCGAACATTATTCCAGAGGATCTGAGACAGCCGCTTCCATGTTTTTCCTATTGCAGTCTGCCAGTGACTGAGCATCACCTTGCACACAATCTCACTCGCACTCTCTGTTCTTATTCAACAGGTGGTTCATTTGTTCCTGGTCCCCCGGGACCCCCAGGTCCAGCTGGACCCCCCGGCCGGCAAGGTGGCAGAGGTCAGTATGTCGAATTAAACGTGTTTCTATAATATTCGCTGACACATCTCCCAATGATCTCACTCATTTGTGACCGAACCACCTGTCTCAGGCTCCCAGCTTCCTCTCCTGGGTCACGGGGCCAGCTCGGGGGAAGGGAGTGGGGAGTGGGAGAGAGGTGAAGTGGGAGAGAGGTGAAGTGGGAGAGAGGTGAAGTGGGAGAGAGGTGAAGTGGGAGAGAGGTGAAGTGGGAGAGAGGTGAAGTGGGAGAGAGGTGAAGTGGGAGAGAAGTGAAGTGGGAGTGGGGGAGGGGGAGTGGGGGAGGGGAGAGTGGGGGGAGGAGGAGGAGTGGGGGAGGGGAGAGTGGGGGAGGGGGAGTGGGGGAGGGGGAGTGGGAGTGGGGGAGGGGGAGTGGGGGAGGGGAGAGGGTGGGGGAGTGGGAGAGAGGTGGAGTGGGGGAGGGGGTAGAGGGAGTAGGGGAGGGGAGGGGGAGTGGGGGAGGTGAGGGGGAGTGGGGGAGGAGGAGTGGGGGAGGTGGGATGAGATGGGGGAGTGGGGAGAGGGGGTGAGGGGGAGTGGGGAAGAGGGGAATTGGAAGGGGGAAGTGGGGGAGGGGGGATTGGGAGGGGGAGTGTGGTAGTCACCACTGATGTATATATTGTATATATATAGGATGTTGATATAGGTGCTTTACGGTAAGGCCCCTGGTCTACAGGTATGGGGGTAGATCCCTGCCTGCTGGCTCCGCCCAGTAGGCGGAGTATAAATATGTGTGCGCCCAGTACAGCAGCCATTTTGTCAGCTGCTGTAGGAGGCCCCACATCTTCGATTACCTCCTACTCTCGTCTTTGTGTAATTGATCGTGCATCAGGGAGTGGGGGAGGGGGGATGTGGGGGAGGGGGGATTGGGAGAGGGGAGAGTGGGGGAGAGGTGAGTGTGGGGGAGAGGGAGTGGGGAGTTGGTGTTGGACTCAGTGCTGTTGAGAGGGGTGGGTGATTGGGATTCTCAATGTGATGTTAACCTTGTTGCAGCTTCTCCTTATTTTGGTGATGGTGGTGTTGTTACAAGGGCAGCATTTAATGCTCATTGTCTGAGGAGGAGGTGAGAAGCCTGGCTTGCTGGGCCATTCTGGAGTGCACTTAAAGGCAACCGATTGGTTTGTGAATGGAGTCGCATTCAGACCCAGGCTGGGTAAGCTTGCCACATTTCCTTCCCGAAAAGACATTCGTAAACCAGCTGTGTTTTTATAACGATTGGGTAATTCCACAATCACTTTCACTGAGATCAGTTTATTTCTGGATCTAAAGAGTAAATGTGAACTCTCAAAGCTCTGTGGTGGGATTTGAACCCTCAGTCTTGGAATTATTGGCCCTTTAACAGAAGCCTTGCAATACTAGCCTGTGATCCAGACATACTCTGTGCCTCAGACCCGGGTGAACAACACCCTGACAAAGGCACCTGATATTTCACACATCAGTATTCCGTGAACCCCTCACAGATGGAACGCCCTGATTCACTGGTTTAATGATTATTGAAAAGTTTGATTTGCAGCCAGAGAGACACACATTTGAGTGAGAAGATGACGGAACATTCAATCCCATTCTCACTCTTTCCTGATCTACTTGTGTTGCTAGGTGAAAGAGGAGAAATCGGAATTCCAGGGGCTCCTGGTATTCCCGGACGCTCATCCCGAGGTAGGAATATTGTTCATTCCAACCCCTGGGTTCTCCAGGATTGTTTTTACACTGAGTAACTGGGCAGCAGCTGGTCAGGTTATAGCTGTGGATAAAGCTGACCTGTGACCTGTCCTCGCTCCGCCCTGTCCCTGCTCAGGACCTCCCGCCTGCAATTAGTGCATCTGCTTTGGAATAAGAAACATCAGCTCCACGCTGAGCAGCAGGAAGAACTGCGATTGCTTCCACAAAGACCTTTTCCATAACGCATTTAACAATCTCCCAACACACCTTACAGCGAATGAACACCTTTTGAAATGTTGTGGGGTTATTGAAAGGGAGCAAACACAGCGGCCACTTTGAGCACAAAAAGTTGCCACAAGCAGGGGAGTGAAAATGACCCAGGTCATCTGTTCCATAATTTGGTTGAGGAAGAAATATTGACCCCAGGAAGTAAGGAATGTTCTCCTGCTCTATGTACAGTGAGCAGTAACAGTGAGGAGTATTCCCCTGTCCTGTGTACAGTGAGGAGTAACAGTGAGGAGTATTCCCCTGTCCTGTGTCAGTGAGGAGTAACAGTGAGGAGTATTCCCCTGTCCTGTGTACAGTGAGGAGTAACAGTGAGGAGTATTCCCCTGTCCTGTGTACAGTGAGGAGTAACAGTGAGGAGTATTCCCCTGTCCTGTGTCAGTGAGGAGTAACAGTGAGGAGTATTCCCCTGTCCTGTGTCAGTGAGGAGTAACAGTGAGGAGTATTCCCCTGTCCTGTGTACAGTGAGGAGTAACAGTGAGGAGTATTCCCCTGTCCTGTGTACAGTGAGGAGTATTTCCCTGACCTGTGTCAGTGAGGAGTAACAGTGAGGAGTATTCCCCTGTCCTGTGTACAGTGAGGAGTAACAGTGAGGAGTATTCCCCTGTCCTGTGTACAGTGAGGAGTAACAGTGAGGAGTATTCCCCTGTCCTGTGTGCAGTGAGGAGTAACAGTGAGGAGTATTTCCCTGTCCTGTGTGTAGTGAGGAGTAACAGTGAGGAGTATTCCCCTGTCCTGTGTCAGTGAGGAGTAACAGTGAGGAGTATTCCCCTGTCCTGTGTACAGTGAGAGTAACAGTGAGGAGTATTTCCCTGTCCTGTGTGTAGTGAGGAGTAACAGTGAGGAGTATTCCCCTGTCCTGTGTACAGTGAGGAGTAACAGTGAGGAGTATTCCCCTGTCCTGTGTCAGTGAGGAGTAACAGTGAGGAGTATTCCCCTGTCCTGTGTCAGTGAGGAGTAACAGTGAGGAGTATTTCCCTGTCCTGTGTGTAGTGAGGAGTAACAGTGAGGAGTATTTCCCTGTCCTGTGTGTAGTGAGGAGTAACAGTGAGGAGTATTTCCCTGTCCTGTATGTAGTGAGGAGTAACAGTGAGGAGTATTCCCCTGTCCTGTGTACAGTGAGGAGTATTTCCCTGACCTGTGTCAGTGAGGAGTAACAGTGAGGAGTATTTCCCTGTCCTGTGTACAGTGAGAGTAACAGTGAGGAGTATTTCCCTGTCCTGTGTGTAGTGAGGAGTAACAGTGAGGAGTATTCCCCTGTCCTGTGTCAGTGAGGAGTAACAGTGAGGAGTATTTCCCTGTCCTGTGTGTAGTGAGGAGTAACAGTGAGGAGTATTCCTCTGTCCTGTGTACAGTGAGGAGTAACAGTGAGGAGTATTTCCCTGTCCTGTGTACAGTGAGAGTAACAGTGAGGAGTATTTCCCTGTCCTGTGTACAGTGAGGAGTAACAGTGAGGAGTATTTCCCTGTCCTGTGTGTAGTGAGGAGTAACAGTGAGGAGTATTCCCCTGTCCTGTGTACAGTGAGGAGTAACAGTGAGGAGTATTCCCCTGTCCTGTGTACAGTGAGGAGTAACAGTGAGGAGTATTTCCCTGTCCTGTGTACAGTGAGGAGTATTTCCCTGTCCTGTGTCAGTGAGGAGTAACAGTGAGGAGTATTTCCCTGTCCTGTGTACAGTGAGGAGTAACAGTGAGGAGTATTCCCCTGTCCTGTGTCAGTGAGGAGTAACAGTGAGGAGTATTTCCCTGTCCTGTGTGTAGTGAGGAGTAACAGTGAGGAGTATTCCCCTGTCCTGTGTCAGTGAGGAGTAACAGTGAGGAGTATTTCCCTGTCCTGTGTGTAGTGTGGAGTAACAGTGAGGAGTATTTCCCTGTCCTGTGTACAGTGAGGAGTAACAGTGAGGAGTATTTCCCTGTCCTGTGTACAGTGAGGAGTAACAGTGAGGAGTATTCCCCTGTCCTGTGTCAGTGAGGAGTAACAGTGAGGAGTATTTCCCTGTCCTGTGTGTAGTGAGGAGTAACAGTGAGGAGTATTCCCCTGTCCTGTGTACAGTGAGGAGTATTTCCCTGTCCTGTGTCAGTGAGGAGTAACAGTGAGGAGTATTTCCCTGTCCTGTGTACAGTGAGGAGTATTTCCCTGTCCTGTGTCAGTGAGGAGTAACAGTGAGGTGTATTCCCCTGTCCTGTGTCAGTGAGGAGTAACAGTGAGGAGTATTCCCCTGTCCTGTGTACAGTGAGGAGTAACAGTGAGGAGTATTTCCCTGTCCTGTGTACAGTGAGGAGTAACAGTGAGGAGTATTTCCCTGTCCTGTGTCAGTGAGGAGTAACAGTGAGGAGTATTCCCCTGTCCTGTGTCAGTGAGGAGTATTTCCCTGTCCTGTGTGTAGTGAGGAGTAACAGTGAGGAGTATTCCCCTGTCCTGTGTACAGTGAGGAGTAACAGTGAGGAGTATTCCCCTGTCCTGTGTCAGTGAGGAGTAACAGTGAGGAGTATTCCCCTGTCCTGTGTCAGTGAGGAGTATTTCCCTGTCCTGTGTCAGTGAGGAGTAACAGTGAGGAGTATTTCCCTGTCCTGTGTAGTGAGGAGTAACAGTGAGGAGTATTCCCCTGTCCTGTGTACAGTGAGGAGTATTTCCCTGACCTGTGTCAGTGAGGAGTAACAGTGAGGAGTATTTCTCTGTCCTGTGTACAGTGAGGAGTAACAGTGAGGAGTATTTCCCTGTCCTGTGTGTAGTGAGGAGTAACAGTGAGGAGTATTTCCCTGTCCTGTGTACAGTGAGGAGTAACAGTGAGGAGTATTCCCCTGTCCTGTGTACAGTGAGGAGTAACAGTGAGGAGTATTTCCCTGTCCTGTGTGTAGTGAGGAGTAACAGTGAGGAGTATTCCCCTGTCCTGTGTCAGTGAGGAGTAACAGTGAGGAGTATTTCCCTGTCCTGTGTGTAGTGAGGAGTAACAGTGAGGAGTATTCCCCTGTCCTGTGTACAGTGAGGAGTATTTCCCTGTCCTGTGTCAGTGAGGAGTAACAGTGAAGAGTATTTCCCTGTCCTGTGTCAGTGAGGAGTAACAGTGAGGAGTATTCCCCTGTCCTGTGTGTAGTGAGGAGTAACAGTGAGGAGTATTTCCCTGTCCTGTGTACAGTGAGGAGTATTTCCCTGTCCTGTGTCAGTGAGGAGTAACAGTGAGGTGTATTCCCCTGTCCTGTGTCAGTGAGGAGTAACAGTGAGGAGTATTTCCCTGTCCTGTGTGTAGTGAGGAGTAACAGTGAGGAGTATTCCCCTGTCCTGTGTACAGTGAGGAGTAACAGTGAGGAGTATTTCCCTGTCCTGTGTACAGTGAGGAGTAACAGTGAGGAGTATTTCCCTGTCCTGTGTACGGTGAGGAGTAACAGTGAGGAGTATTTCCCTGTCCTGTGTGTAGTGAGGGGTAACAGTGAGGAGTATTTCCCTGTCCTGTGTACAGTGAGGAGTAACAGTGAGGAGTATTTCCCTGTCCCGTGTGTAGTGAGGAGTAACAGTGAGGAGTATTTCCCTGTCCTGTGTACAGTGAGGAGTAACAGTGAGGAGTATTCCCCTGTCCTGTGTACAGTGAGGAGTAACAGTGAGGAGTATTCCCCTGTCCTGTGTACAGTGAAGAGTAACAGTGAGGAGTATTTCCCTGTCCTGTGTCAGTGAGGAGTAACAGTGAGGAGTATTCCCCTGTCCTGTGTACAGTGAGGAGTAACAGTGAGGAGTATTTCCCTGTCCTGTGTGTAGTGAGGAGTAACAGTGAGGAGTATTTCCCTGTCCTGTGTGTAGTGAGGAGTAACAGTGAGAAGTATTTCCCTGTCCTGTGTACAGTGAGGAGTAACAGTGAGGAGTATTCCCCTGTCCTGTGTGTACTGAGGAGTAACAGTGAGGAGTATTTCCCTGTCCTGTGTCAGTGAGGAGTAACAGTGAGGAGTATTCCCCTGTCCTGTGTACAGTGAGGAGTAACAGTGATGAGTATTTCCCTGTCCTGTGTGTACTGAGGAGTAACAGTGAGGAGTATTTCCCTGTCCTGTGTCAGTGAGGAGTAACAGTGAGGAGTATTCCCCTGTCCTGTGTACAGTGAGGAGTAACAGTGATGAGTATTTCCCTGTCCTGTGTGTACTGAGGAGTAACAGTGAGGAGTATTTCCCTGTCCTGTGTACAGTGAGGAGTAACAGTGAGGAGTATTCCCCTGTCCTGTGTCAGTGAGGAGTAACAGTGAGGAGTATTTCCCTGTCCTGTGTACAGTGAGGAGTAACAGTGAGGAGTATCCCCCTGTCCTGTGTACAGTGAGGAGTAACAGTGAGGAGTATTCCCCTGTCCTGTGTACAGTGAGGAGTATTTCCCTGTCCTGTGTCAGTGAGGAGTAACAGTGAGGAGTATTCCCCTGTCCTGTGTACAGTGAGGAGTAACAGTGAGGAGTATTCCCCTGTCCTGTGTACAGTGAGGAGTAACAGTGAGGAGTATTTCCCTGTCCTGTGTACAGTGAGGAGTATATCCCTGTCCTGTGTACAGTGAGGAGTAACAGTGAGGAGTATTTCCCTATCCTGTGTGTAGTGAGGAGTATTTCCCTGTCCTGTGTACAGTGAGGAGTAACAGTGAGGAGTATTCCCCTGTCCTGTGTACAGTGAGGAGTAACAGTGAGGAGTATTCCCCTGTCCTGTGTACAGTGAGGAGTAACAGTGAGGAGTATTTCCCTGTCCTGTGTGTAGTGAAGAGTAACAGTGAGGAGTATTCCCCTGTCCTGTGTACAGTGAGGAGTAACAGTGAGGAGTATTCCTCTGTCCTGTGTACAGTGAGGAGTAACAGTGAGGAGTATTTCCCTGTCCTGTGTATAGTGAGGAGTAACAGTGAGGAGTATTCCCCTGTCCTGTGTACAGTGAGGAGTAACAGTGAGGAGTATTCCTCTGTCCTGTGTACAGTGAGGAGTAACAGTGAGGAGTATTTCCCTGTCCTGTGTACAGTGAGGAGTAACAGTGAGGAGTATTCCCCTGTCCTGTGTACAGTGAGGAGTAACAGTGAGGAGTATTCCCCTGTCCTGTGTACAGTGAGGAGTAACAGTGAGGAGTATTTCTCTGCTCACATGAGCATTACTCTACACCCCTGATCTCAGCTCTCTATACAGTGCAGCACTCCCTCAGTACTGACCCTCTGACGGTGCGGCACTCCCTCAGTACTGACCCTCTGACGGTGCGGCACTCCCTCAGTACTGACCCTCTGACAGTGCAGCACTCCCTCAGTACTGACCCTCTGACAGTGCGGCACTCCCTCAGTACTGACCCTCTGACAGTGCGGCACTCCCTCAGTACTGACCCTCTGACAGTGCAGCACTCCCTCAGTACTGACCCTCTGACAGTGCGGCACTCCCTCAGTACTGACCCTCTGACAGTGCGGCACTCCCTCAGTACTGACCCTCTGACAGTGCAGCACTCGCTCAGTACTGACCCTCTGACAGTGCAGCACTCCCTCAGTACTGACTCTCTGACAGCGCAGCACTCCCTCAATACTGACCCTCTGTAAGTGCAGCACTCCCTCAGTACTGACCCTCTGACAGTGCGGCACTCCCTCAGTACTGACCCTCTGCCAGTGCGGCACTCCCTCAGTACTGACCCTCTGACGATGCAGCACTCCCTCAGTGCTGACACTCTGACAGTGCGGCACTCCCTCAGTACTGACCCTCTGACAGTGCGTCGCTCCCTCCGTACTGACCCTCTGACAGTGCGGCACTCCCTCAGTACTGACCCTCTGACAGTGCAGCGCTCCCTCTGTACTGACCCTCTGACAACGCAGCATTCCCTCAGTACTGACCCTCTGACAGTGCGGCACTCCCTTAGTACTGACCCTCTGACAGTGCAGCACTCCCTCAGTGCTGACCCTCTGACATGGCAGCACTCCCTCAGTACTGACCCTCTGACAGTGCAGCACTCCCTCAGTACTGACCCTCTGACAGTGCAGCACTCCCTCAGTCCTGACCCTCTGACAGTGCAGCACTCCCTCGGTACTGACCCTCTGAAAGTGCATCACTCCCTCGGTACTGACCCTCTGACTGTGCAGCACTCCCTCAGTCCTGACCCTCTGACAGTGCAGCACTCCCTCGGTACTGACCCTCTGAAAATGCATCACTCCCTCAGTACTGACCCTCTGACAATGCAGCACTCCCTCAGTACTGACCCTCTGACAGTGCGCCACTCCCTCAGTACTGACCCTCTGACAGTGCAGCACTCCCTCGGTACTGACCCTCTGACAGTGCGGCACTCCCTCAGTACTGACCCTCTGACAGTGCAGCACTCCCTCGGTACTGACCCTCTGAAAGTGCAGCACTCCCTCAGTACTGTCCCTCTGACAGTGCGGCACTCCCTCAGTACTGACCCTCTGACAGTGCGGCACTCCCTCAGTACTGACCCTCTGACAGTGCAGCACTCCCTCAGTACTGACCCTCTGACAGTGCGGCACTCCCTCAGTACTGACCCTCTGACAGTGCAGCACTCCCTCAGTCCTGACCCTCTGACAGTGCAGCACTCCCTCGGTACTGACCCTCTGAAAGTGCATCACTCCCTCGGTACTGACCCTCTGACTGTGCAGCACTCCCTCAGTCCTGACCCTCTGACAGTGCAGCACTCCCTCGGTACTGACCCTCTGAAAGTGCATCACTCCCTCAGTACTGACCCTCTGACAATGCAGCACTCCCTCAGTACTGACCCTCTGACAGTGCGCCACTCCCTCAGTACTGACCCTCTGACAGTGCGGCACTCCCTCAGTACTGACCCTCTGACAGTGCAGCACTCCCTCGGTACTGACCCTCTGAAAGTGCAGCACTCCCTCAGTACTGTCCCTCTGACAGTGCGGCACTCCCTCAGTACTGACCCTCTGACAGTGCGGCACTCCCTCAGTACTGACCCTCTGACAGTGCAGCACTCCCTCAGTACTGACCCTCTGACAGTGCAGCACTCCCTCAGTACTGACCCTCTGACTGTGCAGCACTCCCTCAGTACTGACCCTCTGACAGTGCGGCACTCCCTCAGTACTGACCCTCTGACAGTGCAGCACTCCCTCAGTACTGACTCTCTGACAGTGCGGCACTCCCTCAGTACTGACCCTCTGACAGTGCAGCACTCCCTCAGTACTGACCCTCTGACAGTGCGGCACTCCCTCAGTACTGACCCTCTGACAGTGCGGCACTCCCTCAGTACTGACTCTCTGACAGTGCAGCACTCCCTCAGTACTGACCCTCTGACAGTGCGGAACTCCCTCAGTACTGACCCTCTGACAGTGCAGCACTCCCTCAGTACTGACCCTCTGACAGTGCAGCACTCCCTCAGGACAGCAATGAGAGTGTCAACATGAAGTTTGTGCTCCAGTCTCTGAATTGGGACATGAATCCACATCTTTCTGACTGAATAGTATGGAGGTTAAGCTCTGTGATACAAATGACTATCTGTCAGTATTTGTAAAAGACACATTAAGTCTGGGAGCTTGAGTGATTGTGGTTGAAGAGCTGATTCTCAGTCAGCGGAATTGAAAAGAGGAAATCTGAGGGGATTATTGGATAGATTATAATTTGAGATTTGCTGTCCGCAGTGTTAATCACCACCCTTCTCTCTGCATCCTGCAGTTCTAGCAAATGGCGGAGGCCTCCAAGGACCACCTGGACCTCCGGGCCCAGCAGGGCCACAAGGTGAGATTTGACCAGACAAAAGACCAGCCTGTCCCCGTAACCCAATAACCCCACCTCACTCTTTTGGCATTAAGGGGCAATTTATCATGGCCAATCCACCTAACCTGCACATGTTTAGACTGTGGGAAGAAACCGGAGCACCCGGAGGAAACCCACGCAGACACTGGGAGAACGTGCAGACTCCGCACAGACAGTGACCCAAGGCCCAAGGAATTGAACCCGGGACCCTGGGGCTGTGAGGCATCAGTGCTAACCACTGTGCCACCATGCTGTCCCTGCACCACCATGTCGCCCCTGAACAGCCATTATCACATAACTGAGGGGAGGGGTCTTGTCCTCATGGGCTTCCTGACTCTGCCTGAAATGTTCCTGATCTCAGTCAGACCCACACAACTCCTCACTTCTCTGATAATGCAAAGCCAGTCCTGGGAAGCCCTGGTCTATACCACAAGAACACAAAGAGCTTCGATATGTATTAGATAATCTCAGTTTACCACAATACAAAACAAAGAACAAAGAAAAGTACAGCACAGGAACAGGCCCTTCGGCCCTCCAAGCCCGTGCCGACCATGCTGCCCGTCTGAACTAAAATCTTCCGGGGTCCGTATCCCTCTATTCCCATCCTATTCATGTATTTGTCAAGATGCCCCTTAAATGTCACTATCGTCCCTGCTTCCACTACCTCCTCCGGTAGCGAGTTCCAGGCACCCACTACCCTCTGTGTAAAAAACTTGCCTCGTACATCTACTCTAAACCTTGCCCCTCTCACCTTAAACCTATGCCCCCTAGTAATTGACCCCTCTACCCCGGGGAAAAGCCTCTGACTATCCACTCTGTCTATGCCCCTCATAATTTTGTATACCTCTATCAGGTCTCCCCTCAACCTCCTTCGTTCCAGTGAGAACAAACCGAGTTTATTCAACCGCTCCTCATAGCTAATGCCCTCCATACCAGGCAACATTCTGGTAAATCTCTTCTGCACCCTCTCTAAAGCTTCCACAACCTTCTGGTAGTGTGGCGACCAGAATTGAACACTATACTCCAAGTGTGGCCTAACTAAGGTTCTATACAGCTGCAACATGACTTGCCAATTCTTATACTCAATGCCCCGGCCAATGAAGGCCAGCATGCCATCTGCCTTCTTGACTACGTTCTCCACCTGTGTAACATCTCTCGATATTTGTCCTCATCCTCTCCTCCCATTTAACTTCTCTTCCTCTCTCCAGGTCCTCCGGGAGAATCCAGATCGACTTCCAATGCTAACATCAGGCAGACGGTGATGGAATACCTGCAGAGTAAGTAACTATGGCAACACGAGCTAGATTATACTGATAATTACACAGTGCAGGCAGGCAGGGGAGGGTAGAGTGTGCAGGGGTATAATGGAAGGAGGGGTATATTGGATGCTGGGATATTACATATGAATTAGGAGCAGCAGGAGGCCATTCAGCCTGGTTCAAAGGTAGCTCACCACCACCTTCTCAAGGGCAGTTAGGGATGACGACTAAATACCGGCCGAGCCAGCGACGCCCAATCCCGTAAAGTAAGATTGGGTTGGATTCTCCGATCGCTGACGCCGAAATCGCGTTCAGCAATCGGCCAGAGAATCCATTTTTATGCTGGAATCGGGGGCGGGCCTTTCTCCGATGCTCCGCCCCCTCAAAAACAGCGTACACGGGAGTACGGCGCGTGTCACATGGACGGCCTCAGGACGTCACCTGAGGCCCTCCCCCGAGGGGCCGAGTCTCCGACGGCGTGGGGCGCGTGTCCTCACAACTTTCAGGGACCTGGCGTGGTCGCTGCGGACCGAGTCCAGCACCACCACAGTCGGGGGGGGTGGGGGGGGGGGCCGGGGGAGCCGTTCCGCTGGCAGGGCGGGGCTTCATTGCGGGGACTGGTGTGGAGTGGTCCGGGGTGGCGAGGGGGGGGTTACGGGGGCCAGTTTTTGGCAGGCCGGGTCCACGTACCGCCACTGCCACGTTGTACAGCGCAGCCGCCACAGGCCCACCACCGCGAATGCGCGGCCACGGACCATATCCGCAGGTAAAGACGGGGGCTATAGGCTGCACGGCTACTAGCCCCCCACCGGGCGCAGGGGCGGCGCCGACCTTTTGGTCTTAAGACCAGACGGATCCTGCAGACATAGCTGCAGAAACGGAGAATCCAGTCCATAGTTTTTAATCCTTTCTTAAATAAGGAGACCAGAATTGTACAGAAAATGTACAATTGTAGGGAAATGTCCCTACTTAACTATTCTGTTCCCCTTGCAATATACAACATTTTATTTCCTTCCTAATCACTTGCTGTACCTGGAGATTAATTTTTTGTGATTGATGTTCCTGGACACCCAGATCCCTCTGTACCACTGGGTTCTGCAATCTCTCTCCATTTCTATCCTACTTCCCAATGTGAACAAGTTCACCTTTTTCTCACCATATCCTCCAACTGCCAACTTCTGCTGACTCTCAAACTTAATAGCAAATGTTGTCCCCTTGTTCAAGAAGGGGAGTAGAGACAACCCCGGTAACTATAGACCAGTGAGCCTTACTTCTGTTGTGGGCAAAATCTTGGAAAGGTTTATGGGAGATAGGATGTATAATCATCTGGAAAGGAATAATTTGATTAGACATAGTCAACACGGTTTTGTGAAGGGTAGGTCGTGCCTCACAAACCTTATTGAGTTCTTTGAGAAGGTGACCAAACAGGTGGATGAGGGTAAAGCAGTTGATGTGTATGTGGATTTCAGTAAAGCGTTTGATAAGGTTCCCCACGGCAGGCTACTGCAGAAAATACGGAGGCATGGGATTCAGTGTGATTTAGCAGTTTGGATCAGAAATTGGCTAGCTGGAAGAAGACAAAGGGTGGTGGTTGATGGGAAATGTGCAGACTGGAGTCCAGTTACTAGTGGTGTACCACAAGGATTTGTTTTGGGGCCACTGCTGTTTGTCATTTTTATAAATGACCTAAAGGAGGGTGTAGAAGGATGGGTGAGTAAATTTGCAGATGACACTAAAGTCGGTGGAGTTGTGGACAGTGTGGAAGGATGTTACAAGTTACAGAGGGACATAGATAAGCTGCAGCGCTGGGCTGAGAGGTGGCAAATGGAGTTTAATGCAGAAAAGTGTGAGGTGATTCATTTTGGAAGGAATAACGGGAAGACAGAGTACTGGGCTAATGGTAAGATTCTTGGCAGTGTGGATGAGCAGAGAGATCTCGGTGTCCATGTACATAGATCCCTGAAAGTTGCCACTCGGGCTGAGAGGGTTGTTAAGAAGGCGTACGGTGTGTTAGCTTTTATTGGTAGAGGGATTGAGTTTCGGAGCCATGAGGTCATGTTGCAGCTGTACAAAACTCTGGTGCGGCCGCATTTGGAGTATTGCGTGCAATTCTGGTCGCCGCATTATAGGAAGGATGTGGAAGCATTGGAAAGGGTGCAGAGGAGATTTACCAGAATGTTGCCTGGTATGGAGGGAAGATCTTATGAGGAAAGGCTGAGGGACTTGAGGCTGTTTTCGTTAGAGAGAAGAAGGTTAAGAGGTGACTTAATTTAGGCATACAAGATGATCAGAGGATTGGATAGGGTGGACAGTAAGAGCCTTTTTCCTCGAATGGTGATGTCTAGCACGAGGGGACATAGCTTTAAATTGAGGGGAGATAGATATAAGGCAGATGTCAGAGGTAGGTTCTTTACTCAGAGAGTAGTAAGGGCCTGGAATGCCCTGCCTGCAACAGTAGTGGACTCGCCAACACTAAGGGCATTCAAATGGTCATTGGATAGACATATGGATGATAAGGGAATAGTGTAGATGGGCTTTAGAGTGGTTTCACAGGTCGGTGCAACATCGAGGGCCGAAGGGCCTGCACTGCGCTGTAATGTTCTATGTTCCATGTTCTAATCCCTTTGCAGACTCCTGTGTCACTTTTTCTAATTACTCTCTTACCTATCTTTTACATCACCAGAAAAGGTAATGATCATATATTCAGTCCCTTCCTCCAAGTCATTGGTACAGATTGGAAACAGTTGGGGTCTGAGCACTGGCCCCTGTGGCACTCCGCTGGCTACATCTTGCCAACCCAAATACTTTTTATGCTCATTCTCCGTTTCCTGTCCTTTCTCCATGCCAATATGTTCCATTGCACAATGAACTCTTTGCAAATACCTTCTGGAAATGCAAGTAAATCGCATGTACAGAGTTCCTTTATCCATATTGCTTGTTGCTTCCTCAAAGAACTCTAAGAAATTAGTTAAAGGTGATTTCACTTTCACAGAACCATGTTGACTCTGCCTGATTTCATTGAGATTTTATAATTGCCCTGTTATAACCTCCTTAATGATAGATTCCAACATTTTCCACTTCCCCTGGGTCACTGTCCGTGTGGAGTTTGCACATTCTCCCCATGTCTGTGTGGGTCTCACCCCCACAACCCAAAGATGTGCAGGGTAGGTGGATTGGCCACGCTAAATTGCCCCTTATTTGGAAAATAAAATTGGAACTCTAAATTTATTTATTTTTAACTGAGCGATGGCATTGGGATGTTCTCCTGACAGCTAGCCACACAATTCCACTCGCTTCCATGTTGAGTGCCCAAGATTGTAAAAGTCTGGGCCTGATTCACATCTCCCTCCTTTCTTGAACAGAGGAGCCACTTTCACTGTTTCCCAGTCCGTTGGAACCTTCCCAGAATCTGGGAAATTTTGGAAAATTAAAACCAGTGCATCAACTATCTCAGTACCTACTTCCAGATTGAAGTCCATCGGGTCCTGGGGACTTGTCAGCCTTTAGTTCTAATAATGTTCTCAGTACCTTTCCCCTGTTTTAATTTCCCTCCTCCCTTTTAACATGGGGGTGGGGTGGAGTGGGGGGGGGTGAGGAGGGGGGTTACTTTGTTGCTGCAAGAGGGGTTTCACCCGAACTGCTTGGTTTTGCAGGTGATGGCATCCGCCGATCGATCGTTGGACTGCCAGGTCCACCTGGACCCCAGGGTCCAAAGGGGGATCGTGGAATGCTGGGGCGTCAGGAATTTTCGGAGATCTCCAGCCAAGTAATTGATTACATGAGAAGTAAGATCCATCTCTCCTGTTGTTGAGCCTCAGAACCTTCCCAACGTTGTCAGAGATAGAGGAGCTGTCCATCGTGGTCCTGGTCGCAGCAGCACAGGAAGATCCCAGGTTCCACCTCACTTGTTTGGGCCTCAATCCTAAAATAATCCAGGGTTTCTGCTCCTGAGTGGAGCAGCTCTTCCCACAGGTCAAGATTCTGGTTCAGGGTTGGGGGGGGGGGTTTCTAAGGAACAGACCACGCCAGGTTGTGATGCCACTCCCTGTGAAATAGCTGACTGGCATTCAAAGTCTGGGTTCCCTGGTGAAGAATGTCTGACTGGCACCAATTGTACCCCAACATTGCTCAGTGTCTGTGAGACTCTAACCCCAGCCTGAGGTTTCACCCAAACCCAGGGCCGTACCCCAAACCAGACTATACACCAATCTGGTCACAGGAGATTTAAAGGTAAAGTCACCTGGTGAATGTCTTTTTTTCAGATTCGGGAGTGGGTGCAGGCGGGAGAGGGCCTCCAGGACCACCCGGCCCCCCAGGGGCAATAACAAACGCTGATCTGTCGCTCTATCTGCAAAGTAAGTACCCAGACGGCTGGAAGTCAGATACAGAGGCTCAGGATTCCTCACTCTGCCCAGTTGACGGGAGGATGGATGGACGTGAGCTTAATCGAGAGAATGAGACAGGAATACGGAGTCAGTCACAGGGCAAATGTCCAGGTGTAATGCAGACTTCAAAAATATCACCGCACTTTAATATCTTAGATCCTATGTTGTTCATTAGTGGACTGTTTAGATTCCTCATTGAGAGCTAGCTGAACGGCCACTGTCTGTGACATAATCTCTCTGACTCCAATTCCTAATTTCAACACCGTGAGGGAGCCTGTATCTCACCCCGTGCTGTACCTGTCCTGGGAGTGTTTGATGGGGACAGTGTAGAGGGAGCTTTACTCTGTATCTAACCCCGTGCTGTACCTGTCCTGGGAGTGTTTGATGGGGACAGTGTAGAGGGAGCTTTACTCTGTATCTAACCCCGTGCTGTACCTGTCCTGGGAGTGTTTGATGGGGACAGTGTAGAGGGAGCTTTACTCTGTATCTAACCCCGTGCTGTACCTGTCCTGGGAGTGTTTGATGGGGACAGTGTAGAGGGAGCTTTACTCTGTATCTAACCCCGTGCTGTACCTGTCCTGGGAGTGTTTGATGGGGACAGTGTAGAGGGAGCTTTACCCTGTATCTCACCCCGTGCTGTACCTGTCCTGGGAGTGTTTGATGGGGACAGTGTAGAGGGAGCTTTACTCTGTATCTAACCCCGTGCTGTACCTGTCCTGGGAGTGTTTGATGGCGACAGTGTAGAGGGAGCTTTACTCTATATCTAACCCCGAGCTGTACCTGTCCTGGGAGTGTTTGATGGGGACAGTTTAGAGGGAGCTTTACTCTATATCTAACCCCGAGCTGTACCTGTCCTGGGAGTGTTTGATGGGGACAGTGTGAAGGGAGCTTTACTCTGTATCTAACTCCGTGCTGTCCCTGTCCTGGGAGTGTTTGATGGGGACAGTGTAAAGGGAGCTTTACTCTGTATCTAACCCCGTGCTGTACCTGTCCTGGGAGTGTTTGATGGGGACAGTGCAGAGGGAGCTTTACTCTGTATCTAACCCCGAGCTGTACCTGTCCTGGGTGTGTTTGATGGGGACAGTGTAGAGGGAGCTTTACTCTGTATCTAACCCCGTGCTGTACCTGTCCTGGGAGTGTTTGATGGGGACAGTGTAGAGGAAGCTTTACTCTGTATCTAACCCCGTGCTGTACCTGTCCTGGGAGTGTTTGATGGGGACAGTGTAGAGGGAGCTTTACTCTGTATCTAACCCCGTGCTGTACCTGTCCTGGGAGTGTTTGATGGGGACAGTGTAGAGGGAGCTTTACTCTGTATCTAACCCTGAGCTGTACCTGTCCTGGGAGTGTTTGATGGGGACAGTATAGAGGGAGCTTTACTCTATCTAACCCCGTGCTGTACCTGTCCTGGGAGTGTTTGATGGGGACAGTATAAAGGGAGCTTTACTCTATATCTAACCCCGTGCTGTACCTGTCCTGGGAGTGTTTGATGGGGACAGTGAAGAGGGAGCTTTACTCTGTATCTAACCCCGAGCTGTACCTGTCCTGGGAGTGTTTGATGGGGACAGTGTAGAGGGAGCTTTACTCTGTATCTTACCCCGTGCTGTACCTCTCCTGGGAGTGTCTGATGGAACAGCAATGTAAAGAGTGATCCTATGTGGAGAGTAGGTGGTCATGGTGGGTTAGCACAAGCCTATACGGAGTGTGACAATAACTCTGTTATTCACTGCCTGGTTTCTGTGTCCTACAGATGATGATGTCCAACGATATCTCCGCGGACCCCGGGGTCCTCCTGGAGCACCAGGCCCTCGAGGGGATGGGCTGAGTCGGTTGGAGCTGGAGGCTTACATCACCGATTACACCAGAAGTAATTCTCAACCTCGGAGCCTTTTGTAAATTCACAGTGGCCTTTGTAACCGTGTGAATGTGTCCATGTATGTGCCTGTATGGGTTTCCGTATGAATGCGTGCGTACAGTGAATGTACATGTGTACACTGAATGTACATGTGTACAGTGAATGTACATGTGTACACTGAATGTACATGTGTACAGTGAATGTACATGTGTACACTGAATGTATATGTGTACAGTGAATGTATATGTGTGTCGTAAATGTATATGTGTACACTGAATGTATATATGTACACTTCTTATGCGTAGAGGACAGAGGCAGCAACCAGCACCTCGAAGAAAGATACAACCCTCTCCAATCGAATCAAGTCTAATCCAATCCAGTCCAATCCAGTCCAGTCCAATCCAATCCAGTCCAGTCCAATCCAATCCAATCCAATTCAGTCCAATCCAATCCAGTCCAGTTGAATCCAGTCCAATTGAACCCAATCCAAGCGAATCCAGTCCAATCCAGTCCACTCCGGTCAAGTCCAATCCCATCCGATCAAATCCAGTCCAGTCCAATCCAAGTGAGTCCAATCCAGTCCAATCCAGTCCAATCCAATCCAATCCGGTCAAAACCAGTCCAGACCAATCCAAGCGAATCCAATCCAATCGAGTCCAATCCAATCGAGTCCAATCCAATTGAATCCAGTCCAATCCAGTCCAGTCCAGTCCAAACCAACCCAATCCAGTCCAATCTAATCCGGTCAAATCCAGTCCAGTCCAATCCAATCCAAGTGAATCCAATCCAATACAATCCAGTCCTGTCCAGTCCAGGCCAATCCAATCGAGTCCAATCCAATTGAATCCAGTCCAATCCAGGCCAGTCCAGTCCAATACAATCCAGTCCAGTCCAGTCCAGTTCAATCCAGTCCAGTCCAGTCCAATACAATACAGTCCAGGCCAATCCAGGCCAGGCCAATCCAGTCCAGGACAATCCAGTCCAGTCCAGTCCAGTCCAGTCCAATCCAGTCTAATCCAGTCCTCAAGCGTTGAGAACGTCTGTCTGGTGTGTGTTGTGTGCAGTAAGTGTTGCATAATGGTGACCAGTCGAGATACACAGAGGGCGGGGGGGGGCTGCTGTGGTTGGTGGTGACTGTGTTGTGACAGGCGCAGTATCCCTGATCTTTCAGGGCAGTCAGTGAGTCCGTTATCAAACCCAGAGGCCTCCCCTCTGCTGGTTGGTCCTCAGCCTGTTTTAGATGGTTGTGTCCTGCTGGAGGCTCAGTCCCACTGGGCCCTGGAGGGAAGCTGCAGTATCACTAAACCCATTCCTGGAATGAAGAGATTGTCTTCTGAAGAAATGTTGAGCAGGTTGGGCCTATACCCATTGGAGTTTAGAAAAGGTGGTCTTATTATAACATCCTGAGGGGACTCGATAGGGCAGATACCCAGAAGATGCTCCCTTTGTGGGGGAGACTAGAATCGGGAGACACATTTTAAAAATAAGGGATCTCCATTTTAAGATTGAGATGAGGAGAAACCGTTTCTCCGGAAGGCTCGTTGGTGTGTGGAATTGTCAGACAGCTGAGGAGGCTGGTCTTTCAGCTTATTCAAGACCGAGTTAGACAGACTTTTGATAGACAATCGAGTCAAAGGTTCTGGGGGACAGACAGCAGAGTGGAACTGAGACCACAAGCACACCAACCGGAATCTTATTGAATGGTGGAGCAGGCTTGAAGGGCCGAATGGCCTCCTCCTGTTCCTATGATCCTATGTAGTGTGAGAGGCCAGACCCTCACCTCACAGTCGGAATTCTTCCCCACCTGGGACTCAGCAATGCCTTTACCCCCGGTTATTAACCCTCACACTCAGATCTATGCTGCTAGGGACTGGTACCAAACAAAGGTACAGTCACACACGATGTCTCCCTCACATCACTCACACTTTACCAATTTCTCTTTTCTTCCAGGTTGGGTGGCTGGGTCAGGCCAGCCGGGTCCCCCAGGACCTCCAGGTGCTCCTGGTACCCCAGGGTCTATCTCTGCGACAGGGGACTTCAGTGCCATCATCCAGGGTAAGCAGCACCTCAATAACCAAGTGGCCAGGTCTGGTTTGAGGGGATTTGGTCGAGACTCACAGGTCTGTGGGGCTCTATGCAGTCAATGGCTTTTCCACTGCTTGTGTTAAACCACAGGGAGAGGGGGGGTGTGGGGGGGGTGTGGGGGGGGGGGGTATATGACAAACTCATTTAGGAGGTGACGTAGCCGACAGGGGACGTCAAACGTGTCAGTAACCAAATTTAAAAAGGAGCAAGATGAACGATTAGAGAAGATAAACAGGTCAACGGAATTCACTTGTGGATCAACCACCAGACAATTTAATGAAAGAATGGTGTAAAGGGGCTGAATGGCCTGTTCCAGCTCCATAAATCCGACATCCCTCACACGCCGTGGGTGGAACGATCTCAGTCAGCGTGAAGCAGAGTCGTTCAGTGAAAGGCCATTAGCAGACCGGGAGGCCGTCTCCCTGGGCGTCAGGTGCTGTTTCCCATCCAATGCACGTCACCTTATACTTCTCAACATTAAAACCGATCTCCCCCTAGCCACAGCCATTCATTAATTCTGTCTCCAGTTCTTGGTGGGCCCTTTTTCTTCTTTACCTTAGCCAAATGGCCACGTGGTTATCAGCAAGTTGGCTGGTGTTTCGGAGTGAGCACCAACCGGACTCCCAAGGGTCAGAGAGCCTCTAAACACCGTTCCCTTTTTCTTCACCTGCAGTCCGGTTTCTATGTTTTCATGGAATCTACAGAAACCAGCCCCCCAGCTCAATTGGGCCATGCTGGTGTGGACCCCCCCCCCCCCCCCCCACTCAACTAAATCTCACCCTGTCACCGTATCCTTCTAGTCCTTTCTCCCCCCTGTTCTTTAATCAGCTTCCCTTAAAATCATCTATGATAATAATAATCATTATTGTCACAAATAGGCTGACATTAACACTGCAATGGAGTTATTGTGAAATCCCCTCGTCCCCACATTCCGGCACCTGTTCGGGTACACTGAGGGAGAATTCAGAATGTCCAATCCACCTAACAGCACGTCTTTGGACTGTGGGAGGAAACCGGAGCACCCGGAGGAAACCCACGCAGACACGGGGAGAACGTGCAGACTCCACACAGACAGTGACCCAAGCCGGGAATCGAACCCGGGACCCTGGAGCTGTGAAGCAACAGTGCTAACTACCGTGCCACCATGCTGCCCTTCACTTCAACCATTCTCTTTGGGAGAAGCTGCCACATTCTCACCCTCTCTGCAGTAAGGAGATATCTCCGGATTTCCCCATTGAATTTATTACTGACTCACTTATATTTTTTGTCCCTGGTCTTAGATTCCTCCCCAACTGAAAATATCTTCTATATGTTTACCCTATCGAACTCTGTCATAATTTTAAAGATCTTTATCAGGTTTAGAGAAAAGATCCCTGGTCTGTCGAGCCATTCCTGGTGGTTATAATCTCTCAATTTATTGAATGTGCTGCTGATTTTCAAATTTCCTCTCCAGATGAAAATATTCGAAGATATTTGATGGGACCACCGGGTCCACCAGGCCCGGAAGGACCACCTGGACGCTCGGGTTACACAGCGGTAGAAGGAGCCAGTGCACGGCTCAATTACGGAGACATCGCCACCCGTGTCCGAGATTACATGAGGAGTAAGTGTGGGATGGACATTTGGCAGATGGAGGGCAATGTGGGAAAATAGGAGGGGGGGGTGGGGGTGGGGGTGGGGGGGGGTGGGGGTGGGGGGGGGGTGGGGGGGGTGGGGGGGGGGGTGGGGGGGGTGGGGGGGGGGCGCTGCTGAACAGGGGGGGGGGATAGAACCTTAAAATCAGGGCCCAATTAGGGCTGATGTCGGGAAACACTTCCTCACTGAGAGGGGGGGGGGGGGCATCAGGGCTGCAACAAGGAGTCAATTGGAGTTTTTCAGACGGAGATGGATTGTGGGTAAGGGCATTGAGAACCATGCAGCAAAGGTGGGTGAATGGACAGTCAGCTGTCGGTACCGGTTGGTGGCGGTGAAGTGGGCTTACTGTCCCTGCAGTGGTGCTCAGGACAATAAGATTGACTTTTCACCGAGGTTCACGTGTTTTTGATGGTGCGAAGGCGACTGCTGTTTATCAAACTGGCACTGTGCCTTTGTGAGTCCAATGCTGCGTGACACAGATGATTTCATGGCTCCTTGTATTTCTGTTTCCACTGTCAGGTTCAGGAATGAGTCTGGGGGTCCAAGGCCCACCTGGCCCACCTGGCTCACCGGGTTCCGTGTCCAGCGGTGAGCTGATGGCCCTTCTACAGAGTAAGTATCGGGCAGCAGTGGAATTAAATGTATACCTTCCCAGCCCAGCTCCCACAAACCCAGCTTCCCAAATGTAATGAGATGAGGTAACAGGTTATACTCGAGGTTATTAACAGTGTGACAGTATGCTGTCAATCATTACCAGCTTGACACAGGATATGGTGTATCAGTCACATGACTTGTACTCAGTTGGGGTCAGACGTACGATCCATAGCCTTCTTGTTGACCGGTTTTATATGTAGTCTTATCTATAAATAAAGAACCAACAACACTTTGTTACCAATCCTAGTCCTGTGATTGGTACAGTTACATCAAGGGAAGAAGATAACCACAGAAGACCAGTTCCGCACACGCCAGCTGCCCACACGCCAGCTACCCACACGCCAGCTGCCCACACGCCAGCTGCCCACACGCCAGCTACCCACACGCCAGCTGCCCACACGCCAGCTGCCCACACGCTAGCGCTTCAGCTCCCCACACGCCAGCTGCCCACACGCCAGCTCCCCACACGCCAGCTGCCCACACGCCAGCTCCCCACACGCCAGCTCCCCACACGCCAGCTCTCCAGCTGCCCACACGCCAGCTGCCCACACGCCAGCTGCCCACACGCCAGCTCTCCAGCTCCCCACACGCCAGCTGCCCACACGCCAGCTGCCCACACGCCAGCTGCCCACATGCCAGCTCTCCAGCTGCCCACACGCCAGCTCCCCACACGCCAGCTGCCCACACGCCAGCTCTTCAGCTCCCCACACGCCAGCTGCCCACACGCCAGCTGCCCACACGCCAGCTCTCCAGCTGCCCACACGCCAGCTGCCCACACGCCAGCTCCCCACATGCCAGCTCCCCACACGCCAGCTGCCCACACGCCAGCTCTCCAGCTGCCCACACGCTAGTTGACCAGTTGCTCCGCACTCAGAGTCGCAGCTTGCCCTGTGCTGACACCTTTTGTAAAATTCATTTCCGGGATGTGGGTGTCGCTGGGCCAGCATTTATTACCCATCCCTAATTGCCCTGCAGAAGGTGGGGGTGAGCTGCCTTCTTGTAGGTACACCCACAGTGCTGTTAGGGAGGGAGTTTCAGGATGTTGCCCCAGCGACAGCGAAGGAACGGCGATATATTTCCCAGTCGGGATAGTGAGTGACTTGGAGGGGAACCTCCAGCTGGTGGGGTTCCCAGGTATCTGCCCTGACCACCTTAGTGGTAATGGTCGTGGGTCTCAGAAGGTGCTGTCAACCTGACCCCTCCAATGTTCATTGTGTAGAAACTATTTGTTGTGCTTATTGTGTTTACTGCACGTTCTGAACAAACTCTCATTCTTTTTAATTTAGCCTCTTCTTTTCGAAGGATTCTCAGCCAGCCTGGGCCTCCTGGGGTTCCGGGTCTGCCAGGACCAGTTGGACCTCCCGGTCTCGGAGGCGGGAACTTCCGCATTGAAGACATTGTTTCCTACATTCAAAGTAATTTCATTTATTATCATTTTTAATAAATATTTTCTCTAATTTTGGGTGTGACGCCCTCCAACTTTGACTGACGCTCAGTGCCCACTATGCAGGTGCGGAATTGGGGCTTTATTGAGGTGAGGTCGGGACGTGGTGCCCTCGGACCTTCTGCGGTCAATTCTGAGGCTTCAGAAGTGGCGGTGGGGGGTAGGTGGTACTAGGCAGTGGGAAGAGGGCAGGAGCACTGTCACTGTGGAGTGAGACTGAGAGATTCCTCTGGATGTTCCTGAGTCTGTGGGATATGGATTGATTGGTGATTGTGTCAGTGCTGTGCAAATTAGCTGTAACCTTGGGCGTTAAGACCATAAGGCATAGGAGCAGCTGTGGAAAGAATGTTGTGTTTGTGGTGTTGTGTATACAGACAGAGGAGCAGAATTAGGCCACTCGGCCCATCGAGTCTGCTCCGCCATTCAATCATGGCTGATATTTTCTCATCCCCATTCTTCTGCCTTTTCCCCATTACCCCTGATCCCCTTATTAATCAAGAACCTATCTATCTCTGTCTTAAAGACACTCAGTAATTTGGTCTCCACAGCCTTCTGCGGCAAAGAGTTCCACAGATTCACCACCCTCTGGCTGAAGAAATTCATCCCTCATCTCCGTTTTAAAGGATCGTCCCTTTAGTCTGAGACGATGTCCTCTGGTTCTAGTTTTTCCTACAAGTGGAAACATCCCCGCCACGTCCACTCTATCCAGGCCTCGCAGTATCCTGTAAGTTTCAATAAGATCCCCCCTCATCCTTCTAAACTCCAACAAGTACAGACCCCGAGTCCTCAACCATTCCTCATACGACAAACTCTTCATTCCAGCGATCATTCTTGTGAACCTCCTCTGGACCCTTTCCAAGGCCAGCACATTCATCCTGAGATACAGGGCCCCAAACTGCTCACAATACTCCAAATGACGTCTGACCAGAGCCTTATACAGCCTCAGAAGTACATCCCTGGTCTTGTATTCTAGCCCTCTCGACATGAATGCTAACATTGCATTTGCCTTCTTAACTGCCGACTGAACCTGCACATTAACCTTAATAGAATCGTGAGCAAGGACTCCCAAGTCCCTTTGTGCTTCCTAAGCATCTCCCCATTTAGAAAATAGTCTATGCCTAAATTCCTCCATCCAAAGTGCATACCTCACACTTTTCTAATTGTATTCCATCTGCCACTTCATTGCACACTCTCCTAGCCTGTCCAAGTCCTTCTGCAGCCCGCCTGCTTCCTCAATACTACCTGTACCTTGGCACAGTAACGCAGTAGTTAGCACTGTTGCTTCACAGCTCCAGGGTCCCAGGTTCGATTCCCGGCTTGGGTCACTGTCTGTGCGGAGTCTGCACGTTCTCCCCGTGTCTCAGTTGGTTTCCTCCGGGTGCTCCGGTTTCCTCCCACAAGTCCCGAAAGACGTGCTTTTGGGTGAATTGGACATTCTGAATTCTCCCTCTGTGTACCCAAACAGGCGCCGGAGTGTGGCGACTAGAGGCTTTTCACAGTAAGTTCATTGCAGTGTTAATGTAAGCCTACTTGCGACAATAAAGATTATTATTATTAGGCAGCACGGTGGCGCAGTGGTTAGCACTGCTGCCTCACGGCGCTGAGGTCCCAGGTTCGATCCCGGCTCTGGGTCACTGTCCGTGTGGAGTTTGCACATTCTCCCCGTGTTTGCGTGGGTTTCACCCCCACAACCCAAAGATGTGCAGGCTAGGTGGATTGGCCGCGCTAAATTGCCCCTTAATTGGAAAAGAAAATTAATTGTGTACACTAAATTTTTTTTTAAAAGATTATTATTATATCTTTGTATCATCTACAAACGTAGCAACAGTGCCTTCAGTACGTTCTTCCAGATCATTAATGTATATTGTGAAAGGTTGTGGTCCCAGCACAGACACCTGAGGCACACCACTAGTCATCCTGAAAAAGACCCCTTTAGCCCCACTCTCTGCCTTCTGCCAGTCAGCCAATCCTCTATCCATGCCAGGATCTTACCCCTAACACCATGGGCTTTTAACTTATTTACAACCTCCTATGTGGCAGCAGTTAAGGTGGCTGCAGTGGCTCTGGGCGTTCTCACTATTCCATCACAATTACGTTAACCCAGTGTCATCGAAGCCTCTGTGTGTCTCCAGATTCGGGATCTACTATCGCAGGCCCTCAAGGACCCCCAGGACCCCCGGGACCACCAGGAACTGGAAGCGGTTTATATCCTGAAGATCGGCAACAACTCAAGACTGAAATTATTGATTATATCTCAAGTAGGTTCCGAAGGAGAGTCGTATTCGACTCAAAACGTTAACTCAGTTTCTCTCTCCACAGATGCTGAGTTTTATCAGCATTTTCTGCTTCTATTAATTCTCAGTCGCACTTGGCCAGGTTTTAATTTTGTTTTCGAAGTTCTCGGGCGGGATTCTGCGACCCCCCGCCGGGTAGAGGAGGATCCCACCATGCTGAACTTGCTGAGCCTGAGGACTGGGAGAATTCCCCTCTGGTCAGCTCCATACTCAGCCTGTGGCATCCAATGGGAATGTTTTGTTTGGGCTGAGGGTCTGCTGAACCTCAGATGTGAATGTTCAGAGGAACAGGATTGAGATTCCATCAGTTTACAATAAACACTGATAATCCTCACATTCTCTGCTGTTTATTCTGGGGAAATGTGTGTGGATCTGGGCCTGTGTTAAGTGATGGGGTCATTCTTTCAAACCCTCCTATTCTGTGCCCTTGTTGGTTTTTATTGAATTCAAATAGGGGATGATCAAGCATCCCTTAACTTTACATCTTTGAGGACAAGGACGAAATGTTACCCTCCCCATCTCGGGCAACGTGTTTCCCGCAAAAATCATTACTGGACTGCACAGAGACAAGAGGGGATGACCAGGCTGCGGGGGCGGGGGGGCTCAGAGGCCATTGAAGCTCCTGGGTGGTCGGGTCAAGACTGGCACCCTGAGCACTGACAACCTGATTGGCACTGTCAGGGTGTCAAGGGGCAGTTCCAAGGGGCTGAGCTTTATAGGGTGGGGCATGGACACAAAGGAGGTGGCGACCTCATAGCGGGGGGACCTGATGCCGGCGATTGTGGGGAGGTGGCCTTTGATTGTGAAAAGGGGTTGTCTTTTCCGGCGAGAAGTGGCGGTGATCTGAAGCGTAATTCTGATATTGGGGCCCCCTTTTTAGAGGGCGGTCCGATCTCTGGGGGTCCCGCACATCCCAGTGACAGTGTGAATCATCCCTGTCTCCAAAACAATGGCTCTGTGCAGGTGGGTCAGGATTTTAATTGCGTCGGCACCATTTATCACGCCTGAAATGACAGTTTGTTATTTTCTGGGAGAATTCCATCCTTAGTCCTCGATTCAACCAAATGGGAACAAAGTCGCATAGCGAGCGAATTTAGCCACGTGCAGTGCAGAGACACACGTGGCTACACAATGCGATTCACGTTGTTGAAGGGACTCACTGGGGAACACACAGCCAAGGCTGCAGAAAGCCCTGCTTTGAACACTGGGGAGCTCTGACCGCCGGAACTCCCCAGTGTAGCGAGACACTTTCTCTGGCACCAAAAGGAAGAACTGAAGGGTCGCACACAGCTCCCGTGCGCGTGTCGTGCCTCTTCCGCTTGGACGGCGCGAGCACCGTATTTCATAGTTGAACCCGGTACCTGATTCCCTGTCAGGAGGGAAGCCGCGTGGTCCCCGTCGGACACACGCAGCACCAACCGGCGACTCCGAGTCGGTGTGTCCCGAGGGTCTTGGCAGCTTGACCAGCCTGAACGCATTATGGGAGGTTTCCTGGCCCCACCATCCCAGGGTGGCAGGCTGGCACTGCCAGGGTACCCAGACGGCATCATCAGTGCCAGGGCACCATCCTGTCCAAAGGGCACGCAGCGGGCGGCCTCCAATCCACTGGGAAAGCCCCATGAGTGCTGTTTGTGGGGACCAGTGATGGTACCTCGGGAATCTGCATATTCGAATAAGATTATCTGTCTTGTTTAATATGCAAATTTGCCAAAAAATAATCCCGCCCACAATGGGCAGGATTTACATCGCAATGTCTGACAAGATTGTGTCGGATCTCACGAGGCATTGCGAGCCGAGTAGATCCTGGGAGTGGCGTCTCCCGATTTTTAGCGGCCACACTGCGCCCACGGCGAGCTGCTTTTCAGGCGCAACGTGGCCATTGGATCCCCCCTTAGTCTCCAACATCTTCCTGTAGTTCCTCTTGTGTCCACAGCAGCACTGCTGCTTCCTCAAAAATTCAGGCCAGGCGGCACGATGGTGCAGTGGCTAGCACAGCTGCCTCACGGCGCCGAGGACCAGGCCAGCACGATGGTGCAGTGGCTAGCACTGATGCCTCACGGCGCCGAGGACCAGGGCAGCACGATGGCGCAGTGGCTAGCACTGCTGCCTCACAGCACCGAGTACCAGGCCAGCACGATGGCACAGTGGCTAGCACTGCTGCCTCACGATGTCGAGGACCCGGGTTCGATCCTGGCCCCGGGTCACAGTCCGTGGGGAGTTTGCACATTCTCCCTGTGTCTGTGTGGGTCTCATCCCCACAACCCAAAGATGTTGGTGGGTCGGTGGATTGGCCGCGCTAAATTGCCCCTTAGTTTTAAAAAAAGTAAATGAGAAATAGGTCTCGTGTATCAGGGACTCTTTCAGGAAATCGCAGGCATTGTCTCGTGACTGCTCTGCCTGGCCTCAGTGAGACTGGATGACGTTGTCCAGGGTCTCTCCAGTCTGTAACATTGGGTTGGATGATATGGCCCAAACGTCTCTGTGATGGTTGCTAACTGATGTCTGTTTGCTCGGCAGGCGATAGAATGAGACCATACTTCACTGGACCGGCAGGACCTCCAGGCCCCGCAGGCCACATTGTGTATTCTGAAGTCGCTCCAGGACTTGCTCAATATATGAAAGGTGGGTCATTAATACAAGATCAGACTGAGATGGTTATCAGTGCAGACCTACCAACATACAGATCAGGAGTAGGCCATTCAGCCCTTTGAACCTGTGCCTCCATTAGATAGAATCTTGGCTGACCTGCTGTGGCCTCAACTCCACTTAAACCCCCGGATCTTTCCAGTGACATAATGAGGTTCCCGCCCAGGAAGACTGTGAATCTCATTTCAATACATTTTAAGAAATTTGAATACGATGAGCAGTCTTTCTGCTATATATCGGTAAATATAGCCCCCGGGGTAGAGGGAAATGCCTGGGTCATATCCCAGCACTGCCCCTTGGCATCCAGCATGGCACCGACCAGGATGGCTCCTCTGGGGGGTGCTCCATTCAAACGGCTCCCCTTATGTGTATGGGTGTGGTGGTTGCACTGTTGCATGTGGGGGGGGAGGGGGGTGATGGATTTTGTAAGTGCAAATCACACGGTGCTTAACAAGGGCATCCCAATCTTTACGGAGCTGGCATTTCCAGCTCTAACACGTCACGCCCGCCCCGCCTCTGTGATGGCAAAGACCACACCTCTAGATCATCCGGAGAGAAAACCCGACTATGCAGCTGGAGAGCTGCCCGCCGTATTCTCCTCGCCAACCCCCAGTGCGCTCAGTGGAAATTCCGCTCAAACTATCTGTTCAGTGCCTCTGCCATTTCCTTAGTTTTCATTATTAATTCCCCATTCTCACTCTCTAAAGACCCATGCTCATTTCAGTTACTCCTTTCCTTTTTAAAAACTTATCAAAACTCTTACTATCTGTTTTTATATTTCTATTTAGCTTTCGCTCATACTCTAATTTCTCCCACCTTTTACTTTATTAGTAATTTCTTTTGCTGTACAGTGGTTAGCACAGTTGCCTCACAGCGCCAGGGTCCCAGGTTCGATTCCCGGCTTGGGTCACTGTCTGTGCGGAGTCTGCACGTTCTCCCCGTGTCTGCGTGGGTTTCCTCCGGGTGCTCCGGTTTCTTCTCACAAGTCCCGAAAGACGTGCTGTTAGGCAATTTGGACATTCTGAATTCACCCTCTGTGTACCCGAACAGGCGCCGGAATGTGGCGACTAGGGGCTTTTCAGAGTAACTTTATTTCAGTGTTAATGTAAGCCTACTTGTGACAATAATAAAGATTATGATTATTTTCTGACCTATCACTAATCTTTGCTAAGTATTACAGAGTGTTATTATTCTACATCTTCTTGTTTAAATCCATTGGCGGAGTCATCAGTAAGTGTTGTGACGTTACCTGTGAATATTTGTATTTAACTGCTAATAGTTCTGATTCTTCTCCGTTCCTGTTATTTTGATGATGTGGAGATGCCGGCGTTGGACTGGGGTGGGCACAGTCAGAAGTCTTACACCACCAGGTTAAAGTCCAACAGGTTTACCTGTTCTTCCTCACTAACAGCACAGTGGGTGTACCAACACCACAGGGACTGCAGCGGTTCAAGAAGGCAGCTCACCACCACCTTCTCAACGGGCAATTAGGGATGGACAATAACTGCGAGTCCTGTTCCCCTTTGACCTCCCACCCCATTCATACCCTCATTCCCCTCTGAACTCCAACCCCATTCATACCCCCATTCCCCTCTGAACTCTTACCCCATTCATACCCCCATTCCCCTCTGAACTTACCCCATTCATACCCCCATTCCCCTCTGAACTTGCCCCATTCATACCCCCATTCCCCTCTGAACCCCAACCCCATTCATACCCCCATTCCCCTCTGAACTTACCCCATTCATACCCCCATTCCCCTCTGAACGCCAACCGCATTCAAACCCCCATTCCCCTCTGAACTTACCACATTCATACCCCCATTCCCCTCTGAACTCCAACCCCATTCACACCCCCATTCCCCTCTGAACTTACCCCATTCATACCCCCATTCCCCTCAGAACTTACCCCATTCATACCCCCATTCCCCTCTGAACCCCAACCCCATTCATACACCCATTCCCCTCTGTACTTACCCCATTCATACCCCCATTCCCCTCTGAACTCCAACCCCATTCATACCCCCATTCCCCTCTGAACTTACCCCATTCAAACACCCATTCCCCTCTGAACTTACCACATTCATACCGCCATTCCCCTCTGAACTTACCCCATTCATACACCCATTCCCCTCTGAACCCCAACCACATTCATACCCCCATTCCTCTTTGAACTTACCCCATTCAAACCGTCATTCCCCTCTGAACTTGCCCCATTCAAACCCCCATTCCCCTCTGAACTCCAACCCCATTCATACCCCCATTCCCCTCTGAACTCTTCCCCCATTCATTCCCCCATTCCCCTTTGAACTTACCCCATTCAAACCCCCATTCCCCTCTGAACTTGCCCCATTCAAACCCCCATTTCCCTCTGAACTTGCCCCATTCAAACCCCCATTCCCCTCTGAACTTTCCCCATTCATACACCCATTCCCCTCTGAACTCTTCCCCCATTCATACCCCCATTCCCCTCTGAACTTACCCCATTCATACCCCCATTCCCTCTGAACTCCAACCCCATTCATACCCCCATTCCCCTCTGAACTCTTACCCCATTCATACCCCCATTCCCCTCTGAACTTACCCCATTCATACCCCCATTCCCCTCTGAACTTACCCCATTCATACCCCCATTCCCCTCTGAACTCCAACCCCATTCATACCCCCATTCCCCTCTGAACTCTTCCCCCATTCATACCCCCATTCCCTTCTGAACTTACCCCATTCATACCCCCATTCCCCTCTGAACTCCAACCCAATTCATACCCCCATTCCCCTCTGAACATACCCCATTCATACCCCCATTCCGCTCTGAACTTACCCCATTTATACCCCCATTCCCCTCTGAACCCTTCCCCCATTCATACCCCCATTCCCCTCTGAACTCCAACCCCATTCATACCCCCATTCCCCTCTGAACTCTTCCCCCATTCATACCCCCATTCCCCTCTGAACCCTTCCCCCATTCATACCCCCATTCCCCTCTGAACTTCCCCCATTCAAACACCCATTCCCCTCTGAACTTACCACATTCATACCCCCATTCCCCTCTGAACTTACCCCAATCATACCCCCATTCCACTCTGAACTTACCCCATTCATTCCCCGATTCCCCTCTGAATTCCAACCCCATTCATACCCCCATTCCCCTCTGAACTCCAACCCCATTCATACCCCCATTCCCCTCTGAACTTGCCCCATTCATACCCCCATTCCCCTCTGAACCCCAACCCCATTCATACCCCCATTCCCCTCTGAACTTACCCCATTCATACCCCCATTCCCCTCTGAACATGCCCCATTCATACCCCCATTCCCCTCTGAACCCCAACCCCATTCATACCCCCATTCCCCTCTGTACTCCAACCCCATTCATACCCCCATTCCCCTCTGATCCCCAACCCCATTCATACCCCCATTCCCCTCTGTACTCCAACCCCATTCATACCCCCATTCCCCTCTGAACTTACCCCATTCATACCCCCATTCCCCTCTGAACATACCCCATTCATACCCTCATTCCCCTCTGAACTCCAACCCCATTCATACCCCCATTCCCCTATGAACTTGCCCCATTCATACCCCCATTCCCCTCTAAACTTGCCCCATTTATACCCCCATTCCCCTCTGAACATACCCCATTCATACCCCCATTCCGCTCTGAACTTACCCCATTCATACCCACATTCCCCTCTGAACTCTTCCCCCATTCATACCCCCATTCCCCTCTGAACCCTTCCCCCATTCATACCCCCATTTCCCTCTGAACTTACCCCATTCATACCCCCATTCCCCTCTGAACTCCAACCCCATTCATACCCCCATTCCCCTCTGAACTCTTCCCCCATTCATACCCCCATTCCCCTCTGAACCCTTCCACCATTCATACCCCCATTCCCCTCTGAACTTACCCGATTCAAACACCCATTCCCCTCTGAACTTACCACATTCATACCCCCATTCCCCTCTGAACTTACCCCATTCATACCCCCATTCCACTCTGAACTTACCCCATTCATTCCCCCATTCCCCTCTGAATTCCAACCCCATTCATACCCCCATTCCCCTCTGAACTCCAACCCCATTCATACCCCCATTCCCCTCTGAACTTGCCCCATTCATACCCCCATTCCCCTCTGAACTCCAACCCCATTCATACCCCCATTCCCCTCTGAACTTGCCCCATTCATACCCCCATTCCCCTCTGAACCCCAACCCCATTCATACCCCCATTCCCCTCTGAACTTACCCCATTCATACCCCCATTCCCCTCTGAACATGCCCCATTCATACCCCCATTCCCCTCTGAACTCTTACCCCATTCATACCCCCATTCCCCTCTGTACTCCAACCCCATTCATACCCCCATTCCCCTCTGATCCCCAACCCCATTCATACCCCCATTCCCCTCTGAACCCCAACCCCATTCATACCCCCATTCCCCTATGAACTTGCCCCATTCATACCCCCATTCCCCTCTAAACTTTCCCCATTCATACCCCCATTCCCCTCTGAACTTACCCCATTTATACCCCCATTCCCCTCTGAACATACCCCATTCATACCCCCATTCCCCTCTGAACCCCAACCCCATTCATACCCCCATTCCGCTCTGAACTTACCCCATTCATACCCACATTCCCCTCTGAACTCTTCCCCCATTCATACCCCCATTCCCCTCTGAACCCTTCCCCCATTCATACCCCCATTCCCCTCTAAACTTACCCCATTCATACCCCCATTCCCCTCTGAACTCCAACCCCATTCATACCCCCATTCCCCTCTGAACTCTTCCCCCATTCATACCCCCATTCCCCTCTGAACCCTTCCACCATTCATACCCCCATTCCCCTCTGAACTTACCCGATTCAAACACCCATTCCCCTCTGAACTTACCACATTCATACCCCCATTCCCCTCTGAACTTACCCCATTCATACCCCCATTCCACTCTGAACTTACCCCATTCATTCCCCCATTCCCCTCTGAATTCCAACCCCATTCATACCCCCATTCCCCTCTGAACTCCAACCCCATTCATACCCCCATTCCCCTCTGAACCCTTCCCCCATTCATACCCCCATTCCCCTCTGAACTTACCCCATTCATACCCCCATTCCCCTCTGAACTTACCCCATTCATGCCCCCATTCCCCTCTGAACTTACCCCATTCATACCCCCATTCCCCTCTGAACTTACCCCATTCATACACCCATTCCCCTCTGTACTTACCCCATTCATACCCCCATTCCCCTCTGAACTCTTACCCCATTCATACCCCCATTCCCCTCTGAACTTACCCCATTCATACCCCCATTCCCCTCTGAACTTGCCCCATTCATACCCCCATTCCCCTCTGAACCCCAACCCCATTCATACCCCCATTCCCCTCTGAACTTACCCCATTCATACCCCCATTCCCCTCTGAACGCCAACCGCATTCAAACCCCCATTCCCCTCTGAACTTACCACATTCATACCCCCATTCCCCTCTGAACTCCAACCCCATTCACACCCCCATTCCCCTCTGAACTTACCCCATTCATACCCCCATTCCCCTCAGAACTTACCCCATTCATACCCCCATTCCCCTCTGAACCCCAACCCCATTCATACACCCATTCCCCTCTGTACTTACCCCATTCATACCCCCATTCCCCTCTGAACTCCAACCCCATTCATACACCCATTCCCCTCTGAACTTACCACATTCATACCGCCATTCCCCTCTGAACTTACCCCATTCATACACCCATTCCCCTCTGAACCCCAACCACATTCATACCCCCATTCCTCTTTGAACTTACCCCATTCAAACCGTCATTCCCCTCTGAACTTGCCCCATTCAAACCCCCATTCCCCTCTGAACTCCAACCCCATTCATACCCCCATTCCCCTCTGAACTCTTCCCCCATTCATTCCCCCATTCCCCTTTGAACTTACCCCATTCAAACCCCCATTCCCCTCTGAACTTGCCCCATTCAAACCCCCATTTCCCTCTGAACTTGCCCCATTCAAACCCCCATTCCCCTCTGAACTTTCCCCATTCATACCCCCATTCCCCTCTGAACTCTTCCCCCATTCATACCCCCATTCCCCTCTGAACTTACCCCATTCATACCCCCATTCCCTCTGAACTCCAACCCCATTCATACCCCCATTCCCCTCTGAACTCTTACCCCATTCATACCCCCATTCCCCTCTGAACTTACCCCATTCATACCCCCATTCCCCTCTGAACTTACCCCATTCATACCCCCATTCCCCTCTGAACTCCAACCCCATTCATACCCCCATTCCCCTCTGAACTCTTCCCCCATTCATACCCCCATTCCCTTCTGAACTTACCCCATTCATACCCCCATTCCCCTCTGAACTCCAACCCAATTCATACCCCCATTCCCCTCTGAACATACCCCATTCATACCCCCATTCCGCTCTGAACTTACCCCATTTATACCCCCATTCCCCTCTGAACCCTTCCCCCATTCATACCCCCATTCCCCTCTGAACTCCAACCCCATTCATACCCCCATTCCCCTCTGAACTCTTCCCCCATTCATACCCCCATTCCCCTCTGAACCCTTCCCCCATTCATACCCCCATTCCCCTCTGAACTTCCCCCATTCAAACACCCATTCCCCTCTGAACTTACCACATTCATACCCCCATTCCCCTCTGAACTTACCCCAATCATACCCCCATTCCACTCTGAACTTACCCCATTCATTCCCCGATTCCCCTCTGAATTCCAACCCCATTCATACCCCCATTCCCCTCTGAACTCCAACCCCATTCATACCCCCATTCCCCTCTGAACTTGCCCCATTCATACCCCCATTCCCCTCTGAACCCCAACCCCATTCATACCCCCATTCCCCTCTGAACTTACCCCATTCATACCCCCATTCCCCTCTGAACATGCCCCATTCATACCCCCATTCCCCTCTGAACCCCAACCCCATTCATACCCCCATTCCCCTCTGTACTCCAACCCCATTCATACCCCCATTCCCCTCTGATCCCCAACCCCATTCATACCCCCATTCCCCTCTGTACTCCAACCCCATTCATACCCCCATTCCCCTCTGAACTTACCCCATTCATACCCCCATTCCCCTCTGAACATACCCCATTCATACCCTCATTCCCCTCTGAACTCCAACCCCATTCATACCCCCATTCCCCTATGAACTTGCCCCATTCATACCCCCATTCCCCTCTAAACTTGCCCCATTCATACCCCCATTCCCCTCTGAACTTACCCCATTTATACCCCCATTCCCCTCTGAACATACCCCATTCATACCCCCATTCCGCTCTGAACTTACCCCATTCATACCCACATTCCCCTCTGAACTCTTCCCCCATTCATACCCCCATTCCCCTCTGAACCCTTCCCCCATTCATACCCCCATTTCCCTCTGAACTTACCCCATTCATACCCCCATTCCCCTCTGAACTCCAACCCCATTCATACCCCCATTCCCCTCTGAACTCTTCCCCCATTCATACCCCCATTCCCCTCTGAACCCTTCCACCATTCATACCCCCATTCCCCTCTGAACTTACCCGATTCAAACACCCATTCCCCTCTGAACTTACCACATTCATACCCCCATTCCCCTCTGAACTTACCCCATTCATACCCCCATTCCACTCTGAACTTACCCCATTCATTCCCCCATTCCCCTCTGAATTCCAACCCCATTCATACCCCCATTCCCCTCTGAACTCCAACCCCATTCATACCCCCATTCCCCTCTGAACTTGCCCCATTCATACCCCCATTCCCCTCTGAACTCCAACCCCATTCATACCCCCATTCCCCTCTGAACTTGCCCCATTCATACCCCCATTCCCCTCTGAACCCCAACCCCATTCATACCCCCATTCCCCTCTGAACTTACCCCATTCATACCCCCATTCCCCTCTGAACATGCCCCATTCATACCCCCATTCCCCTCTGAACCCCAACCCCATTCATACCCCCATTCCCCTCTGTACTCCAACCCCATTCATACCCCCATTCCCCTCTGATCCCCAACCCCATTCATACCCCCATTCCCCTCTGAACCCCAACCCCATTCATACCCCCATTCCCCTATGAACTTGCCCCATTCATACCCCCATTCCCCTCTAAACTTTCCCCATTCATACCCCCATTCCCCTCTGAACTTACCCCATTTATACCCCCATTCCCCTCTGAACATACCCCATTCATACCCCCATTCCCCTCTGAACCCCAACCCCATTCATACCCCCATTCCGCTCTGAACTTACCCCATTCATACCCACATTCCCCTCTGAACTCTTCCCCCATTCATACCCCCATTCCCCTCTGAACCCTTCCCCCATTCATACCCCCATTCCCCTCTAAACTTACCCCATTCATACCCCCATTCCCCTCTGAACTCCAACCCCATTCATACCCCCATTCCCCTCTGAACTCTTCCCCCATTCATACCCCCATTCCCCTCTGAACCCTTCCACCATTCATACCCCCATTCCCCTCTGAACTTACCCGATTCAAACACCCATTCCCCTCTGAACTTACCACATTCATACCCCCATTCCCCTCTGAACTTACCCCATTCATACCCCCATTCCACTCTGAACTTACCCCATTCATTCCCCCATTCCCCTCTGAATTCCAACCCCATTCATACCCCCATTCCCCTCTGAACTCCAACCCCATTCATACCCCCATTCCCCTCTGAACCCTTCCCCCATTCATACCCCCATTCCACTCTGAACTTACCCCATTCATACCCCCATTCCCCTCTGAACTTACCCCATTCATGCCCCCATTCCCCTCTGAACTTACCCCATTCATACCCCCATTCCCCTCTGAACTTACCCCATTCATACACCCATTCCCCTCTGTACTTACCCCATTCATACCCCCATTCCCCTCTGAACATACCCCATTCAAACCCCCATTCCCCTCTGAACTTGCCCCAATCAAACCCCCATTCCCCTCTGAACTTACCCCATTCATACACCCATTCCCCTCTGAACCCCAACCCCATTCATACCCCCATTCCCCTTTGAACTTACCCCATTCAAACCCCCATTCCCCTCTGAACTTGCCCCATTCAAACCCCCATTCCCCTCTGAACTTGCCCCATTCAAACCCCCATTCCCCTCTGAACTTGCCCCATTCATACCCCCATTCCCCTCTGACCTTACCCCATTCATATCCCCATTCCCCTCTGAACTCCAACCCCATTCATACCCCCATTCCCCTCTGAACTCTTCCCCCATTCATACCCCCATTCCCCTCTGAACTTACCCCATTCATACCCCCATTCCCCTCTGAACTCCAACCCCATTCATACCCCCATTCCCCTCTGAACTCTTACCCCATTCATACCCCCATTCCCCTCTGAACTTACCCCATTCATACCCCCATTCCCCTCTGAACTTGCCCCATTCATACCCCCATTCCCCTCTGAACTTACCCCATTCATACCCCCATTCCCCTCTGAACTCCAACCCCATTCATACCCCCATTCCCCTATGAACTTGCCCCATTCATACCCCCATTCCCCTCTGAACTTGCCCCATTCATACCCCCATTCCCCTCTGAACTTACCCCATTTATACCCCCATTCCCCTCTGAACATACCCCATTCATACCCCCATTACGCTCTGAAACTACCCCATTCATACCCCCATTCCCCTCTGAACTCCAACCCCATTCATACCCCCATTCCCCTCTGAACTCTTCCCCCATTCATACCCCCATTCCCCTCTGAACCCTTCCCCCATTCATACCCCCATTCCCCTCTGAACTTACCCCATTCATACCCCCATTCCCCTCTGAACTCCAACCCCATTCATACCCCCATTCCCCTCTGAACTCTTCCCCCATTCATACCCCCATTCCCCTCTGAACCCTTCCCCCATTCATACCCCCATTCCCCTCTGAACTTACCCCATTCAAACACCCATTCCCCTCTGAACTTACCACATTCATACCGCCATTCCCCTCTGAACTTACCCCATTCATACACCCATTCCCCTCTGAACCCCAACCACATTCATACCCCCATTCCCCTTTGAACTTACCCCATTCAAACCCCCATTCCCCTCTGAACTTGCCCCATTCAAACCCCCATTCCCCTCTGAACTTGCCCCATTCAAACCCCCATTCCCCTCTGAACTTGCCCCATTCATACCCCCATTCCCCTCTGAACTTACCCCATTCATACCCCCATTCCCCTCTGAACTCCAACCCCATTCATACCCCCATTCCCCTCTGAACTCTTCCCCCATTCATACCCCCATTCCCCTTTGAACTTACCCCATTCAAACCCCCATTCCCCTCTGAACTTGCCCCATTCAAACACCCATTCCCCTCTGAACTTGCCCCATTCAAACCCCCATTCCCCTCTGAACTTGCCCCATTCATACCCCCATTCCCCTCTGAACTTACCCCATTCATACCCCCATTCCCCTCTGAACTCCAACCCCATTCATACCCCCATTCCCCTCTGACCTCTTCCCCCATTCATACCCCCATTCCCTTCTGAATTTACCCCATTCATACCCCCATTCCCCTCTGAACTCCAACCCCATTCATACCCCCATTCCCCTCTGAACTTACCCCATTTATACCCCCATTCCCCTCTGAACATACCCCATTCATACCCCCATTCCGCTCTGAACTTACCCCATTTATACCCCCATTCCCCTCTGAACCCTTCCCCCATTCATACCCCCATTCCCCTCTGAACTCCAACCCCATTCATACCCCCATTCCCCTCTGAACTCTTCCCCCATTCATACCCCCATTCCCCTCTGAACTCTTCCCCCATTCATACCCCCATTCCCCTCAGAACACTTCCCCCATTCATATCCCCATTCCCCTCTGAACTTCCCCCATTCAAACACCCATTCCCCTCTGAACTTACCACATTCATACCCCCATTCCCCTCTGAACTTACCCCATTCATACCCCCATTCCACTCTGAACTTACCCCATTCATTCCCCGATTCCCCTCTGAATTCCAACCCCATTCATACCCCCATTCCCCTCTGAACTCCAACCCCATTCATACCCCCATTCCCCTCTGAACCCTTCCCCCATTCATATCCCCATTTCCCTCTGAACTTACCCCATTCATGCCCCCATTGCCCTCTGAACTTACCCCATTCATACCCCCATTCCCCTCTGAACTTACCCCATTCATACACCCATTCCACTCTGTACTTACCCCATTCATACCCCCATTCCCCTCTGAACATACCCCATTCAAACCCCCATTCCCCTCTGAACTTGCCCCATTCAAACCCCCATTCCCCTCTGAACTTACCCCATTCATACACCCATTCCCCTCTGAACCCCAACCCCATTCATACCCCCATTCCCCTTTGAACTTACCCCATTCAAACCCCCATTCCCCTCTGAACTTGCCCCATTCATACCCCCATTCCCCTCTGAACTTACCCCATTCATGCCCCCATTCCCCTCTGAACTTACCCCATTCATACCCCCATTCCCCTCTGAACTTACCCCATTCATACACCCATTCCACTCTGTACTTACCCCATTCATACCCCCATTCCCCTCTGAACATACCCCATTCAAACCCCCATTCCACTCTGAACTTACCCCATTCATTCCCCGATTCCCCTCTGAATTCCAACCCCATTCATACCCCCATTCCCCTCTGAACTCCAACCCCATTCATACCCCCATTTCCCTCTGAACCCTTCCCCCATTCATACCCCCATTCCCCTCTGAACTTACCCCATTCATACCCCCATTCCCCTCTGAACTTACCCCATTCATGCCCCCATTCCCCTCTGAACTTACCCCATTCATACCCCCATTCCCCTCTGAACTCTTCCCCCATTCATACCCCCATTCCCCTCTGAACCCTTCCCCCATTCATACCCCCATTCCCCTCTGAACTTCCCCCATTCAAACACCCATTCCCCTCTGAACTTACCACATTCATACCCCCATTCCCCTCTGAACTTACCCCATTCATACCCCCATTCCACTCTGAACTTACCCCATTCATTCCCCGATTCCCCTCTGAATTCCAACCCCATTCATACCCCCATTCCCCTCTGAACTCCAACCCCATTCATACCCCCATTCCCCTCTGAACCCTTCCCCCATTCATACCCCCATTCCCCTCTGAACCCTTCCCCCATTCATACCCCCATTCCCCTCTGAACTTACCCCATTCATACCCCCATTCCCCTCTGAACTCCAACCCCATTCATACCCCCATTCCCCTCTGAACTCTTCCCCCATTCATACCCCCATTCCCCTCTGAACCCTTCCCCCATTCATACCCCCATTCCCCTCTGAACTTACCCCATTCAAACACCCATTCCCCTCTGAACTTACCACATTCATACCGCCATTCCCCTCTGAACTTACCCCATTCATACACCCATTCCCCTCTGAACCCCAACCACATTCATACCCCCATTCCCCTTTGAACTTACCCCATTCAAACCCCCATTCCCCTCTGAACTTGCCCCATTCAAACCCCCATTCCCCTCTGAACTTGCCCCATTCAAACCCCCATTCCCCTCTGAACTTGCCCCATTCATACCCCCATTCCGCTCTGAACTTACCCCATTCATACCCCCATTCCCCTCTGAACTCCAACCCCATTCATACCCCCATTCCCCTCTGAACTCTTCCCCCATTCATACCCCGATTCCCCTTTGAACTTACCCCATTCAAACCCCCATTCCCCTCTGAACTTGCCCCATTCAAACCCCCATTCCCCTCTGAACTTGCCCCATTCAAACCCCCATTCCCCTCTGAACTTGCCCCATTCATACCCCCATTCCCCTCTGAACTTACCCCATTCATACCCCCATTCCCCTCTGACCTCTTCCCCCATTCATACCCCCATTCCCTTCTGAATTTACCCCATTCATACCCCCATTCCCCTCTGAACTCCAACCCCATTCATACCCCCATTCCCCTCTGAACTTACCCCATTTATACCCCCATTCCCCTCTGAACATACCCCATTCATACCCCCATTCCGCTCTGAACTTACCCCATTTATACCCCCATTCCCCTCTGAACCCTTCCCCCATTCATACCCCCATTCCCCTCTGAACTCCAACCCCATTCATACCCCCATTCCCCTCTGAACTCTTCCCCCATTCATACCCCCATTCCCCTCTGAACTCTTCCCCCATTCATACCCCCATTCCCCTCAGAACACTTCCCCCATTCATACCCCCATTCCCCTCTGAACTTCCCCCATTCAAACACCCATTCCCCTCTGAACTTACCACATTCATACCCCCATTCCCCTCTGAACTTACCCCATTCATACCCCCATTCCACTCTGAACTTACCCCATTCATTCCCCGATTCCCCTCTGAATTCCAACCCCATTCATACCCCCATTCCCCTCTGAACTCCAACCCCATTCATACCCCCATTCCCCTCTGAACCCTTCCCCCATTCATATCCCCATTCCCCTCTGAACTTACCCCATTCATGCCCCCATTCCCCTCTGAACTTACCCCATTCATACCCCCATTCCCCTCTGAACTTACCCCATTCATACACCCATTCCACTCTGTACTTACCCCATTCATACCCCCATTCCCCTCTGAACATACCCCATTCAAACCCCCATTCCCCTCTGAACTTGCCCCATTCAAACCCCCATTCCCCTCTGAACTTACCCCATTCATACACCCATTCCCCTCTGAACCCCAACCCCATTCATACCCCCATTCCCCTTTGAACTTACCCCATTCAAACCCCCATTCCCCTCTGAACTTGCCCCATTCATACCCCCATTCCCCTCTGAACTTACCCCATTCATGCCCCCATTCCCCTCTGAACTTACCCCATTCATACCCCCATTCCCCCCTGAACTTACCCCATTCATACACCCATTCCACTCTGTACTTACCCCATTCATACCCCCATTCCCCTCTGAACATACCCCATTCAAACCCCCATTCCACTCTGAACTTACCCCATTCATTCCCCGATTCCCCTCTGAATTCCAACCCCATTCATACCCCCATTCCCCTCTGAACTCCAACCCCATTCATACCCCCATTTCCCTCTGAACCCTTCCCCCATTCATACCTCCATTCCCCTCTGAACTTACCCCATTCATACCCCCATTCCCCTCTGAACTTACCCCATTCATGCCCCCATTCCCCTCTGAACTTACCCCATTCATACCCCCATTCCCCTCTGAACTCTTCCCCCATTCATACCCCCATTCCCCTCTGAACCCTTCCCCCATTCATACCCCCATTCCCCTCTGAACTTCCCCCATTCAAACACCCATTCCCCTCTGAACTTACCACATTCATACCCCCATTCCCCTCTGAACTTACCCCATTCATACCCCCATTCCACTCTGAACTTACCCCATTCATTCCCCGATTCCCCTCTGAATTCCAACCCCATTCATACCCCCATTCCCCTCTGAACTCCAACCCCATTCATACCCCCATTCCCCTCTGAACCCTTCCCCCATTCATACCCCCATTCCCCTCTGAACTTACCCCATTCATACCTCCATTCCCCTCTGAACTTACCCCATTCATGCCCCCATTCCCCTCTGAACTTACCCCATTCATACCCCCATTCCCCTCTGAACTTACCCCATTCATACACCCATTCCACTCTGTACTTACCCCATTCATACCCCCATTCCCCTCTGAACATACCCCATTCAAACCCCCATTCCCCTCTGAACTTGCCCCATTCAAACCCCCATTCCCCTCTGAACTTACCCCATTCATACACCCATTCCCCTCTGAACCCCAACCCCATTCATACCCCCATTCCCCTTTGAACTTACCCCATTCAAACCCCCATTCCCCTCTGAACTTGCCCCATTCATACCCCCATTCCCCTCTGAACTTACCCCATTCATATCCCCATTCCCCTCTGAACTCCAACCCCATTCATACCCCCATTCCCCTCTGAACTCTTCCCCCATTCATACCCCCATTCCCCTCTGAACTTACCACATTCATACCCCCATTCCCCTCTGAACTCCAACCCCATTCATAGCCCCATTCCCCTCTGAACTCTTACCCCATTCATACCCCCATTCCCCTCTGAACTTACCCCATTCATACCCCCATTCCCCTCTGAACTTGCCCCATTCATACCCCCATTCCCCTCTGAACTTACCCCATTCATACCCCCATTCCCCTCTGAACTCCAACCCCATTCATACCCCCATTCCCCTTTGAACTTGCCCCATTCATACCCCCATTCCCCTCTGAACTTACCCCATTCATGCCCCCATTCCCCTCTGAACTTACCCCATTAATACCCCCATTCCCCTCTGAACATACCCCATTCATACCCCCATTCCGCTCTGAACTTACCCCATTCATACCCCCATTCCCCTCTGAACTTGCCCCATTCATACCCCCATTCCACTCTGAACTTACCCCATTCATACCCCCATTCCCCTCTGAACTCCAACCCCATTCATACCCCCATTCCCCTATGAACTTGCCCCATTCATACCCCCATTCCCCTCTGAACTTACCCCATTCATGCCCCCATTCCCCTCTGAACTTACCCCATTTATACCCCCATTCCCCTCTGAACATACCCCATTCATACCCCCATTCCGCTCTGAACTTACCCCATTCATACCCCCATTCCCCTCTGAACTCCAACCCCATTCATACCCCCATTCCCCTCTGAACTCCAACCCCATTCATACCCCCATTACCCTCTGAACTTCCCCCATTCATACCCCCATTCCCCTCTGAACTCCAACCCCATTCATACCCCCATTCCCCTCTGAACTTACCCCATTCATACCCCCATTCTTCTCCAAACTCCAGCTCATTGATACTCGATTCATATCTGGTCTTAACATGCCAAAGTTATTTTTTTACTTGTTCAGAAATTATGATTAGATGCATGAAGATTGAGCAAAGTATAATCTATCCAATCATTTGGCAATCATTGACAAATCACAGGGTTGTGGGGGGGGGTGGCAATATCTGTAATTGTGGTTTGTGATGAGGTGCTGGTTGGTATTGGGCTGTACTCTATACAATTGGTGTACAACAGTCTCGAGCAGATCAAGAATGGTAACTCCCTGTGGTTGATGGAGAATTACAACTCCAGGTTAACTTTCAGTATCGATGGGTGGCTCGGTGGGGCAGTGGTTAGCACTGCTGCCTCACGGCGCCGAGGACCCGGGTTCGATCCTGGCTCCGGGTCAGTGTCCGTGTGGAGTTTGCACATTCTCCCTGTGTCTGCGTGGGTCTCACCCCCACAACCCAAAGATGTGCAGGGTAGGTGGATTGGCCACGCTAAATCAGGAGACAGCGTCTGATCTTTAAAAATGAATGAGCTGAAACCATTCACAGTGGAAATACATTTTTTGACTTAGGCACTTGTTGTTTCAGATAACGGACTGATTGACACCCCCACCATCATCGTTAGGGGTCCTGGAAATCACAGAGTCTTGTGGAAAAATGACGCAGAGTTATCTGAGTACATGAAAGGTAGGACCATCAATGGTATAACACGTGGATGTTTATTTCCCAATCGTTTAATCTCACTGGCTAGGGAGGGAGCAAGAGGGAAACAGTTTGTCCTGTTTCTCACCCTGCTTCCACACCAGCCTGCTATCAGCTTACATTCCAGCAACTTTGTGGATCACATTTTTAAAAAACTAAACATTGTTAGTCCAACTAAAGGGGAACATTATGGGATGCCGGTTTCCTGAAAAATCAAGATGCTGAGTCACACAGTCTACATCCCTGTGTCCTCCAAGAAAGATAGGGTAATGTTTAATGGATGTTATTGTGAATGGAAAACAGTATCCAGGGTGTTCCACAGGGCTCAGTGTTGGGACCCTTGCTGTTTGTTGTAGATATTAATGATCAATGCTCCTCTTGCTCAATGTGGGAGTTCAGGGACACGGCCGATGCCCCTGACTCCTTCACGTGCGGGAAGTGTGTCCAGCTGCAGCTCCTGTTAGACCGCATGACGGCTCTGGAGCTGCGGATGGACTCACTTTGGAGCATCCGCGCTGCTGAGGAGGTCGTGGATAGCACGTTTAGCGAATTAGTCACACCACAGATTAGGATTGGTGAGGGAGAAAGGGAATGGGTGATCAAAAGGCAGAGAAAGAGCAGGAAGGCAGTGCAGGTGTCCCCTGCGGTCATCTCCCTCCAAAACAGGTATATCGTTTTGGATACTGTTGGGGGAGATGGCTCACCAGGGGAAGGCAGCAGTAGCCAGGTTCATGGCACAGTGGCTGGCTCTGCTGTACAGAAGGGCGGGAAAAAGAGTGGAAGGGCTATAGTCATAGGGGATTCAATCGTAAGGGGAGTAGACAGGCGTTTCTGTGGTCGAAAACGAGACTCCCGAATGGTATGTTGCCTCCCGGGTGCACGAGTCAGGGATGTCTCAGGTCGGCTGCAGAACATTCTGAAGGGGGAGGGTGAACAGCCAGTTGTCGTGGTGCATATAGGCACCAATGGTATAGGTAAAAAACGGGATGAGGTCCTACAAGCAGAATTTAGGGAGTTAGGAGCCAAGTTAAAAAGTCGGACCTCAGAGGTAGTAATCTCAGGATTTCTACCAGTGCCACGTGGTAGTCAGAATAGAAACGAAAGAATAGGCAGGATGAATGTGTGGCTTGAGAGATGGTGCAGGAGGGAGGAGTTCAGATTTTTGGGACATTGGGACCGGTTCTGGGGGAGATTGGACTACTACAAATTGGACGGTCTACACCTGGGCCGGACTGGAACCAATGTCCTTGGGGGTGCTTTTGCTAACGCTGTTGGGGAGGGTTTAAAGTAATGTGGCAGGGGGATGGGAACCAAATGAGGAGGTTAGTGGACAGTAAGGAGGTAGTAACTAAAGCCTGTAAGGAGCTAGATCATGAAGTCAGCGTGACTAAGGGGAAGAGTAGGCAGGGAGCAGATGATGAACGCAAAGGGACTGGTGGTCTGAGGTGCATTTGTTTTAATACAAGAAGTGTAGTAGGTAAGGCAGATAAACTTAGGGCTTGGATTAGTACCTGGGAGTATGATGTTATTGCTATTACTGAGACTTGGTTGAGGGAAGGGCATGATTGGCAACTAAATATCCCAGGGTATAGATGCTTCAGGCGGGATAGAGAGGGAGGTAAAAGGGGTGGAGGAGTTGCATTACTGGTCAGAGAGGATATCACAGCTGTGCTGAAGGAGGGCACTGTGGAGGATTCGAGCAGAGAGGCGATATGCAGAGCGCAGAAATAGGAAGGGTGCGGTAACAATGTTGGGGCTGTACTACAGACCTCCCAACAGCAAGCGTGAGATAGAGGTACAAATATGTGAACAGATTATGGAAAGATGTAGGAGCAACAGGATGGTGGTGATAGGAGATTTTAATTTTCCCAACATTGACTGGGATACACTTAGTATCAGAGGTCTAGATGGAGCAGAATTTGTAAGGAGCATCCAGGAGAGTTTTTTAGAGCCGTATGTAAATAGTCCAACTCGGGAAGGGGCCATACTGGACCTGGTATTGGGGAATGATCCCAGCCAGGTGGTTGAAGTTTCAGTCGGGGATTACTTTGGGAATAGTGATCACAATTCCGTAAGTTTTAGAATAATCATGGACAAAGACGAGAGTGGTCCTAAAGGAAGAGTGCTAAATTGGGGAAAGGCCAACTATACCAAAATTCGGCAGGAGCTGAGGAATGTGGATTGGGAGCAGCTGTTTGAAGGTAAATCCACATTTGATATGTGGGAGGCTTTTAAAGAGAGGCTGATTAGAGTGCAGGACAGACATGTCCCTGTGAAAATGAGGGATAGAAATGGCAAGATTAGGGAACCATGGATGACAGGTGAAATTGTGAGACTAGCTAAGAGGAAAAAGGAAACATACATAAGGTCTAGGCGACTGAAGACAGACGAAGCTCGGGAATGTAGGACCAATCTGAAACGAGGAATCAAGAGGGCTAAAAGGGGTCACGACATATCTTTAGCAAACAGGGTTAAGGAAAATCCCAAAGCCTTTTATTCATATATAAGGAGCAAGAGGGTAACTAGAGAAAGGGTTGGCCCACTCAAGGACAAAGGAGGAAAATTATGCGTGGAGTCAGAGAAAATGGGTGAGATTCTTAACGAGTACTTTGCATCAGTATTCACCGAGGAGAGGGACATGACAGATGTTGAGGTTAGGGATAGATGTTTGAATACTCTAGGTCAAGTCGGCATAAGGAGGGAGGATGTGTTGGGTATTCCACAAAGCATTAAGGTGGACAAGTCCCCAGGTATGGATGGGATCTATCCCAGGTTACTGAGGGAAGTGAGAGAGGAAATAGCTGGGGCCTTAACAGATATCTTTGCAGCATCCTTGAACACGGGTGAGGTACCAGAGGACTGGAGAAATGCTAATGTTGTCCCTTTGTTTAAGAAGGGTAGCAGGGATAATCCAGGGAATAATAGACCGGTGAGCCTGACGTCAGTGGTAGGGAAGCTGCTGGAGAAGATACTGAGGGATAGGATCTATTCCCATATGGAAGAAAATGGGCTTATCAGTGATAGGCAGCATGGTTTTGTGCAGGGAAGGTCATGTCTTACCATCTTAATATAATTCTTTGAGGAAGTGACAAAGATTGATGAGGGAAGGGCTGTAGATGTCATATACATGGACTTCAGTAAGGCATTTGATAAGGTTCCCCATGGTAGGCTGATGGAGAAAGTGAAGTCTCATGGGGTCCAGGGTGTACTAGCTAGATGGATAAAGAACTGGCTGGGCAACAGGAGACAGAGAGTAGTGGTGGAAGGGAGTTTCGCAAAATGGAGAACTGTGACCAGTGGTGTTCCACAGGGATCCGTGCTGGGACCACTGTTGTTTGTGATATACATAAATGATCTGGAGGAAGGTATAGGTGGTCTGATTAGCAAGTTTGCAGATGACAGTAAGATTGGTGGAGTAGCAGATAGTGAAGGGGACTGTCAGAGAATACAGCAGAATGTAGATAGATTGGAGAGTTGGGCGGAGAAATGGCAGATGGAGTTCAATCCGGGCAAATGCGAGGTGATGCATTTTGGGAGATCCAATTCAAGAGCGAACTATACGGTAAATGAAAAAGCCCTGGGGAAAATTGATGTACAGAGAGATCTGGGTGTTCAGGTCCATTGTACCCTGAAGGTGGCTGCGCAGGCTGCTAGAGTGGTCAAGAAGGCATGCTTTCCTTCATCGGAAAGGGTATTGAGTAGAAGAGTTGACAGGTCATGTTACAGTTGTATAAGACTTTGGTTCGGCCACATTTGGAATACTGCGTGCAGTTCTGGTCGCCACATTACCAGAAGGATGTGGATGCTTTGGAGAAGGTGCAGAGGAGGTTCACCAGGATGTTGCCTGGTATGGAGGGCACTAGCTATGAAGAGAGGTTGAGTAGATTAGGATTATTTTCATTAGAAAGACGGAGATTGAGGGGGGACCTCATTGAGGTCTACAAAATCATGAGAGGTATAGACCGGGTGGCTAGCAAGAAGCTTTTTCCCAGAGTGGGGGACTCAATTACTAGGGGTCACGAGTTCAAGGTGAGAGGGGAAAAGTTTAAGGGAGATGTGCGTGGAAAGTTCTTTACGCAGGGGGTGGTGGGTGCCTGGAACGCCTTGCTGGCGGAGGTGGTAGAGGTGGGCCTCTTGTGACACTAACCCCATCGCGGAGACGGGAACCCACGCAAATGCACGGAATCACGCCGGCCGTTCTACGCCGGCTGGAGCTGCGGGAACCACCCCAACACCAACCTAGCCCCCTAGAAAGGGGCACATTCCTCATTATCGTGGACCGTTGACGCCGGAGTGGTTGGTGCCGCTTTTCACGCCAGCGTCGGAACTTGGCCGTGGGATTGGAAAATCCCGGCCAATGTCTCTGATTAACTACATCGCAGGGGACCCTCGTAATATAAACAAAAATCCATTAGCCCAAACCTTTACGATGCTTTAATTGCACCTCTGGCTCCCAAAACGCCTGGCTGTCTTTCAAACCATGATTTTTAAAAACACTACCGCAGCAGTCATACACACACTAACCTAGCGTTTCACCCTTACTGCACCCAATACATATAATACAATATATCTGAAATTGACATTTGTCAATTAGCAATGGGACATCATCCAGTAAATGCTTTTCATCATTGGCCTGTTGTAGATAATGGATGGAATATGAACACATCACACGGTTCATCCGGAGCATCTGGCCATTTTGTGTTTGACTGGGAGAAAGCCTTCAACGGAAACAGGGCGGCATACGAGAAATACCTACGAGGTGAGGAGGGGGGTTTATACAGGATTTCCAGGGTTTGTATGGGATCCCCAGATCTTGCGCTGTTTCGCTGATAATTATTGGACATTTTCTCCCTCACTCCGATTTTCACAGTAACTTCATTGCAGTGTTAATGTAAGCCTCTTGTGACACTAATAATGATTATTGTTATTATTATTGAGCCCAACTTGGGGATGGCCTTCACCCCATAAGCCAATTGGGACCCTTTAGTGGTCAGTTACGGGTCTCAGCCGAGCTCCACTAGTATTCAAGCCAGGGCCTCGCCATCTGGGGAGGCCACTCGGCGAACCCTGTTGGTCTGTGTTCTGATGGGGCAGTTTTCTGGGAGGGGGTTGGAGGGGTCCCTCACTCACAGGCGTTCAGGAAGGAGGGGGCCTACAGGAAACCCCTCCGCCTTCCAACACTGCTGTTTTTTATTCTAGAAAGGGTGTAAGCGAAGCAACACAGGCCAGACAGTTTAACCCTGAAGGTGGGAAATCGAGGACAAATTTAATAGTCGCTTGGACAAACGTGGATTGATTAAAGAACGCTTGGATTTGTTCATGTTCAACTAACTTGATTCAATTTTTAGATGAATTAACGGGAGGGTGATGAGGTTAATGGAATTACTGTGGTGCACATGGTCTTCATAGAGTCACAAAAATACAGTGCAGAAGAGACCATTCGGCCCATCGAGTCTGCACCGGTGCATTAAAGGCCCTGACCTGCAACTTAATCCCACTTGCCAGCACTTGGCCCACAGCCTCGAACGTGCCAAGGGCTCATCCGGGTATTTTTTAAAGGATGTGAGGCAACCCGCCTCTCCCCCCTCCCAGGCAGCACGTTCCAGACCCGCCTCTACCCCCCTCCCAGGCAGTGCGTTCCAGACCCTCACCCCCCTCCCAGGCAGCGCGTTCCAGACCCGCCTCTACCACCCTCCCAGGCAGTGCGTTCCAGACCCTCACCCCCCTCCCAGGCAGTGCGTTCCAGACCCTCACCACCCTCCCAGGCAGCGCGTTCCAGACCCTCACCCCCCTCCCAGGCAGCGCGTTCCAGACCCTCACCCCCCTCCCAGGCAGTGCGTTCCAGACCCTCACCCCCCTCCCAGGCAGTGCGTTCCAGACCCTCACCCCCCTCCCAGGCAGCGCGTTCCAGACCCGCCTCTACCACCCTCCCAGGCAGTGCGTTCCAGACCCTCACCCCCCTCCCAGGCAGCGCGTTCCAGACCCGCCTCTACCACCCTCCCAGGCAGTGCGTTCCAGACCCTCACCCCCCTCCCAGGCAGTGCGTTCCAGACCCTCACCCCCCTCCCAGGCAGCGCGTTCCAGACCCTCACCCCCCTCCCAGGCAGCGTGTTCCAGACCCTCACCCCCCTCCCAGGCAGCGCGTTCCAGACCCTCACCCCCCTCCCAGGCAGCGCGTTCCAGACCCTCACCCCCCTCCCAGGCAGCGCGTTCCAGACCCTCACCCCCCTCCCAGGCAGTGCGTTCCAGACCGTCACCCCCCTCTGGGTAAAAAGGTTTTTCCTCAAATCCCCTCTAAACCTCCTGCCCGGCATCTTGAACTTGTGGCCCCCTCGACCTGACCCTTCAACTAAGGGGAACAGCTGCTCCCTATCCCCCCTGTCCATGCCGCGCACAATCTTGTCCACCTCGATCAGGTCACCCTCAGTCTTCTCTGCTCCAGTGAAAACAACCCAAACCTATCCAACCTCTCTTCATAACTGAAATGCTCCATCCCAGCAACATCCAGGTGAATCTCCTCTGCACCCCCTCCAGCGCAATCACATCCTTCCTATAATGTGGTGACCAGAATTGCACACAGTGCTCCAGCTGTGGCCTCACCAAAGTTCTGTACAACTCCAACAGGACCTCCCTGCTTTTGTAATCTGTGCCTCTATTGATAAAGGCAAGTGTCCCATAAACCTTTTTCACCTCCCTATTGATGCACGATCAATTGCACAAAGACTTGAGTTGGGTACAACTGAGGCTTTATTGCTCTAAGATGTGTGGCCTCCCACAGCAGCTGGCGAAATGGCTGCAGCATGGAGGACACACATATTTATACTTCGCCTACTGGGCGGAGCCAGCAGGCAGGGACTACCAACGTACCTGTAGTACAGGTCCTACCATACATCACCTAATAGAGGTGCAACAGTGGTTTACCACACCTATTAACTTGCTCTTCCTGCCTTCAGAGATCTATGGACAAACAAGCCAAGGTCCCTTTCTTCCTCGGAACTTCCCAGTGTCAGGCCATTCATTGAATACTTCCTTCTCTAATTGCTCATTCCAAAATGTATCATCTTTTCAGGGTTAAATTCCATCTGCCACTTCTCCGCCCATTTGACCCTCCCGTCTGTATCTTCCTGTTACCCAGGACACTCAGCCTCACTGTTAACCACCCGGCCAATCTTTGTGTCATCTGCAAACTTACTGATCGAACCCCCCACACAGTCATCTATGTCATTTATATAAATGACAAACAGTAGGGGACCCAGCACGGATCCCTGTGGTACCCCACTGGTCACTGACTCCCAGACAATAAAGCAGCCGTCTGTCATCACCCTCTGTCTCCTACAGCTCAGCCAATAATGAATCCACCGTATCAAGTTCCCCTGTAACCCATGTGCATTTGCCTTCTTTATAAGTCTCCCATGAGGGACCTTGTCAAAGGCTTTGCTAAAATTCATATAAAGTCCATCAATTGCTTCACAGCTCCAGGGTCCTAGGTTCGATTCTGGCTTGGGTCACTGTCTGTGTGGAGTCTGCACATCCTCCCCGTGTGTACGTGGGTTTCCTCCGGGTGCTCCAGTTTCCTCCCACAGTCCAAAAATGTGCAGGTTAGGTGGATTGGCGACGCTAAATTGCCCTTAGTGTCAAAAATTGCCGTTAGTGTTGGGTGGGGTTACTGGGTTATGGGGATAGGGTGGAGGTGTTGACCTTGGGTAGGGTGCTCTTTCCAAGAACCGGTGCAGACTCGATGGGCCGAATGGCCTCCTTCTGCACTGTAAATTCTATGATCAACTGCACCACCCTCTACACACCTGGTCACATCCTCAAAAATCTCAATCAAATTTGTTAGGTATGACCTCCCTCTGACAAAGCCATGCTGACTATTCCTGATCAAACCTGGCCTCTCCAAGTGGAGATAGATTCTCTTCTTCAGAATTTTCTCCAATAGTTTCCCCACCTCTGATGTGAGGCTCACTGGCCTGTAGTTCCCTGGCTTATCTCTACAACCCTTCTTAAATAGTGGGGAGGAATTAAAAATTTGGGTCAGAGCCCCTGCAATCTGCTTCCCTCACCTCCGGCAGCGTCCTGGGAGACAATTTATCTGGACCTGGAGACTTGTCCACTTTTAAGCCTGCCAACACCTCCAGTACCTTGTCACTCCCTATGACAATTTGCTCAAGAACCTCACACTCTCTCTCCCTCAGTTATATATCTACATCTTCATTCTCTTGGGTGAAGACAGAGAGGAGAGGCGGTGGCATAGTGTTATTGTCACTGGACTAGTAAACCGGAGACCCAGAGTACTGCTCTGGGGACCGAGGTTCGAATCCCACCAGGGCAGATGGTGAAATAAAATAAAAAATCTGGAATTAAAAAGTCAAATGATGACCATGAAACCATTGTCAATCGTCGTAAAAACCCATCTGGGTCACCAATGTCCTTTAGGGAAGGAAATCTGCCGTCCTTACCCGGTCTGGCCTACATGTGACTCCAGACCCACAGCAATGTGGTTGACTCTTAACTCCCCCCCTCAAAGGCAATTAGGGATGGGCAATAAAAGCTGGCCCAGCCTCCGACACCCACGCCCCAGGAACGAATATAAGTTTTTTTAAAGTAGGGATTACTGTCGGGATTCTCTGATTCTAAAGGATGTGCAGGCTTTTATAAAGAGGAGCCCAGAGTACAGAAGCAAGGAGGCTTTGTTAAACTTGTATAACTCAGTGGCTCAGTATCAGTATAAATTTCAGTCCTGGACACCACACTTCAGGAAGGATGTGAAGCAAGTAGCGAGGATGCAGAAAAGTTTCACAGTGATGGTTCCCGAGATCAGGGGGGTGATTCTCCGAGCCCCACACCGGGCCGGAGAACCGCAGTAACCGTGCCACGACGGCCCGACACTGGCGCGCGATTCTCCGAGGTGCGGAGAATCGCCGCCGTTTGGCGTGGCGCCGGCTGCCTGCCGCTGGAATCGGCGGGGCCGCCAATTCTCCGGCCCGAATGCCGCGCGGATACGACAGAGTCCCGCCGGCGCCGTTCACCCCTGGTCACTGCCGGCAGGAGCTCTGCACGGACGGTCGGGGGGCAGCCTGTGGGGGGGGGGGGGCTCCTTCACCGGGGGGGGGGGGGGCCTTCGATCGGGTCTGGCCCACGATTGGGGCCCACCAATCGGTGGGCCGGCCTCTCCTCCTCCCCCCCCCCCCCCCCCCCACACCACCGGGTCTACGTTCTGGCACGGCCGGCTCCATAATACTGACGCCAGGTTGGTCGGGGCCGGCGCGCTGAACAAGTCCCCCGTGCGCGGATTGGTGCGGCGCCCATTTGGCGCTGCGACAGGAGGCTGGAGCGGCGTGAACTGCTCCGGCGCCGTGCTGGACCCCTGTGGGGGTCAGAATCGGTCGTACCCGGGCCGGGTTTGCGCCGTTATGAAACGTGACGGCGTTCATGACGGCGCGAACACTTGGGCTCCATATTGGAGAATCGCCCCCCAGGAACTTCAGTTTCACGGGTATTTTGGACTCTTTGCCTTAAAGAGAAGGCTGAGAACAGATTTGATAGTGGGATCTGAACAGAGTCGAAGGTGAGGAACTTTGCTCATTGTTAGAAGGGTTTACTTTATGACAGTTAAGGGGACGGACTCTAGCACCACAACGTATCACCCACTGACCTGTTTAGCACTGCTGCCCTTCTAATCAGTTTCTACATTGTCCTTTGTAGATAATGGCTGGACCATGCACAGCTCACACGGCTCAGGAAGATCTGGAGCATCCAGACTTCTCGAAGACAACTGGGAGAAAATCTTCAATGGGAACAAGACAGCGTACGAGGAATACCTGAGAGGTGAGAGCAATGGATTTGTGGAGGATTTTCAACAGTGTGTTTTTCAACAGTTGGTCCCTTTCCGTTAGAATCAGGTGAATTCATAATGGGCAACAAAGAGATGGCAGACCAGTTGGACAAATACTTTGGATCACAAATAACCTTCCGGAAATACGAGGGGACAGAGGGTCTAGTATGGAGGAGGAACTGAAGGAAATCCTTATTAATCAGAAAATTGATGGGATTAAAACCCGATAAATCCCCAGGGCCTGAAACTCAGCATCCCAGAGTACTTAAGGAAGTGGACCTAGAAATAGTGGACACCTTGGTGATCATTTCCCAGCATTCTATAGACTCTGGAAGAGTTCCAATGGATTGGAGGGTAGCTAATGTAACGCAACCTTTTTAAAAAGGAGGGAGAGAGAAAACTGGGAATTATAGACCGGTGAGCCTGACATCGATAGTGGGGAAAATACTGGAGTCAATTATTAAGGATGAAACAACTGAGCATTTGGAAAACAGGGACAGGATTGGTCCAAGTCAGCATGGATTCACGAAAGGGAAATCACGCTTGATTAATCTTCTGGAATTTTTTGAGGATGTGACCAGTAGAGTGGACGAGGGTGACCCAGTGGATGTTGTGTATCTGGACTTTCAAAAGGATTTTGACAAGATCCCACACAAGAGATTAGTGGGGAAGATTAAAGCTCATGGTATTGAGGGTAATGTATTGATGAGGATAGAGAACTGGTTGGCAGACAGGAAGCAGAGAGTGGGAATAAACGGGTCCTTTACAGAGTGGCAGGCAGTGACTAGTGGGGTACCACAGGGTTCAGTGCTGGGACCCCAGCTCGTCACAATATACATCAATGATTTGGACAAAGGAATTGCAATATCTCCAAATTTGTAGATGACACTAAGCTGGGTGGCAGTGTGTGCTGTGAGGAGGCTGCAGAGAGGCTGCAGGGTGACTTGGGCAGGCCGGCTGAGTGTAAATTCTTGGCAAATGCAGTATAATGTGGGTAATGTGGGGTTATCCACGTCGGTGGTAAAAACAGGAAGGCAGATTATTATCTGAATGGGGGCAGTTTAGGACAAGGGGAAGTGCAACGAGACCTGGGTGTGATGGTGGAACAGTCGCTGAAGGTTGGCGTGCAGGAACAGCAGGCGGTGAGGAAAGCTAATGGCATGCTGGCCTTCACAGCGAGAGGGTTTGAGTAGAGGAGTAGGGATGTCTTGCTGCAGGTATACAGGCCTTGGTGAGGCCACACCTTGAGCATTGTGGCAGTTTTGGTCTCCTAGTTTGAGGAGGGACATTCTTGCTGTTGAGGGTGTCCAACAAAGGTTCACCAGACTAATTCCCGGGATGGCAGGACTGACAGATGAAGAAAGACTGGATGGACTGGGCTTGTACTCACTGGAGTTTAGAAGAATGAGAGGGCATCTCATAGAAACATATAAAATCCTGATGGGATGGGACAGGCTGGATGCGGGAAGAATGTTCCCGCTGTTGGGGACATCCAGAACTAGGAGTCACAGCCTGAGAATAAGGGGTCAGCCATTCGGGACAGAGATGAGGAAGAACTTCTCTACCTCAGAAAGTTGTGAACTTGTGAAATTCTCTACCACAGAACGTTGTTGGGGCCGGTTCATTGGATATATTCAGAGGGAGCAGGATGTGGACCTTACGGCTAAAGGGATCAAGGGGTATGGAGAGAAAGCAGGAGTGGCTACTGAATTTGCACGATCAGCCAGGATCATATTGAATGGGGGAGCAGGCTCGAAGGGCCGAATGGCCTCCTCCTTGTCCTAGTTTCTGTGTTTCTATGTTTCTTGGTGATGAAACCAGATAAAAAGGTTTGAAAGATCTCAATACAAATGCAAGAAAATGAGTCAGGCTCAGTCCATTCCCTTTAGCCCAACAATATCTTAACAGACACAATTCCCCAGTGAAGATTTACCACTATCTTAACACTAAGGCTTCTTGTTTGGGCTGGCCCAGTTGCAAATAGTTTTCTTCTGGTGGATGTCTAAGGATTCGTTAACTGGTATCTCTCCCTGGCACACACAAAACTGCACTCTAAATTCGCTGTCACTTCAACTGCAGAACAAATACTGGAGTTTGCGAAACTCGGTCCCCCAGCAGCATTGCAGTATAGGAGTTTAGAACTCCTTTCTTCCCTCTCTGACACACACACTGAACTTCTTTTCTGTCTTTTCCTGTCATAGAAGAATAGAATCATAGAAGTTTACAGCATGGAAACAGGCCCTTCGGCCCAACCAGTCCATGCCGCCCAGTTTTTTACCATTAAGCTAGTCCCAGTTGCCCGCACTTGGCCCATAACCCTCTATACCCATCTTACCCATGTAACCATCTAAATGCTTTTTGAAAGACACAATTGTACCCGCTTCTACTACTACCTCTGGCAGCCCATTCCAGACACTCACTACCCTCTGAGTGAAGAAATTGCCCCTCTGGGCCCTTCTGAATCTCTCCCCTCTCACCTTAAACCTATGCCCTCTAGTTTTAGACTCCCCTACCTTTGGGAAAAGATGTTGACTATCTACCTTATCTATGCCCCTCATTATTTTATAGACCTCTATAAGATCACCCCTAAGCCTCCTACGCTCCAGGGAAAAAAGTCCCAGTCTATCCAGCCTCTCCTTATAACTCAAACCATCAAGTCCCGGCAACATCCTAGTAAATCTTTTCTGCACTCTTTCTAGTTTAATAATATCCTTTCTATAATAGGGTGACCAGAACTGCACACAGTATTCCAAGTGTGGCCGTACCAATGTCTTGTACAACTTCAACAAGACGTCCCAACTCCTATATTCAATGTTCTGACCAATGAAACCAAGCATGCCGAATGCCTTCTTCACCACCCTGTCCACCTGCGACTCCACCTTCAAGGAGCTATGAACCTGTACTCCTAGATCTCTTTGTTCTATAACTCTCCCCAACGCCATACCATTAACTGAGTAGGTCCTGGCCTGATTCGATCTGCCAAAATGCATCACCTCACATTTATCTAAATTAAACTCCATCTGCCATTCGTCGGCCCACTGGCCTAATTGATCAAGATCCCGTTGCAATCCTAGATAACCTTCTTCACTATCCACTATGCCACCAATCTTGGTGTCATCTGCAAACTTACTAACCATGCCTCCTAAATTCTCATCCAAATCATTAATATAAATCACAGATAACAGTGGACCCAGCACCGATCCCTGAGGCACACCACTGGTCACAGGCCTCCAGTTTGAAAAACAACCCTCTACAACCACCCTCTGCCTTCTGTCGTCCAGCCAATTTTGAATCCAATTGGCAACCTCACCCTGGATCCCGTGAGCTTTAACCTTCTGCAACAACCTACCATGCGGTACCTTGTCAAAGGCTTTGCTAAAGTCCATGTAGACAACGTCTACTGCACTACCCTCATCTACCTTCTTGGTCACTCCCTCAAAAAACTCAATCAAATTTGTGAGACATGATTTTCCACGCACAAAGCCATGCTGACTGCCCCGAATCAGTCCTTGCCTCTCTAAATGCTTGTAGATCCTGTCTCTCAGAATACCTTCTAGCAACTTACCTACTACAGACGTTAGGCTCACCGGTCTGTAGTTCCCAGGCTTTTCCCTGCTGCCCTTCTTAAACAAGGGCACAACATTCGCCACTCTCCAATCTTCAGGCACCTCACCTGTGGCTGCCGATGATTCAAATATCTCGGTTAGGGGACCCGCAATTTCCTCCCTAGCCTCCCACAACATCCTGGGATACATTTCATCAGGTCCCGGGGATTTATCTACCTTGATGCGCTTTAAGACTTCCAGCACCTCCTCCTCTGTAATATGCACACTTCTCAAGACATCACTATTTATTTCCCTTAGTTTCCTAACATCCATGCCTTTCTCCACCGTGAATACCGATGAGAAATATTCATTCAGGATTTCACCCAACTCTTGTGGCTCTGCACATAGATGCCCTTGTTGATCCTTAAGAGGCCCTACTCTGTCCCTAGTTACTCTTTTCCCCTTTATGTATCTGTAGAATCTCTTTGGATTCTCCCTTGCATTATTTGCCAAAGCAATTTCATGTCCCCTTTTTGCCCTCCTGATTTCCCTCTTAACTCTATTTCGACAATCTCTATACTCTTCAAGGGATCTACTTGATCCCAGTTGCTTATGTACGTCATATGCCTCCTTCTTCTTTTTGACCAGAGTCTCAATATCTCGAGTCATCCAGGGTTCCCTACTTCTACCAGCCTTGCCCTTCACTCTAAAGGGAATGTGCTTACCCTGCACCCTGGTTAACACATTTTTAAAAGCCTCCCATTTACCAGCCGTCCCTTTGCCTGCCAATAGTCTCCCCCAATCTACCTCTGCAAGTTCCTGTCTGATACCATCAAAATTGGCCTTGCCCCAATTAAGAATTTTAACTCTTGGGCCAGACCTATCATTCTCCATAGCTATCTTAAAACTAATGGAATTATGGTCACTTGTCCCAAAGTGATCCCTCACTAGCACTTCTATCACTTGCCCTTCCTTATTTCCCAAGACGAGGTCACTTGTCCCTGTGTGGCACTGGATCCCTGTCGCTAGGCAACAGCAGCCTTTTCTACTTTGTTTTTCCCTAAATCACAAAACTACTAAACACTTTATAACCCATCTTAAAGGTTGCGAAAGCTCATTAAAATGTATGGATCCAAACAAATGCAAAAAAACAGAATTATTTTCCAGGTGACCCACTGGACTTCCCAGCACCAAGCTCTCAAAAAAACTAAATGAAGCTGACACATATTGCACCTTTCTTTATACACAAGTGTAAATATAAATTAAGCTTAAAGTTATACTTGTTCCTAACATTCCACAGACCTCTGGGGTAGAGAATTTGAAAGATCCACCACCCTCTTGGTGAAGAAATTCTTCCTCATCTCAGTCCGAAACGGCCGCCTGTTTTCCTGAGACTTTGCCTCCTGGTTCTGGACTCGGGTCAGGCGAAGCATTCTAGCCGCATCCACACTGTCACACCCTGGGGAAATGGTGCAAATTTCAATATGATCACTTCTCATTCCATGAAACTCCAGGAGATATGGGCCCAGTTTCTTCAATCTTTCCTCATATGATAATCCCGCCATCCCAGGGATTAATCTGGTGACCCACCATTGCTCTCCCTCCATGGCAAGGATATCCTTCGATGTGGAGACCAGAACTGGACACAAGGCCAACATACCATTTGCCTTCCTAATTGCTTGCTGCAGCTGACTGATAGCTTTCAATGGCTCAGGACTCCTGCTGAGCTGCCTACGTGCACTGCTGCTGTGCATATGATGTAGGTACACCCACAGTGCTGTTAGGGAGGGAGTTCCAGGATGTTGCCCCAGCGACAGTGAAGGAACGGCGATATATTTCCAAGTCAGGGTGGGCAGTGACTTGGAGGGGAACCTCCAGGTGGTGGGGTTCCCAGGTATCTGCTGCTCTTGTCCTTCTAGATTGTAGTAGTTTTGGGTTTGGAAGGTGCTGCCTAAGGAGCCTTGGTGAGTTCCTGTAGTGCATCTTGTAGATGGTACACACGGCTGCTACTGTGCATCAGAAGTGGAGGAAGTGGATGCTGAAGGTGCTGTAAGGTGGAGGGGAAAAGAGCAGGCTTGATGGTGTTGAGCTTCTTGAGTGTTGTTGGAGCTGCGCTCATCCAGGCAAGTGGGCAGTATTCCATCACACTCCTGACTTGTGCCCTGTAGATGGTGGACCGCATGAAGCACAGTGGTTAGCACTGCTGCCTCACAGTGCCAGGGACCCAGGTTCAATTCTGGCCTTGGGTCACTGTCTGTGCGGAGTCTGCACGTTCTCCCCGTGTTTGCTTGGGTTTCCTCCGACAGTCCAAAGATGTGCAGGCGAAGGGCAGGTGAGGGAAGATGGTGGTGGTTACACCTCCTTCCGGAGATAAAACCCCGAGGATCAGCCCAGGACAAATGGAATTGGTTTCTCCATCACGAACAAACCCATCAACCGACTCTCGGAGCTCCCTGTCGGCATCAACAAGCCCCTCATGACCCTCCATCTACAACTTGCCAAGAACCATCAGGCTCTGGGTGTGAGTTGTGAGTGCACTGGCCCTTGGTGCCGATGATGGAGTCCAAGGAAGGTTTCTACTCCACCCTGGACACCATCCTCTCCAACATTCCGAAGGAAGATAAGATCATCCTCCTTGGAGCCTTCAATACCTGGGTTGGAAAGCACTCCCAAATCTGGAAAGGAATCATTGAAAAGGAAGGTGTTGGGAATTGCAACTCCAATGGGGTTCTCCCATCCACCAAATGTGCAGAACATCAGCTGGTCATCACTAACATGCTGTCCCAAAAAAACAAGTTCAAGACTTCCTGGAGACATCTGCAATCAAAGCCCTGTCACATGGTCAACTTCGTCATCGTCTGATCCAGAGACCAAAAGGATGCCCACATCACCAAAGCGATGACCAGTGCAGCTGACTGCTGGACAGACCATCGACTCACCCACTCCTCTATGTCCATCAAACTCCACCAGAAGCAGCGCAAGGTGAAGAAACAGCTCAGAAAAATGATCAACATTGAGCGGCTTCAAGGGCCAAGAATGCTAGTGAACTTCCAACAATGTCTTCCCCCAAAACTCCCAAAGTATCCATTCTAATGGAGTGGTGGAAAACTGGAAAAGCTGAAGACAGCCGTCATCTCAAACTATGACAAAACCATCGGCTGCAAGACCAGGAAACACCACGACTTGTTTAATGAGAATGACCACACCATCCAAGACCTCATCGACAAGAAGAGGGAAGATCTCCGCACCTGGCAAAACAACATGACCAGCAAGGTGAAGAGGAGAGCTCATCGATTAGCCAAAATGGAGGTACAAAGAAGAACTAGAGAAATCAAGAAGCAGCAATGGACTGAGAAAGTGAAGGAGCTGCAACTCCTCGCCAACAAGCACGACACCCAGGACCTCTTCAGTGCCATTGAGGCAATATATGGACCGAATACCCTAAGCCTTAAACTGGTGCAGAGTTCGGATGGAACCCTCTTGAGACACAGAGAGGACATCGGCCTTCAATGGAGAGAACATTTCAAAGAACTTCTAAACCGTAGATGAGGACGTGATTGAGGAAATCCCCAACTCCCATTCAAAGATGATCTTGGGCTTCCACTAAGCATAAAGTTGAAACCGTCATTAAACACATGGCGAATGGAAAAGCTACATGCGTAGACGGAATGCCAGCGGAGATTTTTAAACTTGGAGAAGGAGAGTTCACCCGTCATCTCCATCAGCTGTTGCTGAAAATCTGGGACAGAGAAGAAATTCCTGCCGAGCTCAGGGATGCCGATGTCGCCACCATCTTCACAAAAGGATAAAAGTGAACTGTGGGAACTACCGCGGAATCTCCCTACTCCCCATCGCTGGAAACATCATCACCCGAATCCTTGCTAGCCGCCTTCTCCCAGTCTCTGAAGAAATCCTTCAGGAAAGCCTGTGTAGCTTCCGATCAAACCGTGGAACAGCGAACATGATTTCCACTGCTCAGCAACCTCTAGAGAAATTCCAGGAGCAACATCAACCACTCTACATGGTCTTCATCGAGCTGAACAAGGCTTTTAAATGCTACGGAAGATCCTGTCAATGTCCGGCTGCCCAGAGAAATTCGACAACTTCCTCCGACTCTTCCACGACAAGATGTCGGTGACAATTCTCACCGACAGAAATAAGTCAGAAACCTTCGATTTCAAGACTGGAGTCAAGCAGGGATGTGTCATCGCCCCCACCCTTTCCTCCATCCTCATCGCCACCATCCTTCACCGACAAGAGCAAGATTCCCAGTGGAATGTGCATCGTCTACAGGTTGGACGGAAAACTTGAAATCCAAGAAGAAAACACACTGACATCGCTCGTGGAACTTCAGTACGCAATGACGCCGCCATCTCCACTCTCGCAGAAGAGAATCTCCAAGGGCTTGACACCTTCGCGGACGTATACCAAAGAATCGGCCTCAGCCTCAAGAAGAATCAAGCCCTTTACCAACCCGCCCCGGGGAAAGATCTGGAGCTGAATTCTTCATCGGTGGGTTCCTCCGGTTTGCCAGCAGCGCACTCACGCCCGTGGGTTTCCCGACGGCGTGGGATGGCCACAATGGGGAACCGGCTGCGGGAACGGAAAATCCCGCTGCCTGTGGGGTGCACCACGGCGATAAATAAGGGCTGGCGGACCGGATAATCCTGCAGGCTGTCTCTCCCTCCATCAAGATCAACGGAGAAAATCTCCCAAATGTAGAACATTTCCCAGATCTGGGGAGCATCTTTCCTCTAAGGCTGAAATCAATGCGGAGATCCAACATCGTATCCAATGTGTGAGCGTTACGGGGATAGGGCAGTGGAGTTGGGTAGGGTGCTCTTTCAGAGGGTCAGTGTGGGCTTGCCGAACTGTCTCCTTCTGCACTGTCGGGATTTTACGCTTCTACAGTTTATGCTGCATTTGTATAAGACACTAGTTAGGCCTCAAATGGAGAATTGGACCAAGTGTTAACTCCATTAATTGGATGTTGAGGAACGAAGCCAGCCTGTACCTTCAGAGAGCAGAGTACACACACGGGCTCCTTGTGGTAGTCACCACTGTTGTATTATATTGTATATATGGGTATTACGGTAAGGCCCCTGTTCTACAGGTACGGGGGTAGATCCCTGCCTGCTGGCTCCGCCCAGTAGGCGGAGTATAAATGTGTGTGCTCTCCGAACTGCAGCCATTTCGTCAGCTGCTGTAGGAGGCCACACATCTCTGCGTAATAAAGCCTCGATTACATTCTACTCCTGTCTCATCGTAATTGATAGTGTATCACTCCTCCACTTCCCCAACACCAAGTGTGAACACCTTCTTTATTCTTGTAATGAAACCGTACAACTTCCCCAATCGGGAGTACCTGCTCTTCATTCCAAACTTAAAACATCGGTTATAGCACAATTCCGACATTAACACATTCCCTTCTCTTGAAGGAAATAAAAGACAAGTCCATTCCCTCGGCCTGTCCCCCTATCTACCCCACCCCTACCCCCACCCCAAGCCTCACATCTCCCCCCATCACCACATCTCCCCCCACCATCCACACATTCCCACCCTCCCCCAACCCAACCCCACATCTTCACAACCACCCCAGCCCAACCCCATATTCACCCCCATATCCCCTCCCCCATCTCCCTCATCCCTATTTCCACGTCCCCTCGATCCCATCCCCATCTTCACATCTCTCCCCCCTACAGAGTAGATAGAGAGAAACTGAGCCCACTCTTGAAAGGATCGAGACCAGAGGGCACAGATTAAGCTAATTGGGAAAAGAAGCAAAAGCGATACGAGAATGTGTTTTTTCACACAGCGAGTAGAATAGAATCATCGAATTTACAGAGCAGAATGTGGCCATTTGGCCCATCGAGTCTGCAGCGGCCCTTGGAAAGAGCGCACTTCAAGTAGTTATGTTCTGGAATTCACTGTCTGAGAGTGTGGTGGAGGCAGGTTCAATTGCAGCTGTCAAAAGGGAATGCGACAGTTATTTGAAGAGGATGACTGTTCCGGGAATGTTAATGGCCGAGTTAGGGGGGAAAAGCAGGAAAATGGCACCAGATAAAATGCTCATTTGGAGAGTCAGTGCAGGCCCGATGGGCTGAACGATCTCCTGTGCTGTACAGAGCCTGATGTGGTTTGGTGCTGTGCTGCTAAATTTAGGATGGTTGGCGTAATGTTCACAAAGACCACAAAATAGCTTTAAATTGAACAAAGCTATAAATTTATTAACACTACTAATTTGGATTCAATATTTACTCCTAGATAATGCACAGTTGATAATAAACACTCATCTACACCAGAACATTAACTATGATCTGCTCTCACTCACACTATCTTTCCTTCAGTCTGTTCTCTAGCCTTCTCCTCAACCTCTCTCCCATAAGGCTTAGCATCAATGGCTTATATACTTGTACATCTAGCTCCCTCTAGTGGTTGAGTTAGACATTTCATTAACTCTTGCAGTTCTTACATTTATGATAATGTCACAGGTGTCATACTTTGTTTTATAATGCTCCTGTGAAGTGCCTTGGGGTGTTTCATTATGTTAAAGGCAATATATAAAAATAGATCGCTATTGTTCATCGCAAATGCTCCCTTCTCCTTTACATATGTTTCGATCTCAATCTTTCTTTGTCCCCCGCTATCTGTCTCTCTCTGTTGACCTCACTGGCTCTTGCTGTGCTTCTGTCTCTCTCTGTCTTATTGTCCCTCAGTGTCTGTCCCTCAGTGTCTGTCCCTCAGTGTCTGTCCCTCAGTGTCTGTCTCTCTGAATTGTCACCTTTTTTCCTCCCTTAAGATCAATGGAGCTAATTTTCAATTTACTACCCGAGTAACAATTGTGGAAATAGCCCAATTTTTCAATCCATTGATTTGAATATGATGAACATGTGAGCTTAACATCTATTGTCGGAAAAACGTTAGAAGCTATTATAGAAATTATAGGTGGAACCTGGATAAGCTCCTGGTCATCAGGCAGAGTCGGGAGAGTTTTGTAAAAGGAAAACCATGTTTAACCAACATTTTGGGAGTTTTTTGAGGCAGCAACATGTGCTGTGGATAAAGGGGAACCGGTGGATGTGCTGTGCTTAGATTTCCAGGAGGTATTTGATAAAGGTAACACAGTGGTTAGCACTGTTGCTGCACAGAGCCAGGGTCCAGGGTTTGATTCCTGGCTTGGGTCACTGTCTGTGCAGAGTCTGCACGTTCTCCCCGTGTCTGCGTGGGTTTCCTCCGGGTGCTGCGGTTTCCTCCCACAAGTCCCGAAAGACGTGCTTATTAGGTGAATTGGACATTCTGAATTCTCCCTCTGTGTACCCGAACAGGTGCCGGAATGTGGCAACTAGGGGCTTTTCACAGTAACTTCATTGCAGTGTTAATGTAAGCCTACTTGTGACACCAATGAAGATTATTCTTACTATCTCTGGGTTACAATAAGAGTGATTACAGTCTCTAGGATACAGTGAGACTGACTACAATCTCTGGGTTACAGTAGGGTGATTACAGTATCTGAGTTATACTGAGTGTGATTACAGTCTCTGAGTTACAGTAAGGGTAATTACAGTCTCTGCAATACAGTGACAGTGATTGCAGTCTGTGCGATACGGTGACAGTGATTGCAATCTCTGGGTTACAGTAAGAGTGATTACAGTCTCTGGGTTACAGTGAGAGTGATTACAGTCTCTGCAATACAGTGAGAGTGATTAGTCTCTGGGTTACAGTAAGGGTGATTACAGTCCCTGGGATACAGTGAGGGTGATTACAGTCTCTGGGATATGGTGAGTGATTACAGACTCTGGGATAGGGTGACAGTGATTACAGTCTCTGGGTTACAGTAAGAGTGATTACAGTCTCTGGGTTACAGTAAGAGTGATTACAGTCTTGGGTTACAGTAAGAGTGGTTACAGTCTTGGGTTACAGTAAGAGTGGTTACAGTCTATGGGATACGATGAGTGATTACAGTCTCTGGGTTACAGTAAGAGTGATTAAAGTCTCTCGATTACAGTAAGAGTAATTACAGTCTCTGGGATACGGTGAGAGTGATTACAGTCTCTGGGTTACAGTAAGAGTGATTACAGTCTCTGGGTTACAGTAAGAGTGATTACAGTCTCTGGGATACGATGAGTGATTACAGTCTCTGGGATACGGTGAGAGTGATTACAGTCTCTGGGATACGATGAGTGATTACAGTCTCTGGGATACGGTGAGAGTGATTACAGTCTCTGGGATACGGTGAGAGTGATTACAGTCTCTGGGTTGCAGGAAGAGTGATTACAGTCTCTGGGTTACAGTAAGAGTGATTACAGTCTCTCGATTACAGTCAGAGTAATTACAGTCTCTGGGATACGGTGAGAGTGATTACAGTCTCTGGGTTACAGTAAGAGTGATTACAGTCTCTGGGTTACAGTAAGAGTGATTACAGTCTCTGGGATACGATGAGTGATTACAGTCTCTGGGATACGGTGAGAGTGATTACAGTCTCTGGGATACGATGAGTGATTACAGTCTCTGGGATACGGTGAGAGTGATTACAGTCTCTGGGATACGGTGAGAGTGATTACAGTCTCTGGGTTGCCGGAAGAGTGATTACAGTCTCTGGGTTACAGTAAGAGTGATTACAGTCTCTGGGATACGATGAGTGATTACAGTCTCTGGGATACGGTGAGAGTGATTACAGTCTCTGGGTTACAGTAAGAGTGATTACAGTCTCTGGGTTACAGTAAGAGTGATTACAGTCTCTGGGATACGGTGAGATTGATTACAGTCTCTGGGTTACAGTGAGAGTGATTACAGTCTCTGGATTACAGTGAGAGTGATTACAGTCTCTGGGATACGGTGAGAGTGATTACAGTCTCTGGGATACGGTGAGAGTGATTACAGTCTCTGGGATACGATGAGTGATTACAGTCTCTGGGTTACAGTAAGAGTGATTACAGTCTCTGGGATACAGTGAGTGATTACAGTCTCTGGGATACGACGAGTGATTACAGTCTCTGGGTTACAGTAAGAGTGATTACAGTCTCTGGGTTACAGTAAAAGTGATTACAGTCTCTGGGTTACAGTGAGAGTGATTACAGTCTCTGGGATACGATGAGTGATTACAGTCTCTGGGATACGGTGAGAGTGATTACAGTCTCTGGGATACGATGAGTGATTACAGTCTCTGGGATACGGTGAGAGTGATTACAGTCTCTGGGATACGGTGAGAGTGATTACAGTCTCTGGGTTGCAGGAAGAGTGATTACAGTCTCTGGGTTACAGTAAGAGTGATTACAGTCTCTGGGATACGATGAGTGATTACAGTCTCTGGGATACGGTGAGAGTGATTACAGTCTCTGGGTTACAGTAAGAGTGATTACAGTCTCTGGGTTACAGTAAGAGTGATTACAGTCTCTGGGATACGGTGAGATTGATTACAGTCTCTGGGTTACAGTGAGAGTGATTACAGTCTCTGGGTTACAGTGAGAGTGATTACAGTCTCTGGGATACGGTGAGAGTGATTACAGTCTCTGGGATACGATGAGTGATTACAGTCTCTGGGTTACAGTAAGAGTGATTACAGTCTCTGGGATACAGTGAGTGATTACAGTCTCTGGGATACGACGAGTGATTACAGTCTCTGGGTTACAGTAAGAGTGATTACAGTCTCTGGGTTACAGTGAGAGTGATTACAGTCTCTGGGTTACAGTGAGGGTGATTACAGTCTCTGGGATACGGTGAGAGTGATTACAGTCTCTGGGATACGGTGAGAGTGATTACAGTCTCTGGGATACGATGAGTGATTACAGTCTCTGGGTTACAGTAAGAGTGATTACAGTCTCTGGGATACAGTGAGTGATTACAGTCTCTGGGATACGACGAGTGATTACAGTCTCTGGGTTACAGTAAGAGTGATTACAGTCTCTGGGTTACAGTGAGAGTGATTACAGTCTCTGGGTTACAGTGAGGGTGATTACAGTCTCTGGGATACGGTGAGAGTGATTACAGTCTCTGGGATACGGTGAGAGTGATTACAGTGTCTGGGATACGATGAGTGATTACAGTCTCTGGGATACGGAGAGAGTGATTACAGTCTCTGGGTTACAGTCAGAATAATTACAGTCTCTGGGATAAGGTGCACCATTTTTCAAGTGGGGCTAGCCTTTCTTTTCCAAGTCCCTAATAATTGTGGCCCACATCACGCGGAATGGGCCGGTGGGATTCGTATCGGTTTTTGATCCAAAAGTGACACTTTGGCACATTCCACCCTCTGTTTCCACCATCTTTTCAAGGACAGTGTTCCAAACTCTCGTGATCCTCTGAAATAATTTTGCCTCAGCTACATTTTAAATGGGCAACCCCTTATTTTAGACAGTATCCCTTTGCTCCAGATTCTCCCACAAGAGGAAACATCCTCTCCACATCCATCCTGTCAACACCCCTCAGGATCTTATATTTTTCTGTCAAGTCGCCTCTCACTCTTCTAAACTCCAGCAGTTACAGGCCTAGTCTGTCCAACCTTTCCTCATAAGACCCGCCCGTTCCAGGTATTAGTTTATCAAACCCTCTCAGAGCAGCTTCCTAAACATGTACATCCATCCTTAAATAAGGTGACCAATGCCAGACACAATAATCCGAATGTGGTCTCAATAGAGCCCTGGATTGAATCAGTTTGTAATCAATTCCCCTCACAATGAATGATAACATGCTGTTAGCTTTCCTAATTCCCGCTATACCTGCATATTAGCCTTTTGTGATTCATGCACTAGGACAGCCAGACCCCTCTGCACCAGAGCTCTGCAATCTCTCACCATTTACATCATCTGCTTCTCTTTTATTCTTCCTGTCAAATGGACAATTTCTCCATTTCCCCACTAACTTAACATATCTATATTTTCTGTAGCCTCCTTATGTCCTCTTCACAACTTACTTTTCTACTTATCTTTGTGTTATCAGCAAATTTAGCAATCATCCCTTTCTCCAGGCCACTTATATAAACTGCAAACAGTTGAGGTCCCAGCACGGAACCCTGTGGCATGCCACTCGTCACATCCTGCCAGCATGAAAAGATCTATTTATGCCAACTCTCTGTTTCCTGTTAGCCAGCCAATCTTCAATCCATGCCAATATGTTACCTCCTATTCATGAGCTTTTATTTTCCACAATAACCTTTGATGGGGGCACTTAATAATAATAATCATAATCAGTGCTACCCACTGTGTTTGTAATCGCTCTCACCATAACCCAGAGACTGTAATCACCCTCACTGTAACCCAGGGACTGTAATCACCCTCACCCTATCCCAGAGACTGTAATCACCCTCACCGTAACCCAGGGACTGTAATCACCCTCACCATAACCCAGGGACTGGCAGCACTTCCACAAACATTCACTCCCTGTACCACCAATGAACAGTGGCAGCCGTGTGTTCCATCTACAAGGTGCACTGCAGTAACTCACCAAGGTTCCTTAGACAGCACCTTCCAAACCCAAAACTACTACAATCTAGAAGGACAAGAGCAGCAGATACCTGGGAACCCCACCACCTGGAGGTTCCCCTCCAAGTCACTCGCCACACTGACTTGTAAATATATCACCGTTCCTTCACTGTCCCAAGGTCAAAATCCTGTAACCCAGAGACTAAAATCACTCTCACTGTAACCCAGGGGCTGTAATCATTCCCACTGTGACCCAGGGACTGTAATCACCCCCACTGTGACCCAGGGACTGTAATCACTCCCACTGTGACCCAGGGACTGTAATCACTCCCACTGTGACCCAGGGACTGTAATTACTCCCACTGTGACCCAGGGACTGTAATCACTCCCACTGTGACCCAGCGACTGTAATCACTCCCATTGTGACCCAGGGACTGTAATCACTCCCACTGTGACCCAGGGACTGTAATCACTCCCACTGTTACCCAGGGGCTGTAATCACTCCCACTGTGACCCAGGGACTGTAATCACTCCCACTGTGACCCAGGGACTGTAATCACTCCCACTGTTACCCAGGGGCTGTAATCACTCCCACTGTGACCCAGGGACTGTAATCACTCCCACTGTTACCCAGGGGCTGTAATCACTCCCACTGTGACCCAGGGACTGTAATCACTCCCACTGTGACCCAGGGACTGTAATCACTCTCATTGTGCACTGAGATATTGAAATTGTTCTCACCGTAAATTTGAAAACTTGTACATTGATCTAAAGAGAGGGAAAGAGAGATTGAAATAGAGAGAGCCAGACACAGTGAGACGGGCAGCTGGACAAGGAACCCAGAAGCAAGCAAAGCACAGGATACATGATTTCTCTCCCTGACCAAGTCTATACAATGCACTAATGGGCTTCACAGAGCCTGATACCGCCCTGTTTGACCGCAGGATATATATTGAGTCACTGCATATACTGCAGCTCACGATTTGTAAATGTTTGATTACAGCCAGCAGATCCCACCACACGTCATCCAGCCAATCGGATGGATCCGAAGCTCGTCGCATATCTGAAACTTCGCGCAGCTCCTCCAGCCGATCAGCTGCCTCTGAATCTTCACATTCCACAGGAGGAGTTTGGCACGATGGGACCTACAGGAGTGATGCCGAGTTAGAGGAGCTGTTAAAAGGTGCGAGCCCTATTCTGTCTCACTGTTACAGCTGGCAGTATTGAGGTCTGTTAGGAGGTTGGATCCCTGCCCTATGAGCAATCTGTGGTTTGTAACCCACAAGTTCCTCTCTGCCACCACCACCAGGTTGTTAGTTATTCTATATGTAGTGCCAGGCAGTTCATTACATCCACTCCTGTGCACCCAGAACAAGGCATGAATGACAGCATCATCTTAACATACAGTTCACCAGATGGATGCTTGTATTGTCTTTTTCAATCTTGACCAGCGGGCATTGCTGACAAGAGCCACTTGTGCAGATCTAGTGAAGAATATCTGGTTAGGATAATTTTTGTTGGACTCATTCACACTTACTGCCAGTGTGGGCGGGGGGGGGGGGGGGGGGGGGGGAGGAAACTGTTTGACTTGGTGGGGCATTTGGAGGCAGGGTCATGTGATAAAACCTCCAGGAATACGTCAGAGCAGAGTTGGTAACCCCAGCTTGACCAACGCTCACCTCTCTCGCCCAGTCAGGTAGACCGGAACGTTTACCTGTGCAGGTAGGAAGCTCCAGCGGAGTCTGGACAGGTGAATGTCTGACGCACCCACTGAACAATACTCACTGCTGCCACCCATCGAGATGCAGATCTTCCAGCCTGGGACGAGGCAAAGGTTCCTCCGCCTCAAAACAGGTGTTTATCCGACACTGGGGCCTTTAACAATGCCCCCCCCCCACATTTATACATCTTCATGTTTTATCATCGTCTGAAGGTTCGGGCAGGGGATAGAACTCGGCCCAAGGAGGGTTTTACTGATTTCTGTTGATTTCTGTTACAGCGGAACTTGGGGAGTCTTATGCCACCTGGTTATCACACAGCGACCCTGGGGTTCAGTCTGATCAGAGGGAAAGGAGACAGAAAGCTGCAGGTAACTATGTGAAGGCACAAAGGCAACTGGACGTGAATGATTTTTAAAGAAAGAACAAAGAAAAGTGCAGCACAGGAGCAGGCCCTTCGGCCCTCCCAGCCTGTACCGATCATGATACCCTAACTAAGGTTTTTTGTTCTTTAAGGTTTTCTTTTTTAAAGAATAAATATCCCTCCTCTCCTAACCCCTGTTATATTCCAACCCTCTCCGCTACTGACCTTGTTCAGGAAAGAATTGTGTGATCTTTAATGAACGTTTTTTTTTTGTAGGTCAGTCATCACGCAGGAGGACCCGGAAACGAGCTTCCGGCACCAAGTGATGCAGCGACCTTGCCGAGCAGGTCTGAGGAGCTGTATGGCTGAACCCTGCTTCTATTCCTCTCGCACCCGGCAGTGATTTTGCTGATATATCACCCCCTTATCCAGCAGCTTAACCTCGGGAGAAGCAGCACGCAAATCTTTTTGTGCCCTCTGTAACACAGCGCATTAACCTGGCAGTCCAATTATTATATCCATGGAAACAGGCAGATTGGGACTGGTCTGTGGGAGCCTCTACTGCACGAGATTCTCTTCTCGCCCTCTCTCTGTACTTGGAGCACTGCCCCTCAACGCTAGGAATCTGTCAACTTCCAAGTCATGTGTCACAATGCCCCCAATCTACTGTCCATTGGCCACAAAGTATTGTTCTAATATAAATGTCAGGAGTAGGTGTTGACCACACAGCCCGCAAGCCTGTTCCACCATTCAATACAATCATGGCTATGATCTTCTGCGTCACCTCCACTTTTCTGCCTGTTCCCCATATCCCTTGTGTCCCGAAAGAGACTAAATCTCTGTCTATCCATCTCAGCCTCTGACATGCTGAACCTTTATAAAGCTCTGGTGAGGCCCCAACTAGTGTTATGCTTCCAGTTCTGGTCACCACACTTCAGGAAGGATGTGAGGGTCTTTGAGAGGGTGCGGAGGCAGGTTCACCAGAACGGATCCAGGGATTGGGATTTTCCAAGGTTCGGTTGGAGAAATTGGGGTTGTTCTCCTTGGAGCAAAAGATATTTAAAAAGAGATTGATCGAGGTTTACAAGATTATAAAAGGTAGACCAGGACAAACCTGTTCAATTAACTGATGGTACATGGACCAGGGGACACAGAGTTAACATTTTGGACAAATGGTACAGGGGAAAGGTGGAACTCAGCCCATGATATTCACCTGGAACTCACGGTCTACGAGGGCGGTGAAAGCAGAAACAGTCAATGATTTCAAAAGCAAATTGGACGGACATTGGAAGGTAATAAATCTACAGGGTTACGGGGATTGAATGGCACAGTGGAGCTGACGGGACTGCTCTGTGGGGAGCTGGCAGGGACTCGATGGGTTGAATGGTCACATTTTGTGCTGTAAATGACTCTTAAATATATTCAATGATGAAACATCTACAAACAGTTGTGCTACAATGTTTCTCTGGCTTATCGGGGCTAACCAGCTATTTCACAGCCTGTCTTAAAATTGTAATTCTTTTGGAATAAAATCAATATTTTTAAAAAAGAAAACCAAGTGGATTCCTCACAGGATTTACTCGACACCTGCCAAATGAATATTCCGGAGTTTAAATGTTGAGCCAGTGCCAACCCCTCTAACTTTACTGCTGGGCACCATAATCCCCCTGACCTCGCGGAGTGTCTGAGAGTGGGATCAGAGTCCAGCAGCCTCTCCATACCCAGGGGCCACAGGAAGTCCTGATCACCGGCCAAAAGGAAATTGGGGGTGTGCTTGAAGGAATTTAACTTGTAGGGTTAAGGGGACTGAGTGGGTTACTCTGTGGGGAACTGGCAGGGACTCAATGGGCTGAATGGTCACATCTGTGCTGTAAGTGACTTAAATATATTCAATGATGAAACATCTACAACCCTTTGGGGCAGCGAATTGCAAAGATTCACAGACCTTTGATTGAAGAAATGTTATCTCAATCTGATTGATCAGCTCTTTATCCGGAGAATGATCAGCTCTTTATCCGGAGAATGTTCCAGCGAGGAGGAAACAATCTTTGTGTCGACCCTGTCCAGCCCCTTCACAATCAAAGAACAAAGAACAAAGAAATGTACAGCACAGGAACAGGCCCTTCGGCCCTCCAAGCCCGTGCCGACCATGCTGCCCGACTAAACTACAATCTTCTACACTTCCTGGGTCCGTATCCCTCTATTCCCATCCTATTCATGTATTTGTCAAGATGCCCCTTAAACATCACTATCGTCCCTGCTTCCACCACCTCCTCCGGCAGCGAGTTCCAGGCACCCACTACCCTCGTGGTCTTTTGGCCAATGAGCAGGAAGCAGACTCACGCCCAACCCCGTCATGTCCGTGAAGCTGACACCCAGCATCAGTAGAATTATTCCAGCATCCACGGTTATTTAGATTTTCAATTAGAATTAATCTGATCCAGGGGCAGGGTCGTGACCTCGGGTTTAGGACATTGACCAGACAGGTGACCTCCCACCCCAACCATCCAAGCTGCTGGAGAGCTGACCCCCAACCACTGGGTGCAGATGGATGATTCCCCCACTCCCCTCCTTCGGAGCAGGTGGAGGATGACGGGGGGGGGGGGGGGGGGATCTTATTGAAACTTACAGGATACTGCGAGGCCTGGATAGAGTGGACGTGGAGAGGATGTTTCACTTGTAGGATCAACTAGAACCAGAGGACACCATCTCCGACTAAAAGGACCATCCTTTAAAACAGAGATGAGGAGGAATTCTTTCAGCCAGAGGGTGGTGAATCTGTGGAATCTTCTGATAATACCCCTGGCCCCCTGCGTGGCCACGGAAGGAGTTCTCCCTTCACCAGCACAGTCACTGGTTGTCTGGGTTGTGATGGGCTGACAGTCGACAGCATCTGACACAGGGGTTTACAGCTTTCCCTTCAGCTTGGATTCCAGGCCAGGTTCCTCGCTCACTGTACTTTGCCTAAACTACTGCTATTCCTTCCACAAGTGAGCCTGTCAAACATTTCAATAAATACTTTTAGCATTTTATGTGTTTGGAGTCTGATTGTGTGAATCAATTTCAGGAGTGGCTTTAAGACCATAAGCCATAGGAGCGGAAATAAGGCCATTCGGCCCATCGAGTCCACTCCACCATTCAATCATGGCTGATTTCAACTCCATTTACCCGCTCTCTCTCCATAGCCCTTAATTCCTCGAGAAATCAAGAATTTATCAACTTCTGTCTGAAAGACACTCAACGTCCCGGCCTCCACCGCCCTCTGTGGCAATGAATTCCACAGCCCCACCACTCTCTGGCTGAAGAAATTTCTCCTCATCTCTGTTCTAAAGTGACTCCCTTTTATTCTAAGGCTGTGCCCCCGGGTCCTAGTCTCCCCTGCTAATGGAAACAACTTCCCTACGTCCACCCTATCTAAGCCATTCATTATCTTGTAAGTTTCTATTAGATCTCCCTGCAACCTCCTAAACTCCAATGAATATAATCCCAGGATCCTCAGACGTTCATCTTATGTTAGGCCTACCATTCCTGGGATCATCCGTGTGAATCTCCGCTGGACCCGCTCCAGTGCCAGTATGTCCTTCCTGAGGTGTGGGGCCCAAAATTGCTCACAGTATTCTAAATGGGGCCTAACTAATGCTTTATAAAGCTTCAGAAGTACATCCCTGCTTTTATATTCCAAGCCTCTTGAGATAAATGACAACATTGCATTTGCTTTCTTAATTACGGACTCAACCTGCAAGTTTACCTTTAGAGAATCCTGGACTAGGACTCCCAAGTCCCTTTGCACTTCAGCATTATGAATTTTGTCACCATTTAGAAAATAGTCCATGCCTCTATTCTTTTTTCCGAAGTGCAAGACCTCGCACTTGCCCACGTTGAATTTCATCAGCCATTTCTTGGACCACTCTCCTAAACTGTCTAAATCTTTCTGCAGCCTCCCCACCTCCTCAATACTACCTGCCCCTCCACCTATCTTTGTATCATCGGCAAACCTAGCCAGAATGCCCCCAGTCCCGTCATCTAGATCGTTAATATATAAAGAGAACAGCTGTGGCCCCAACACTGAACCCTTTGGAAGTGAGCAGGCCACAGGCATATCTCCCACTTCACAAACACTCAGTAAATACTCGTAAGCAGTTCTTAGTTCCACTTTGCAAACATTTACACGGTTCTGAAGCACAAATCCAGCAGATTCCGGTGTCTGCACAAATACTGGACATTGGAATCTATTCCCCCATCACCACTCCCCAGGTGTCAATCCCACCTTCCCCAACACTCCCTTCTCCACTCCCACCATACGCAGCATCAAAAATTAAATCATTCTCAATGTGACTGAAGAGTGCAGGAGAGCATGCCAGGCACACCATCAGGCTGGCCTAACAATCAGGTGCCAGCCTGGTGAAGCTACAATACAGAACTTGCATGCCAAACAGCATAACCAGAGCAAAGGGATTCTACAACCAATGTATCAGATCTAAGCTCTGCAGTCCTGCCACGTCCAGCCGTGAATGGCGGTGGGCAATTAAACAACTCGCTGGAGGAGGAGGCTCCACAAATATCCCCATCCTCAATGATGGAGGAGCCCAGCACATTGGATTGGATTTGTTTACTGTCACGTGTACTGAGGTAGAGTGAAAAATATTTTTCTGCGAGCAGCTCAAATAGATCACTTAGTACATGAAAGAAAAGAAAATACATAATAGGGCAACAAAAGGTACACAATGTAACTACATAGACACCGGCAATGGGTGAAGCATACAGGAGTGGAGTATTGATCAGGTCAGTCCATAACAGGGTCATTCAGGAGTCTGGTAACAGTGGGGAAGAAGCTGTTTTTGATTCTGTTAGTGCGTGTTCTCAGACTTTTGTATCTCCTGCCCGATGGAAGAAGTTGGAATGGATTGGGCTGTGTTCACGACTCTCTGAAGTTTCTTGCGGTCCTGGGCCGAGCAGTTGCCATACCAGGCTGTGATGCAGCCCGATAGGATGCTTTCTATGGTGCATCTGTAAAAGTTGGTAAGAGTCAGTGTGGACATGCCGAATTTCCTTAGTTTCCTGAGGAAGTATAGGCGCTATTGTGCTTTCTTGGTCGTAGCGTCGATGTAGGTGGACCAGGACAGATTTTAGGTGATGCGCACACCTAGGAATTAGTTCAAAGGATAAGGCTGATGCATTTGCAACGATCTTAAGCCTGAAGTGCCAAATGGATGATCCACCATGGCCTCCTCTGGAGGCCCCCAGAATCACAGATGCCAGTCTTTAGTCAATTCGGTTCACACCATGTGTTATAAAACTTGTGAATATAAAACGTACCATGTTTAAATAAATTTGAATTCTTTATTTTGTTCAGAGTGGTTCACAAATATAAAATCAAACCACCAAGTTATGTTACCTGAGATTGAGAAGAAACCCTTGGGGCTGCATGGTACATTCCAGCCCCTACACTGGCCAAAAGACTGAACACTCCAGAATCCTGTCTCAGTGACAGGCTGGATAATCACCCATGTGGGGTTGTGAATCAAGGCTCAGGTCCCCTCGGCTCCAGCGCCAAGGTTGTTGTCGGTGCCCGGGTTGATGCCCCGTGCCAAGGGAGTTTCTCGGGTTGAGTCCCAGTCAGGATATTGTGTAGTGTCGGTCCATGGTGCTGACTATCTCGCTGTCACACTCCAGTCTGTCCAGTACCCTCTGCACTGCAGCCTCACTAACTCCCGCACTGTAACTGTGACGCACACACCTGACGATGTGAGGGAAAGGACAGCCCTTCTCAACATCTACAGAAAACAGAAAAGGAATTAACTAGGAATTATAAAGACAAAGCCAATTATGCAAGATGGTACTTTGAATGCGAATCTTTGCAGGTAATTAAGTCTTTACAGGTCTACCCTCTATCCAATCGCCCCATGACGGTGTCCCCGTCACGGTGTCCCCGTCACTGTGTCCCCGTCACGGTGTCCCCGTCACTGCGTCCCCGTCGCTGAGTCCCCGTCGCTGAGTCCCCGTCGCTGAGTCCCCGTCGCTGAGTCCCCGTCGCTGAGTCCCCGTCACTGCGCCCCCGTCACTGAGTCTCCGTCGCTGCGTCCCCGTCGCTGAGTCCCCGTCGCTGAGTCCCCGTCGCTGTGTCCCCGTCGCTGCGTCCCCGTCGCTGCGTCCCCGTCGCTGCGTCCCCGTCACTGCGTCCCCGTCACTGAGTCTCCGTCACTGAGTCTCCGTCACTGTGTCCCCGTCACGGTGTCCCCGTCACGGTGTCCCCGTCGCTGTGTCCCCGTCGCTGTGTCCCCGTCGCTGTGTCCCCGTCGCTGCGTCCCCGTCGCTGCGTCCCCGTCGCTGCGTCCCCGTCGCTGCGTCTCCGTCACTGAGTCTCCGTCACTGCGTCCCCGTCGCTGCGTCTCCGTCACTGCGTCCCCGTCGCTGCGTCCCCGTCGCTGCGTCCCCGTCGCTGCGTCCCCGTCACTGCGTCCCCGTCACTGAGTCTCCGTCACTGTGTCCCCGTCACTGTGTCCCCGTCACTGCGTCCCCGTCACTGTGTCCCCGTCACTGAGTCTCCGTCACTGTGTCCCCGTCACTGAGTCTCCGTCACTGTGTCCCCGTCACTGAGTCTCCGTCACTGTGTCCCCGTCACTGAGTCTCCGTCACTGTGTCCCCGTCACTGAGTCTCCGTCACTGTGTCCCCGTCACTGAGTCTCCGTCACTGTGTCCCCGTCACGGTGTCCCCGTCACGGTATCCCCGTCACGGTATCCCCGTCACGGTGTCCCCGTCGCTGTGTCCCCGTCGCTGCGTCCCCGTCGCTGCGTCCCCGTCGCTGCGTCCCCGTCGCTGCGTCCCCGTCGCTGCGTCCCCGTCACTGCGTCCCCGTCACTGCGTCCCCGTCACTGCGTCCCCGTCACTGAGTCTCCGTCACTGTGTCCCCGTCACGGTGTCCCCGTCACTGTGTCCCCGTCACTGCGTCCCCGTCACTGCGTCCCCGTCGCTGCGTCCCCGTCACTGCGTCCCCGTCGCTGCGTCCCCGTCACTGCGTCCCCGTCACGGTGTCCCCGTCACTGAGTCTCCGTCACTGTGTCCCCATCACGGTGTCCCCGTCGCTGTGTCCCCGTCGCTGCGTCCCCGTCGCTGCGTCCCCGTCGCTGCGTCCCCGTCGCTGCGTCCCCGTCGCTGCGTCCCCGTCACTGCGTCCCCGTCACTGCGTCCCCGTCACTGCGTCCCCGTCACTGAGTCTCCGTCACTGTGTCCCCGTCACTGAGTCTCCGTCACTGTGTCCCCGTCACTGAGTCTCCGTCACTGTGTCCCCGTCACTGAGTCTCCGTCACTGTGTCCCCGTCACGGTGTCCCCGTCACGGTATCCCCGTCACGGTATCCCCGTCACGGTGTCCCCGTCGCTGTGTCCCCGTCGCTGCGTCCCCGTCGCTGCGTCCCCGTCGCTGCGTCCCCGTCGCTGCGTCCCCGTCGCTGCGTCCCCGTCACTGCGTCCCCGTCACTGCGTCCCCGTCACTGCGTCCCCGTCACTGAGTCTCCGTCACTGTGTCCCCGTCACGGTGTCCCCGTCACTGTGTCCCCGTCACTGCGTCCCCGTCACTGCGTCCCCGTCGCTGCGTCCCCGTCGCTGCGTCCCCGTCGCTGCGTCCCCGTCACTGCGTCCCCGTCACGGTGTCCCCGTCACTGAGTCTCCGTCACTGTGTCCCCATCACGGTGTCCCCGTCGCTGTGTCCCCGTCGCTGCGTCCCCGTCGCTGCGTCCCCGTCGCTGCGTCCCCGTCGCTGCGTCCCCGTCGCTGCGTCCCCGTCACTGCGTCCCCGTCACTGCGTCCCCGTCACGGTGTCCCCGTCGCTGTGTCCCCGTCGCTGCGTCCCCGTCACTGCGTCCCCGTCACTGCGTCCCCGTCACTGAGTCTCCGTCACTGTGTCCCCGTCACGGTGTCCCCGTCACTGTGTCCCCGTCACTGCGTCCCCGTCGCTGCGTCCCCGTCGCTGCGTCCCCGTCGCTGCGTCCCCGTCGCTGCGTCCCCGTCGCTGCGTCCCCGTCGCTGCGTCCCCGTCGCTGCGTCCCCGTCGCTGCGTCCCCGTCGCTGCGTCCCCGTCACTGCGTCCCCGTCACTGCGTCCCCGTCACGGTGTCCCCGTCACGGTGTCCCCGTCACTGAGTCTCCGTCGCTGTGTCCCCGTCGCTGTGTCCCCGTCGCTGCGTCCCCGTCGCTGAGTCTCCGTCACTGTGTCCCCGTCGCTGTGTCCCCGTCGCTGCGCCCCCGTCACTGCGTCCCCGTCACTGAGTCTCCGTCACTGTGTCCCCGTCGCTGTGTCCCCGTCACTGCGTCCCCGTCGCTGAGTCTCCGTCACTGTGTCCCCGTCGCTGTGTCCCCGTCGCTGCGTCCCCGTCGCTGCGCCCCCGTCGCTGCGCCCCCGTCACTGAGTCTCCGTCACTGTGTCCCCGTCACGGTGTCCCCGTCACTGTGTCCCCGTCACTGCGTCCCCGTCACTGCGTCCCCGTCGCTGCGTCCCCGTCACTGCGTCCCCGTCGCTGCGTCCCCGTCGCTGCGTCCCCGTCGCTGCGTCCCCGTCGCTGCGTCCCCGTCGCTGCGTCCCCGTCGCTGCGTCCCCGTCACTGCGTCCCCGTCACTGCGTCCCCGTCACGGTGTCCCCGTCACGGTGTCCCCGTCACTGAGTCTCCGTCGCTGTGTCCCCGTCGCTGTGTCCCCGTCGCTGCGTCCCCGTCGCTGAGTCTCCGTCACTGTGTCCCCGTCGCTGTGTCCCCGTCGCTGCGCCCCCGTCACTGCGTCCCCGTCACTGAGTCTCCGTCACTGTGTCCCCGTCGCTGTGTCCCCGTCACTGCGTCCCCGTCGCTGAGTCTCCGTCACTGTGTCCCCGTCGCTGTGTCCCCGTCGCTGCGTCCCCGTCGCTGCGCCCCCGTCGCTGCGCCCCCGTCGCTGCGCCCCCGTCGCTGCGCCCCCGTCGCTGCGTCCCCGTCACTGCGTCCCCGTCACTGCGTCCCCGTCACTGAGTCCCCGTCACGGTGTCCCCGTCGCTGCGTCCCCGTCGCTGCGTCCCCGTCGCTGCGTCCCCGTCACTGCGTCCCCGTCACTGCGTCCCCGTCACTGCGTCCCCGTCGCTGCGTCCCCGTCGCTGCGTCCCCGTCACTGCGTCCCCGTCACTGTGTCCCCGTCACGGTGTCCCCGTCACGGTGTCCCCGTCACTGAGTCTCCGTCGCTGCGTCCCCGTCACTGCGTCCCCGTCACTGCGTCCCCGTCACTGCGTCCCCGTCACTGCGTCCCCGTCGCTGCGTCCCCGTCACTGCGTCCCCGTCACTGCGTCCCCGTCACGGTGTCCCCGTCACTGAGTCTCCGTCGCTGCGTCCCCGTCACTGCGTCCCCGTCACTGCGTCCCCGTCACGGTGTCCCCGTCGCTGCGTCCCCGTCACTGCGTCCCCGTCGCTGCGTCCCCGTCACTGCGTCCCCGTCACGGTGTCCCCGTCACTGCGTCCCCGTCACTGCGTCCCCGTCACTGAGTCTCCGTCACTGTGTCCCCGTCACTGTGTCCCCGTCACTGCGTCCCCGTCGCTGCGTCCCCGTCGCTGCGTCCCCGTCGCTGCGTCCCCGTCGCTGCGTCCCCGTCACTGCGTCCCCGTCGCTGCGTCCCCGTCACGGTGTCCCCGTCGCTGCGTCCCCGTCACGGTGTCCCCGTCACGGTGTCCCCGTCACTGCGTCCCCGTCACGGTGTCCCCGTCGCTGCGTCCCCGTCGCTGCGTCCCCGTCACTGCGTCCCCGTCACGGTGTCCCCGTCACGGTGTCCCCGTCACTGCGTCCCCGTCACGGTGTCCCCGTCACTGCGTCCCCGTCACGGTGTCCCCGTCACGGTGTCCCCGTCACGGTGTCCCCGTCACTGCGTCCCCGTCACTGCGTCCCCGTCACTGCGTCCCCGTCACGGTGTCCCCGTCACGGTATCCCCGTCACTGTGTCCCCGTCGCTGTGTCCCCGTCGCTGCGTCCCCGTCACTGCGTCCCCGTCGCTGCGTCCCCGTCACGGTGTCCCCGTCACTGCGTCCCCGTCACTGCGTCCCCGTCACTGCGTCCCCGTCACGGTGTCCCCGTCACTGCGTCCCCGTCACTGCGTCCCCGTCACTGCGTCCCCGTCACGGTGTCCCCGTCGCTGTGTCCCCGTCGCTGCGTCCCCGTCACGGTGTCCCCGTCACGGTGTCCCCGTCACTGCGTCCCCGTCACTGCGTCCCCGTCACGGTGTCCCCGTCACTGCGTCCCCGTCACTGCGTCCCCGTCACTGAGTCTCCGTCACTGAGTCTCCGTCACTGCGTCCCCGTCGCTGCGTCCCCGTCACGGTGTCCCCGTCACTGTGTCCCCGTCACTGAGTCTCCGTCACTGTGTCCCCGTCACGGTGTCCCCGTCGCTGTGTCCCCGTCGCTGCGTCCCCGTCGCTGCGTCCCCGTCACGGTGTCCCCGTCACTGAGTCTCCGTCACTGCGTCCCCGTCACGGTGTCCCCGTCACGGTATCCCCGTCACTGTGTCCCCGTCACGGTGTCCCCGTCACTGCGTCCCCGTCGCTGCGTCCCCGTCGCTGCGTCCCCGTCGCTGCGTCCCCGTCACTGCGTCCCCGTCACTGCGTCCCCGTCACGGTGTCCCCGTCACTGAGTCTCCGTCACTGCGTCCCCGTCACTGCGTCCCCGTCACGGTATCCCCGTCACTGCGTCCCCGTCGCTGTGTCCCCGTCACGGTGTCCCCGTCACTGAGTCTCCGTCACGGTGTCCCCGTCACGGTATCCCCGTCACTGAGTCTCCGTCACGGTGTCCCCGTCACTGTGTCCCCGTCACTGAGTCTCCGTCACTGCGTCCCCGTCACTGCGTCCCCGTCACTGCGTCCCCGTCGCTGAGTCCCCGTCACTGCGTCCCCGTCGCTGCGTCCCCGTCACTGAGTCTCCGTCACTGAGTCTCCGTCACTGAGTCCCCGTCACTGAGTCCCCGTCACTGAGTCCCCGTCGCTGCGTCCCCGTCACTGCGTCCCCGTCACTGCGTCCCCGTCGCTGCGTCCCCGTCACTGCGTCCCCGTCACTGCGTCCCCGTCACTGAGTCTCCGTCACTGTGTCCCCGTCACGGTGTCCCCGTCACTGTGTCCCCGTCGCTGCGTCCCCGTCACGGTGTCCCCGTCACTGAGTCTCCGTCACTGCGTCCCCGTCACGGTGTCCCCGTCGCTGCGTCCCCGTCACGGTGTCCCCGTCACTGAGTCTCCGTCACTGTGTCCCCGTCACTGAGTCTCCGTCACTGTGTCCCCGTCACGGTGTCCCCGTCACGGTGTCCCCGTCACTGAGTCTCCGTCACTGCGTCCCCGTCACTGCGTCCCCGTCACGGTATCCCCGTCACTGAGTCTCCGTCACTGCGTCCCCGTCACTGCGTCCCCGTCACGGTATCCCCGTCACTGAGTCTCCGTCACTGTGTCCCCGTCACGGTGTCCCCGTCACGGTGTCCCCGTCACTGAGTCTCCGTCACTGCGTCCCCGTCACTGCGTCCCCGTCACGGTATCCCCGTCACTGCGTCCCCGTCACTGTGTCCCCGTCGCTGCGTCCCCGTCGCTGTGTCCCCGTCACTGCGTCCCCGTCACTGTGTCCCCGTCGCTGCGTCCCCGTCGCTGTGTCTCCGTCACTGAGTCTCCGTCACTGCGTCCCCGTCACGGTGTCCCCGTCACTGTGTCCCCGTCGCTGCGTCCCCGTCGCTGTGTCCCCGTCACGGTGTCCCCGTCGCTGCGTCCCCGTCACTGTGTCTCCGTCGCTGTGTCCCCGTCACGGTGTCCCCGTCGCTGCGTCCCCGTCACTGTGTCTCCGTCACTGCGTCCCCGTCACGGTGTCCCCGTCGCTGCGTCCCCGTCACTGTGTCTCCGTCGCTGTGTCCCCGTCACGGTGTCCCCGTCGCTGCGTCCCCGTCACTGTGTCTCCGTCACTGCGTCCCCGTCACGGTGTCCCCGTCGCTGAGTCCCCGTCACTGTGTCTCCGTCGCTGTGTCCCCGTCACGGTGTCCCCGTCACTGTGTCTCCGTCGCTGTGTCCCCGTCACGGTGTCCCCGTCACGGTGTCCCCGTCACTGTGTCTCCGTCACTGCGTCCCCGTCACGGTATCCCCGTCACTGAGTCTCCGTCACTGCGTCCCCGTCACTGAGTCTCCGTCACTGCGTCCCCGTCACGGTGTCCCCGTCACTGTGTCTCCGTCACTGTGTCCCCGTCGCTGTGTCCCCGTCACGGTGTCCCCGTCACTGTGTCCCCGTCGCTGCGTCCCCGTCACGGTGTCCCCGTCACTGAGTCTCCGTCACTGCGTCCCCGTCACGGTGTCCCCGTCGCTGTGTCCCCGTCACGGTGTCCCCGTCACTGAGTCCCCGTCACTGAGTCTCCGTCGCTGCGTCCCCGTCACGGTGTCCCCGTCACTGAGTCTCCGTCACTGAGTCTCCGTCACTGTGTCCCCGTCACGGTGTCCCCGTCACTGAGTCCCCGTCACTGAGTCTCCGTCACTGCGTCCCCGTCACTGCGTCCCCGTCACGGTATCCCCGTCACTGAGTCTCCGTCACTGAGTCTCCGTCACTGAGTCTCCGTCACTGAGTCCCCGTCACTGAGTCCCCGTCACTGAGTCCCCGTCACTGAGTCTCCGTCACTGAGTCCCCGTCACGGTGTCCCCGTCACTGCGTCCCCGTCACTGCGTCCCCGTCGCTGAGTCTCCGTCACTGTGTCCCCGTCACGGTGTCCCCGTCACTGTGTCCCCGTCGCTGCGTCCCCGTCGCTGCGTCCCCGTCGCTGCGTCCCCGTCGCTGCGTCCCCGTCACTGTGTCCCCGTCACGGTGTCCCCGTCACTGCGTCCCCGTCACTGCGTCCCCGTCACTGCGTCCCCGTCACTGCGTCCCCGTCACTGAGTCTCCGTCACTGCGTCCCCGTCGCTGTGTCCCCGTCGCTGCGTCCCCGTCGCTGCGTCCCCGTCACGGTGTCCCCGTCACTGTGTCCCCGTCGCTGCGTCCCCGTCACGGTGTCCCCGTCACTGAGTCTCCGTCACTGCGTCCCCGTCGCTGTGTCCCCGTCGCTGCGTCCCCGTCGCTGCGTCCCCGTCACGGTGTCCCCGTCACTGAGTCCCCGTCACTGAGTCTCCGTCACTGCGTCCCCGTCACTGCGTCCCCGTCGCTGCGCCCCCGTCGCTGTGTCCCCGTCACTGTGTCCCCGTCACGGTGTCCCCGTCACGGTGTCCCCGTCACTGAGTCTCCGTCACTGAGTCTCCGTCGCTGTGTCCCCGTCGCTGCGTCCCCGTCACGGTGTCCCCGTCACTGAGTCCCCGTCACTGAGTCTCCGTCGCTGCGTCCCCGTCACGGTGTCCCCGTCACTGAGTCTCCGTCACTGAGTCTCCGTCGCTGCGTCCCCGTCACGGTGTCCCCGTCACTGAGTCCCCGTCACTGAGTCTCCGTCGCTGCGTCCCCGTCACGGTGTCCCCGTCGCTGCGTCCCCGTCGCTGCGTCCCCGTCACGGTGTCCCCGTCACTGAGTCTCCGTCACTGCGTCCCCGTCACGGTGTCCCCGTCACTGTGTCCCCGTCGCTGCGTCCCCGTCACGGTGTCCCCGTCACTGAGTCTCCGTCACTGCGTCCCCGTCACTGAGTCCCCGTCACTGAGTCTCCGTCACTGCGTCCCCGTCACGGTGTCCCCGTCGCTGTGTCCCCGTCGCTGCGTCCCCGTCGCTGCGTCCCCGTCGCTGCGTCCCCGTCACGGTGTCCCCGTCGCTGTGTCCCCGTCGCTGTGTCCCCGTCACTGCGTCCCCGTCACTGAGTCCCCGTCACTGAGTCTCCGTCACTGCGTCCCCGTCACGGTGTCCCCGTCACTGAGTCTCCGTCACTGAGTCTCCGTCACTGCGTCCCCGTCGCTGCGTCCCCGTCGCTGTGTCCCCGTCACGGTGTCCCCGTCGCTGCGTCCCCGTCGCTGCGTCCCCGTCACTGAGTCTCCGTCACTGAGTCTCCGTCACTGTGTCCCCGTCGCTGCGTCCCCGTCACTGAGTCTCCGTCACTGAGTCTCCGTCACTGTGTCCCCGTCACTGAGTCTCCGTCGCTGTGTCCCCGTCACGGTGTCCCCGTCGCTGCGTCCCCGTCGCTGCGTCCCCGTCGCTGCGTCCCCGTCACTGAGTCTCCGTCACTGTGTCCCCGTCGCTGCGTCCCCGTCACTGCGTCCCCGTCGCTGCGTCCCCGTCACTGCGTCCCCGTCACGGTGTCCCCGTCACTGCGTCCCCGTCACGGTGTCCCCGTCACTGCGTCCCCGTCACGGTGTCCCCGTCACTGCGTCCCCGTCACTGCGTCCCCGTCGCTGCGTCCCCGTCACTGCGTCCCCGTCACGGTGTCCCCGTCACGGTGTCCCCGTCACGGTGTCCCCGTCACTGCGTCCCCGTCACTGCGTCCCCGTCACGGTGTCCCCGTCACTGCGTCCCCGTCACTGAGTCTCCGTCACTGAGTCCCCGTCGCTGCGTCCCCGTCGCTGCGTCCCCGTCGCTGCGTCCCCGTCGCTGCGTCCCCGTCGCTGCGTCCCCGTCACTGCGTCCCCGTCACTGAGTCTCCGTCACTGTGTCCCCGTCGCTGTGTCTCCGTCACTGTGTCCCCGTCACTGAGTCTCCGTCACTGTGTCCCCGTCGCTGCGTCCCCGTCACTGCGTCCCCGTCGCTGCGTCCCCGTCACTGCGTCCCCGTCACGGTGTCCCCGTCACTGAGTCTCCGTCACTGAGTCTCCGTCACTGTGTCCCCGTCACTGAGTCTCCGTCACTGTGTCCCCGTCGCTGTGTCCCCGTCGCTGCGTCCCCGTCACTGCGTCCCCGTCACTGCGTCCCCGTCACTGCGTCCCCGTCACTGCGTCCCCGTCACTGCGTCCCCGTCACTGCGTCCCCGTCACTGCGTCCCCGTCACTGAGTCTCCGTCACTGAGTCTCCGTCACTGAGTCTCCGTCACGGTGTCCCCGTCACTGCGTCCCCGTCACTGCGTCCCCGTCACTGAGTCTCCGTCACTGCGTCCCCGTCGCTGCGTCCCCGTCACGGTGTCCCCGTCACTGCGTCCCCGTCACTGCGTCCCCGTCACTGCGTCCCCGTCGCTGCGTCCCCGTCACTGCGTCCCCGTCACTGCGTCCCCGTCACTGCGTCCCCGTCGCTGTGTCCCCGTCACTGAGTCCCCGTCACTGCGTCTCCGTCACTGCGTCCCCGTCACTGCGTCCCCGTCACTGCGTCCCCGTCGCTGCGTCCCCGTCGCTGCGTCCCCGTCACTGCGTCCCCGTCACTGCGTCCCCGTCACTGCGTCCCCGTCGCTGTGTCTCCGTCCCTGCGTCCCCGTCACTGCGTCTCCGTCCCTGCGTCCCCGTCACGGTGTCCCCGTCACGGTGTCCCCGTCACGGTGTCCCCGTCACTGTGTCCCCGTCACGGTGTCCCCGTCACTGAGTCTCCGTCACTGCGTCCCCGTCACTGCGTCCCCGTCACTGCGTCCCCGTCGCTGTGTCCCCGTCACTGAGTCTCCGTCACTGAGTCTCCGTCACTGTGTCCCCGTCACGGTGTCCCCGTCACTGTGTCCCCGTCACGGTGTCCCCGTCACTGCGTCCCCGTCACTGCGTCCCCGTCACTGCGTCCCCGTCGCTGTGTCCCCGTCACGGTGTCCCCGTCACGGTGTCCCCGTCACTGAGTCTCCGTCACTGAGTCTCCGTCACTGCGTCCCCGTCACTGCGTCCCCGTCGCTGTGTCCCCGTCACTGCGTCCCCGTCACTGCGTCCCCGTCGCTGTGTCCCCGTCACTGTGTCCCCGTCGCTGCGTCTCCGTCACTGAGTCTCCGTCACTGAGTCTCCGTCACTGCGTCCCCGTCACTGCGTCCCCGTCACGGTGTCCCCGTCGCTGTGTCCCCGTCGCTGCGTCCCCGTCGCTGCGTCCCCGTCACGGTGTCCCCGTCACTGAGTCTCCGTCACTGCGTCCCCGTCGCTGCGTCCCCGTCGCTGCGTCCCCGTCACTGCGTCCCCGTCGCTGAGTCTCCGTCACTGCGTCCCCGTCACGGTGTCCCCGTCGCTGTGTCCCCGTCGCTGCGTCCCCGTCGCTGTGTCCCCGTCACGGTGTCCCCGTCACTGAGTCTCCGTCGCTGCGTCCCCGTCGCTGCGTCCCCGTCACTGAGTCCCCGTCACTGCGTCCCCGTCACTGCGTCCCCGTCACTGAGTCTCCGTCACTGTGTCCCCGTCACGGTGTCCCCGTCACGGTGTCCCCGTCACTGTGTCCCCGTCACTGCGTCCCCGTCACGGTGTCCCCGTCACTGCGTCCCCGTCACTGCGTCCCCGTCACTGCGTCCCCGTCACTGCGTCCCCGTCACTGTGTCCCCGTCGCTGTGTCCCCGTCGCTGTGTCCCCGTCACTGAGTCTCCGTCACTGCGTCCCCGTCGCTGCGTCCCCGTCGCTGCGTCCCCGTCGCTGCGTCCCCGTCACTGCGTCCCCGTCACTGCGTCCCCGTCACTGCGTCCCCGTCACTGAGTCTCCGTCACTGAGTCTCCGTCACTGCGTCCCCGTCGCTGCGTCCCCGTCACTGCGTCCCCGTCACTGCGTCCCCGTCACTGAGTCTCCGTCACGGTGTCCCCGTCACTGCGTCCCCGTCACTGCGTCCCCGTCGCTGCGTCCCCGTCGCTGCGTCCCCGTCACGGTGTCCCCGTCGCTGCGTCCCCGTCACGGTGTCCCCGTCACTGAGTCTCCGTCACTGCGTCCCCGTCACGGTGTCCCCGTCGCTGCGTCCCCGTCACGGTGTCCCCGTCACTGAGTCTCCGTCACTGCGTCCCCGTCGCTGTGTCCCCGTCGCTGCGTCCCCGTCGCTGCGTCCCCGTCACGGTGTCCCCGTCACTGAGTCTCCGTCACTGCGTCCCCGTCACGGTGTCCCCGTCGCTGCGTCCCCGTCGCTGCGTCCCCGTCACGGTATCCCCGTCACTGAGTCCCCGTCACTGCGTCCCCGTCACTGCGTCCCCGTCACTGAGTCTCCGTCACTGTGTCCCCGTCACGGTGTCCCCGTCACTGAGTCTCCGTCACTGCGTCCCCGTCACTGCGTCCCCGTCACGGTGTCCCCGTCACTGTGTCCCCGTCACTGTGTCCCCGTCACTGCGTCCCCGTCACTGTGTCCCCGTCGCTGCGTCCCCGTCACGGTGTCCCCGTCACTGCGTCCCCGTCACTGAGTCTCCGTCACTGCGTCCCCGTCACTGAGTCTCCGTCACTGCGTCCCCGTCGCTGCGTCCCCGTCACTGTGTCCCCGTCACTGTGTCCCCGTCGCTGCGTCCCCGTCACTGTGTCCCCGTCACTGCGTCCCCGTCACTGTGTCCCCGTCGCTGCGTCCCCGTCACGGTGTCCCCGTCGCTGAGTCCCCGTCGCTGAGTCTCCGTCGCTGCGTCCCCGTCGCTGCGTCCCCGTCACTGTGTCCCCGTCACGGTGTCCCCGTCACTGCGTCCCCGTCACTGAGTCTCCGTCACTGTGTCCCCGTCACGGTGTCCCCGTCACTGAGTCTCCGTCACTGCGTCCCCGTCACGGTGTCCCCGTCACTGCGTCCCCGTCGCTGCGTCCCCGTCACTGCGTCCCCGTCACTGTGTCCCCGTCACTGAGTCTCCGTCACTGAGTCTCCGTCGCTGCGTCCCCGTCACTGAGTCTCCGTCACTGAGTCTCCGTCACTGAGTCTCCGTCGCTGCGTCCCCGTCACTGAGTCTCCGTCACTGTGTCCCCGTCACGGTGTCCCCGTCACTGCGTCCCCGTCACTGAGTCTCCGTCACTGAGTCTCCGTCACTGTGTCCCCGTCACTGTGTCCCCGTCACGGTGTCCCCGTCGCTGCGTCCCCGTCACGGTGTCCCCGTCACTGCGTCCCCGTCACTGAGTCTCCGTCACTGTGTCCCCGTCACGGTGTCCCCGTCACTGAGTCTCCGTCACTGTGTCCCCGTCACGGTGTCCCCGTCGCTGTGTCCCCGTCGCTGCGTCCCCGTCACGGTATCCCCGTCACTGTGTCCCCGTCGCTGAGTCTCCGTCACTGTGTCCCCGTCACGGTGTCCCCGTCGCTGCGTCCCCGTCACTGCGTCCCCGTCGCTGCGTCCCCGTCACTGCGTCCCCGTCACTGAGTCTCCGTCACTGAGTCTCCGTCGCTGCGTCCCCGTCTCTGCGTCCCCGTCACTGAGTCCCCGTCACTGAGTCCCCGTCGCTGAGTCTCCGTCACTGAGTCTCCGTCGCTGCGTCCCCGTCTCTGCGTCCCCGTCACTGCGTCCCCGTCACTGTGTCCCCGTCGCTGAGTCTCCGTCGCTGTGTCCCCGTCGCTGCGTCCCCGTCGCTGCGTCCCCGTCTCTGCGTCCCCGTCACTGTGTCCCCGTCACTGCGTCCCCGTCACTGCGTCCCCGTCACGGTGTCCCCGTCACTGTGTCCCCGTCACTGCGTCCCCGTCGCTGCGTCCCCGTCGCTGCGTCCCCGTCGCTGCGTCCCCGTCGCTGCGTCCCCGTCGCTGCGTCCCCGTCACGGTGTCCCCGTCACGGTGTCCCCGTCACTGAGTCTCCGTCACTGAGTCCCCGTCACGGCGTCCCCGTCACTGTGTCCCCGTCACTGTGTCCCCGTCACTGTGTCCCCGTCGCTGCGTCCCCGTCGCTGCGTCCCCGTCGCTGCGTCCCCGTCGCTGCGTCCCCGTCGCTGCGTCCCCGTCAAGGTGTCCCCGTCACTGCGTCCCCGTCGCTGCGTCCCCGTCACGGTGTCCCCGTCACGGTGTCCCCGTCACTGAGTCTCCGTCACTGTGTCCCCGTCACGGTGTCCCCGTCGCTGTGTCCCCGTCGCTGCGTCCCCGTCGCTGCGTCCCCGTCACTGCGTCCCCGTCACTGCGTCCCCGTCACTGCGTCCCCGTCGCTGCGTCCCCGTCGCTGCGTCCCCGTCGCTGCGTCCCCGTCACGGTGTCCCCGTCACTGCGTCCCCGTCGCTGCGTCCCCGTCACTGCGTCCCCGTCACTGCGTCCCCGTCACTGCGTCCCCGTCACGGTGTCCCCGTCACGGTGTCCCCGTCACTGAGTCTCCGTCACTGTGTCCCCGTCACGGTGTCCCCGTCAAGGTATCCCCGTCGCTGCGTCCCCGTCGCTGTGTCCCCGTCGCTGCGTCCCCGTCACGGTATCCCCGTCGCTGCGTCCCCGTCACGGTGTCCCCGTCACTGCGTCCCCGTCGCTGTGTCCCCGTCACGGTGTCCCCGTCACGGTATCCCCGTCGCTGCGTCCCCGTCGCTGCGTCCCCGTCACTGCGTCCCCGTCACTGCGTCCCCGTCGCTGTGTCCCCGTCGCTGCGTCCCCGTCACGGTGTCCCCGTCGCTGCGTCCCCGTCGCTGCGTCCCCGTCGCTGTGTCCCCGTCACGGTGTCCCCGTCACTGCGTCCCCGTCACTGCGTCCCCGTCGCTGCGTCCCCGTCACGGTGTCCCCGTCGCTGCGTCCCCGTCACGGTGTCCCCGTCACTGCGTCCCCGTCGCTGTGTCCCCGTCGCTGTGTCCCCGTCGCTGCGTCCCCGTCGCTGCGTCCCCGTCGCTGCGTCCCCGTCACGGTGTCCCCGTCGCTGCGTCCCCGTCGCTGCGTCCCCGTCGCTGCGTCCCCGTCACTGCGTCCCCGTCACTGCGTCCCCGTCACTGCGTCCCCGTCGCTGCGTCCCCGTCACTGCGTCCCCGTCGCTGCGTCCCCGTCACTGCGTCCCCGTCACTGCGTCCCCGTCACTGCGTCCCCGTCACTGCGTCCCCGTCACTGTGTCGCTGTCACTCACCCAGAGGAGCTTCATGTACAGGAAGAGGTCTAACAAAGGCAACAAGATTGAGAGGAGATGGTACTGACATTTTGGTCGTGTGGAATCATCTTGCACGATTTTTCGAGTCACATTGTGTAGTTCCTTCTCCGCATCAGTCACCTTTACGATGCACAAACGGATAAACAGCCTTAGTATGTCAGTCTGTGTAACCAATACCGCCCCCCACCCCCTCGGACTTCGGCTCTCGCGCTGCGTGCACTGGTATAATTTATTTTTTAAAATCTGTTCATTAAGAATTTTTTCATAAAAATCAGAACAACCCAAAACAATCAAACAGAAAAATAGAAGAGAAGACAAAATTTTTAAAAAGGAAAAAAGACACAGACGCTCGTAATTAACTTAAATCCAGAAACTGACGTCCGGTGGCGACAGCGAGCTGTGCGGCCGACAAACGGTGGCTCCCGCCCCGAAACTTCTTTTTAGACCTTTCTGACCCAAGGAAAAAAGCAAACGTCCCGACCTTCCCCCCTCCCCCCATCAACAACCCGTCTGATCTGGGATGGGGGCGAACCACCAGATGCAACATCGGAGCCAGGGACCAACGTGGCAACATCGGAGCCAGGGACCAACGTGGCAACATCGGAGCCAGGGACCAACGTGGCAACATCGGAGCCAGGGACCAACGTGGCAACATCGGAGCCAGGGACCAACGTGGCAACGGGAATCCCAAACATGGCGGGTCAGCAGAGCCGCCAACGCCGTCGGCGATGGAGAGGCTGATGAAGTCCATCTCGACGGCTCTCCTAAAGGGAGTAAATAGGGAGGCAGTAAAGGAGGACTTCATGTCGGTGACGAAGACGGCAATCGAGGCCGCTCTGGCCCCCATACGCGGATCGATGGACAGGACGGAGGGACAGCTGGAGGTCCAAAGAGCGACGATCCTGGAAGTGGACAAAGCGGACATCGAGCAAGATGAATGAATCGCCTCGCTCAAGGACGGGATAATGAGGTTAGCGGCGACCCGAAAGACACTGAAGGCCAAGACAGGTCAGCTAGAGAACCGGTCCTGGCGCCCGGTGAGGGTAGAGGACAGCGATCCCCGGGAATCCTTTTATTAATTCAAATCGCCGCACCCCTGGCCATACCATCGAAACTCGAATGAAAGACCTGACCTACCCACCCTTTGCGCAGGCTTCTAACCTGCGAATGGGTTTCTTGCAAAACCACCATGTCCGAGTTCAAACTCTTAAGGTGAGAAATGCCCTTGATCCTTTCACTGGGCAAATTCAAACCCCTAACCTTCCAGGTGACCAAACAAATTGGAGGTTTCCCACTCCCCCCAATCCTGAGTCAGCCATTTCTACCGGAGAGATTACCCAAGGCACAGCAGCAAATCCACCCAACATGGCCAAGAAACTCAACTCAAAAGACTGGACAAAGAAAAATCTACAGACACCGTCAGCAAACTAACCATAGGCCCCCCCACCCCCCAACGCCATTGCCCTTGAATATAAAAATACCCAATATAAATAGAAGCGAGGCAAACAAAAAATACGAAAGTCTAAAAGTCTACAAACCCAAACAAGGCAAAATCTCAAAGCTCTAGAAGAATCACTATAATGGGCAGCAGTGAACCCTTCAAAACCATTCCCGTTAACCAACTCTTTAGTTAGCAGGGCGGTCCCCGACTAGAGAAAAATAAAAAGATATAAACAACAAAATACCAAAACCCTATATACCTTGCACACCAAAAGGAGGCTAGATATTATCATAAGGAACAGAACTCCACGTAGAGTAAGACCCCAAATCTAAACAAAAGCTATAAGAACTCAACTCCAACAAGAAAAAACCAGAACAAACAAGAAACCCCAGCATTATAACAATTAAACATGTCCGTCGACAGAACCACAAACACACTTATAAGCCCAACTTGTGTCTTTCAAGGAAACAATCCACCTCTCCTGGCGCAGTAAAGAAATAGTCTTTTTCCTTGAAAGGAACTCTTGAGCTGAGCTGGATAGACCGAACCAAACCGGACTCCACTCTATAATATAGGGCGGCCTTGACTCCATTGAACATGGCCCTCTTCTTTGCTAGCTCCGCAACCATGTCCTGATACAACCAGATGGAGTGGCCTTCCCAAGTCGCAGTGCTCCTTTGCCCATTGCAAAACCCTCTCCTCCTTGACACTGAGGAACCTCACCATCACCGCAAGCGGTGGATCTTCAGGACGAGGCCTTGGCTGAAGTATACTAAGGGCTTGGCCCAATTCAGGCAGGGATGTGAATCCACCCTCACCCACCATCTTGCCGAACGTGTCCGAGAAGTACTCCGTGGGCATTGGGCCCTCCATCGCTTCTGGAAACCCCACAGTCCAAATATTGTGCCGCCCGGACCTATTTACTAGGTCATTCATCTTGGCTCTCCGCAATCCGTTTCTTTTGATCACTGAAGACAATCCGGTCAGTGTGGCCGGACAAGGCCAGCTCCATCTCTTTGATTGTGCCGCCCTGGGCTTAGTTTTCCCCAGAGCCGCTCGAATGGAGCCAAGGTCTCTTCAATTGATTCCTCGAGGTCTTCTGACACAATTCGTCGGAGTTTTTCGAATTCCTGCACCAAGACACTAGATAGCAGCTCGGCTGTTAGTGGAGTGGATGGAGCGGCAGAAATTGACCCCGCCATTTTACTTGCCGATGAGCACCGAGAGGCCTCACACTCCGTCGACGAGTTTCTGCTCGCAGCCTTCCTTTCCTTGTTTTTTTTGGGGCATTTCAGTCATCAAAGACCTTTATTACAATAATGATGTGGGTTTCCGAGAGTAAACATTCAGGTGACACTACCACAGGGGGCATTACACCAACTCATATTGATGGGAAATGTTCAGACTGGAGTCCAGTTACTAGTGGTGTACC